>NW_028227271.1:91580000-92070000 GCF_978045245.1 Mus caroli
CAGATCAACTGGAGACCATGTCTATGAAGGAACGTCTTGATTGTTAAGTGACGTCAGATGGCCCAGCCCACTGGAGGCAGCCCTGTCCCTGGGCAGACAGTTGTGAGCTGTGTAAGAAAGTTAACTAAATAGGAATCAGTGTGTGAGTGAGCCAACAAGCACTGTTCTTCCACAGTTTCTACTTCAAGTCCCTGATAGACTCCTGCCCCGCCTTCCTTCAATAAGGGACTTGAAAGCTGATACTAATCCTGTCCTCCCCTAAATTGCTTTCCGTCAGACTGTTATTACTATTTTTATTATTATTTTAATCACAGCATCAGAGGTAAAAATAGAACACAAAACTTTTCAAGCAATCGTCTCAGTGCTCCCAACATGTCTTGGGTTTGGGAACATTGGCCTTTTGGGCTGAGCTGCTCAAAGTGATGCAGTGGATGCAGTATCCCGCATGTTTAACAGATTCAGACGCTGAAATGGTCTTAGATGTGTCTGGTCCCAAGCAGTTCAAATAAGGCATCACCACGCTGTATGAAGTAAGACAGAAAGCAAAGCAGTGGAAGGAGGCAGCCTCTGAAGCTACTAGTGCCTTAGCTGTCATCTCCCTACTCAACTAGAACCTGGTCAGAGGGAGTCACAGCCAAGACCAGTAAACATTGCCACCTCCCATTCTAAAAGGGAGCGTCGCTCAAGCAATGTTCTCAAAGGGCTTTTAAAATACAATCTGCTCTACTTTACACACCAGTAACTCTCCCAACAGCAACCACAGTGTCTCACTGGCCAATGAGACAGCAGTCCTACTATTTATTCAGTTTACAGGGTACGTACCACATACCTGGCAAGAAGCAAGCTGAGAGGAGGGGTCACTGTGGCTTACAGTTTAAAACAGATACCGTACATCACTATGTAGAAGGCGTGCCATCAGGAGTGTGGTAGCCTGTCCAGTGGCTCCATCAGGGAGTACTGATGGACAAGAAGTGGGCTATAAGGCTTATTTAGTGTCTCATTTGCTCTAGTAAAGAGCCACTTCTTAAAGGTTCAACAATTTTCCAAACAGTGCCACTAGCTGGGGACCAACTGCTCAAACACTCAAACCTATGAAGGACATTTCACCCTGCAGCCAAAACATGATGTAGATCTCATATAGATTCAGCCCACTTCCTTCCCAGAAAGGACTCAAAGCCAAACAAAAATGAAGATGTTACTAAAGATATTGTGGTGGTTTGAATATGCTTGGCCCAGAGAGTGGCGCTATGTGGAGGTGCGGCCTTGTGGGAGGAAGTGTGTCACTGTGGGCGTGGGCTTTAAGATCCTCTTCTTAGCTGCTTGCAAGCCAGTCTTCCAGCTGGAACTCTCTGCTCCTCAAGCCCCATGCCTACCTGGATGCTGCCATGCTCCCGCCTTGGTGACAATGGACTGAACCTCTGAACCTGTAAGCCAGCCCCAATTAAATGTTGTCCTTATAAGAGTTGATTTGGTCATGGTGTCTGTTCACAGCAATGAAACCCTAAGACATATTTTTTGTTTTATCAAGAAATAAGGGAAAAAAAAAATCAACCAATGGCCAATATCGTTACAAAAAAAATTATATATATACATATATATACATATATATATAATATATCATGGGAAAGAAAAAAAGCTATCAACCAGTATCTCAAAACTTCCTACAAAGCTATCAATCAAGACAGTGTGGCACTGGCAGAGGGTAGACCCACCCACATTCACAGAAGTGAGCCTTTAAAACAATACTCATATCCTTAACAGGGCACCAGGAGACTCCTCAATGAATGCTGTTGGAACAACTAGACACCACGAACAATACAGTGCGGGTGGTCTCTACATCACACAACATCCAAAGTAACTCAGAACGGATTAAAAAATCTACACAAATTATGTAACACTGTAAAAACTACACAAGAAACAAAAGTGTGCGCACATGCATGTGCGCACACACACACATACTATGAGTACATACACAATATTACTACTACTCACACACACCAAAATTTTACACTTAGGAATAGTTTTCTTGGCATAAGCCCAAAATTACAATCAATAAAACTAATAAATCAGAATTCATTAAGATTTGTTTGTCTCAAAGGATATCAGGAGATTAAAAGGCAATCTTTAGAACAAGGAAAGATTTTGTAAATCATGTATTTGATAAGCGTCTCATCTAGAATGTAAAAAAAGTTGATTTAAATTATTAATTAAAAAAACTAAAGATGTGAGACAGCTATGAACTAATATTTTTCCAAACATCCAGTAAGTACAGGCATCAGTACTGAACATCATGACACATCAGGGAAATAATGAAGAACTACATCCAACTAGGATGGCTAGGGTCTGAAAGAGGCAGATGCATCAATACAGACAATTACATAAAAACCCCAGACAAGGCTGGGGCTGGGGCTCAGTGGAAACGTAGACTGCCGTGAAAACACAAGGACCTGAACTCAAATCTCCAGCATCCACGTGAGCAGTCAGGCACAGCTGTGCAGGCCTGCGCCTCACCCAGGGGGATCCCAGAGCTCAGTGTCAGTCAGCCTAGCAAAAGGACAGGCTTTTGGTTTGGCTAGAGAGCCCATCTTAGTACAATAAGGTAGAAAGCAATAGAGAAAGAGCACACACACACACTATGTATACAGGCACTATACTAAACCACACACACACAACACACACACGCACTTACACAAACCAAATTTTTAAATTAAAATGTTTTTAAGAGACATAGGAATACTTATACACTGCTATTGTGAAGTTTTAAAGAAAGTTCCTTAAAAGATAAAACAGTTACCATATGACCTCAAAATTCCATTCCTGGATAAATATCAAGAAAAGTCAAAGCATATGTCCACAAGCCCAACAACCACTGAGTGAATAAACAAAATGTGTTAGATTTCACACCATGGCATATTATTTAGCAAGAGAAGAAATAAGGGATATCTGTTACACACAAATCTTATGCCAAGAGAAGTGAGGTGCAGAAGACACGGAGTGCAGCGCTGCTCACAGACTGTGCGGAAAGGTGTTAGCGAAGAGGTGACGGTTGTTTAGGGCTGGGGAGCCTGAGAGCTACCAGGACTACTCGTGGGCATAGGGTATTGGATTTAATATGAAGAAAATGCCCTGAAATTAGACACCTACAGTTCAAGAATTTCACGAATATACTCTCCAAACCATCTGAAGTCTACACTTGAAGTGAGTAAATTGCAAAATATGTACATTACTTCTCATAAGTCTGCTTTTTAAAAATTTACCTTGAAGGAGTTGGATCATCTTGGCCAAGGCGAGACATGATATTTATCAGAGTATTAATTCCTATTTAAAAAAAAAAACACAAACATATAAATAAATAATTTAAGAGCAATCTTAGAAAATCATATGATATATAGAAAGGAATTCTTCTTACCCCAATTGGACTTTATTTAAAATATGTGACAGAAGTAAGAACATTTTCTAAAATATGTGTCCACGCCCAAAGTGACTGTTACCCAGGATGCATGAGGCACAGAGCGAGGGGGTCACAGAGCCACCAGGAATCAGCCCAAGGATGGGTGGCTCTGGGCCTTAGGAAGCAGCACAGAGCAGACAGTAGTGTTTTACTGTCACCCAAACACACCTTTTTTCCGCATGTGCATGTGATGAACTTTTCTGTCTCCATATTTGGGTTGTCGAATTCCACAGTTAGACAAAGAATTCCTGGCATGGTCAGGATTCATTCCAAAATTTAAATGGTGACTCGGATGAGTCATGGCCAGCTAGAGTTGTAACAAAACAAGCTCAGTTTAAAAACTCAGCCCCGAGACTCATGATACTCCACACCAAACACAACACTGCAGGCAAGCCTCGCCGCTCATGATACTCCATACCAACCACGGCGGGCAAGCCTCTCGGCTCCTCCTTCAGAATGAAATCTGCAGAACTGGGCTGCAAGAGTTTCTAGAACAATCCCAAACCCCACCTGTTCCAGGGAGGATTCCATCCAGGCCAAGGCAGGGAGCACAGGGAGGGTCGGTGCTTTCTCAGTGCCCCATTTGTACTGTGCAGGGTGAGCTCGGCCAGCCTCACTGTGGGCTCAGAGGGATCTATAACAGCACTGCTTACCTGGAGCAGACAACGGTCTTGGAAAGTGTATCCAATCAACTTGTCCAAGTGCATTAGGCATTGATGGTACCGGATGTGATGGGTCAGAACAGGCAGCATCATTGCATGCTGGGGGGAAAAATTCAGTATGTTTAACTCTATAAAAATTCATAGAAAACAGCATTTATTCTACAACAAGTAAGAACTATTTTCTCACCCAACTCCATCTCATAAAGTCCTGAAGCAGTTTACTGGCTATGTGGCAGCCTGCAGAACTGTCTGTCAGGGTGCTGCGCTACAGTTTCCAAGTGCCTGGCTCTTGTTCTACCACTCACTCACTCACTCACTCACTCACTCACTCACTGTTTGACTTGGGGCTACTTTATTCTGCCCTTTCCTCACCTCTAAAATGAGGATACCTACTATAGCTAAGCTCAGACAGTTAAATGAATAAAATGAAAGGGGAAAAGAAAATCATGCTTTTCCTCTCCTTTTGTGTGTGTGTGTGTGTGTGTGTGTGTGTGTGTGTGCAAGTGCTTGTGTGTAACTGTACTCAATGTGTGTGCATATGTGAAGTCCCAAGGTCACTTGGTCACTCTCTTCATTTCCCTGCAGGTTTCTCACTGAGCCTAGAGTTCACTGCTTTGGCTAGATCACCTGGCCAGTAAATCCCAAGGACCTGCTGGTCTCCCACCCATCTCCTGGGGTTACAGGAATATGTTTCCCCACTCAGCTTTTACATGGGTGCTGGGGACTTGAATTCAGGTCCTCACGCTTGTAGACTATTTTACCCACTAAGGCATCTCTCCAGCTTGCATTTGTTTGTTTATTTATTTATTTACTTACTAACTCACTTATTTCTTAAACCCAAGGCTTTGCTAAGGCTAACATCTAAGGCTAACTTGGAATTTGCTATGGTGAAGGATGGCACAATCTTCCTGCCTCAGGCTTCTAAGTGCTCGGATCACAGGCATCTCCTAAGGAATAGCTCTGGGTCTACAAATACTCAGCAAAACAGCCTCAAGTAGGCCTTTCAGTCCCTCCCTGTCTCTAATTCCAAAGGAATAAACTAAGACTCATTTGTACACTTTAGGGTCAAGATATTTTGAGCCTCAAATAAATAAAAAACTTTCTCCAGAAAGAAAATTCTATATATGCAAAACTTGTATGCAATTTTAATGTGTGCATAAACCAAGCCTTATCATTATCCTTCCAGACTATCTCAGTCACATGGTGTACAGTTGCTAGCCTGGGTCTAGCATTTTCTGATCAGCCACGGCAGGAGCGGATTGGGAAGTTAAGGCTCTGCTCCAATCCCTCTCCACCCTGCTGCAGAGTCCTTATCGGGAGATGATTTCACGAAAGGCGTGTCTTTTTCTTTTCTTTAATAATGATTCCCTGGAAGAGAATGAAGGCATCATTCTTATTCATCAGAAGCTGGAGGGCGGGCACAGCTCACAGGATGACTGACACGCGCTTTTCATTTTGGTCTCTGAAGTATTTTAAGCTCATATTATTAAAAATATACATGAAAATGGGTCTACTTGAAGCTACAGAAATCAGTCTTATCTTATTAACTTAAAGAGAAACACTAGTTCTGCCAGATAGGACTTAACCAACAGAAAGCCTTTCTCGCCAGGGCAATTCAGTCAGGTATCTACTGAGCACATACAAGTGCAAGGCCTCCCTGTATCTGTGGAAGGTTAAATAAAAAAAAAAAAGGTGAATGCACAGTTTTTGCACCACAGGCTTCCAAGAGACACACCATTATGATACATATTATCGGCATTTTGTCAATTTTACTTTTCTAAGTACAGTATTTTAAAAATATGACAGTTTGTTCACAAAACATGCAGCTAATAGAAATACCATTTCCAGCCACCTAAACTTCATGTAGCTTAAGAGAGCTGACGTGAACAGCTCAGGGTTAAAATACAATTATTAGCATCTTACATGCATGATGAATACATGTATTTATTTAAGAGAGAGAGAGAGACCCTTAGAAATCGTGTGAGAAAACAGTGATGTATGGTTTTCACATTTCAACTGACTATAAAAGCCAAGCTCCTGACACTCCCTCAACACCTAGACTGGCAGGCTAATGGCAGTTCAAGGATGCTGAAGAAAGGTCATTTGTTCCTTGGTAGGGGGTGAGGGTAGGGTGGGGTGGGGGGTGTGCTGTGCCACTAGAAGATGGCTCTATACTGTGGATGGGCCTGGTGCTGTTTGTATTTGATGCTCATTACATGCTCCCGGGAGGAACTGCAGACAAAGAGTACTCAGGTGAACCAATCCCCTAATGAATACAGCAACCAATCACTGGGCGAGTAGGCGGGACTTCCGGGTTGACCCAAGGAAGAGAAAAAGGAGGGAGGGTTAGAGGCCTTTTGGAATGGGGATAGCAGAAGGGCGAGATGTAACTACTAGAGTTTCCCGTATCATGGCGGATCCTCAGGATCGCCACCAGAGGAGTCAGAGTCAATAGGGTTTTCATTGCTGCGTCCAGAGACTGAGCTACCACTCTTTCTGAGCTAAGTTTCTGTGGTGGTTTTTTCTCATGGCAATTCGGCTGGGTTCCAGAGAGAAAGGTATGGCGCAAACCGTGGGTTTGTCTGATGTGGGCCACAAAGGCTGTGGGGATTTTGAAGTCTGGGGGCTGGCCTGGTAGCGACCCGTTAGTGGGAACCCAGCGAACTGGATGGAGAGATTCTGGAGTTCCGAGCCAGAGATTCTCCATGAGATAATAACAGGTCGGCCATTGCCCCCCAATGCATGGCCGGCCAACCCACCTGGGCAGAGTTGCCAGTGCCCCGCAGTAATGTAGGGGAGCTTGCTGGCCGAATTTTAATATTTCCCACAACAGCTCTACACACACATACACACACACACACGGGCTCTTCAAAAGTTTTGTTGGAAAATATACTTTAATGTTATCCAAAACTGTAAGTTTAAAAAAAAAAAAAAACACTGGCTCTGGAGCCAGAGGGATCTCACAGCTAAGAGCGCTCGCTCTTCTTCCAGAGGAGCTGAGTTCAGTTCGCAGCACACACACGTGGGCTCCAAACTATCTGTAACTCCACTGCAGGGAATCTGACATATTTCTGACCATCAAGAGCACCACACGTGCATGTAGTACACACGCACACATGCAGGCAGAGCACACCGACACATAAAATGTTTTGTTTTTTAAAGCCCCTTAAACTGAAGGTCTCAGAGATCTCTTCCAGCTTTGAGCATCAGCATCCCATGGTGCTGGAGGAATCCTAGGATCTCATGAATGTGAGGCAAGCATTCTACCAACTACACTGTTAACACCCAAACCCAAAGGTTCGTGGTTCTTAAATAATCAACTGTGCAGTGTCACTGAGACCAGCATTATTTTAGTAGCCTGCTCATCAGTCTGTTCATTATTTATGACAGCATCTTACAACAGTATGCTTGGTTCTGGAGAAATACTACCAACCAGAAAAATTACGTGATGACTTCAGATAGTCTGAGGGAGAATCAAAGCAGTAAAATCATCGCGTTTTAAAGAACTGACAGTCAGATATTGTCATGCTGGCCATGGAGGTGCACTGCATGGAATCCAAGAGAGGAAGCCGGTCAACCTACAAAACACCACGGCCGCTGCCTATCCCCAGCTATCCTCCAACTATCTCCAACTCCATCTTACTGCAAAATTAGTTTGGACTACTACTCAGAACATTAATTTTTTTTAACAATATTTTCAATAGATTACATAAAGACCACTGTTTAGTTAAATGGCAATGTGAATTTTTTTTAATTCATTATAACGAAATGAATACCTACACGTGCCTGAACTTTTTAAAATACATACTACCATTAAACAGACATGGAAGCTTGAAGTATTTTTTGTAAAAGGCTGAATGGAGCAAGCCGTCCTACCTGCCCAGTCTCTATGTTCGGTCCCCTCACTTCTCACCTACCAGAACCAATACCAACCATGACAAAGAATCAAGTAAAAGGCATGGAATGTGCCGCTGTGGTGTAGCATCAAACTCATGTGACTTTAACTACGAGACAGAACACAGTGCTTTCGAATGAGTCAGTGGCAAAAGGAGAAACATTTCTCTCGCTTACCCCAGGGAAAAGCACTGTGCTTATTAACACCATCAGTTCTCTGCAGTACATTTGGGTCCTAGATCCAGAAACTTCCTATCCATCTGGTGACTATCTGTATGGCTGCTGGGCTTCCTCACAAGTATCTATGCATGCACCGTGATGGGGAGACTTCTGAAGGCAGACTTGTCTTCACCTGAAGAGACTGACTTTAACATTGCACTTACGCTCCTCCCTACTTACTGCTCCTCCATACTACACTACCACACACAAACACACACACACACCAGAGCGTCAACACAGAAAATAAAGACAAAACCTAAACAGCTAAGAAGGAACCTGTGCTTGGTGTTTGAGTTCACATCAGAGTTATCCACAGAAACTTCTCAACTAGAGGAAAGCTCACTGCCAACGCCTGAAGAAGACATGTGGGTGTGACTGTTTTCAGAGAGGCATCATCACCTGACAGACATCAGAACGAATGCCAGTTTTCCAGAATCCTTGGCTACTCAGCTCCACGGTGACTTCTCGCCGCATCGTGTTCTTCTGCCGTATTTTCTGGAGTGCTTCCTGGAACAGAGCTCACTGTAAGTAACTCAGCATCTCGGAGCAATGCTAAGCCAGGCATCAAGCATGAGAAGATAAGAGTCCCTCAACACTTCCTTACATTCAGGGACTAAATCTTCTCTACGCAAAAGGACAGTATTTAACCTGAGGTGAAGGCCAGTATGTGAGACTCTGGGTACAAAGCAATCCTCCCTAATAACCCATGACAAACATTCTAGACTCCATCTTACTAGCCCAGCATGTCTAAACAAAATATGATTTACAAATGAGAAGCAATATATGGCTTGGATTCTGAAATCACCATGTAAAAAGTATATTTATATCCAGCCTTACATTAAGCATTTCCATTTAAGAAAGACAATCACTCAAGCTGATACCTACATGATTCTACAAGTTCCCTAAAGCCCTTACAGTCTTGCTACAGAGTACATTGTAGAAGGGGGATGGGGGGGCAAGCCAAGAAGGGTTCAATGGTGTGCACAATCAACTCACAAGGTTTTACAAGACGACTGCAAGTTAGACTGCAGCCTTAACTATAAAGTGACACTCGACTGGAAGACAGATGGAAAAGATGAGGACAAGGACCTCAGACTTCCCGGTGAGACACAATCAGAAATCATGTCTTCCTTTTTACTACCCTTCATGTATGTAACTGTACAAAAACATTGTATTTGGATGCATACAATTTATTCAAAGTCCAGAGTTCACAATGGAAGAGTGACTACCACCACCTCTACCACTGAGTTCCACTAGAGGCTACCTTCCAGGAGATGGGTAGTCAATGGCACAGAGCCACTAGATGGCACATTCCATTGTTGAGAAGTGCATTCAAGCAGCGTTGGCTTTACAGGGTACACAGCCAGCCTCTTGGCCTTAGAGCCTTCCTTTATAATGGTTCTGATTGGCTCAAGTCACAATGAGGGACAAAACCAGAATCCATATCTTTCCCCGGCTTCTTAGCCTTGTACAGTAGAATAAAACCTCACGGAGAAAGTCTGGGTTGACACTAAATTTATTCTTACTTGAAAACTGAGACAGAATTCTAGAATATAGAGTATGGGATGTGAGATGTCCACTTTACAAAGTAAGCTCACTGTTTGGCTAAAAGAATTATGGGAGGATGGTCTCTGACAACCATAATACCCAAAAATCTATGACCCAGTGTTGTGCAATGTAAGGTTAGGATAAAAGCTGATTTATAAACGTTAAGCTTTTTCTACTTCTATAGAAGGCATATTTAAACACCAGGGTAACGTGCTCAGCTTGCTGTAAGTGCTTAAGACTCTGGGTCAGTCACCAATACCAAAACAAACAACAGATACGTGATTTCTAAAGAGAGCAACTTACCAGGAAACCGGCCTTTTAAGGGTGAAAATGTCCTACAGTGGATGTCCCTACACCTCCTGAAAATACCAGCAACACCAACCAAACCCAGGGGTAAAAAAAAACAGGGGGTGGGGGTAGGGGTAGGGTGGGTATGAAGTTATAAGGAAGACCCGTCGAGAAGGATCTGGGAGCAGCTGGCGTGGAAGGACTAAGGTGGATGGGATCAAAACACTGTAGCCATGTATGAAAGTCTAGCACAAAGAATTTTCCTAGACTACTAAAAGATTTTTAAGAAGCAATCAATAATACAGGGAGGAGTAACCCTAATTATTTAAAATCTTACCCTAGAACTATAGAGTAACGCAACAATCTGAAAATGCCCCAACGTGCACCCTCATCAGTTGCCAAGGGGTGGGTTCAATACCGACCTCCCTCTGAGCCAGCTTCTGCTTGTCAGTTTGTTTGACTTTGGGACTGTTTGCTAGGAGGTGGCGAAGTTTCACATAGCTTTTCCATAATTTCTGATACCTAGGAAAAGGACAGAAAGTTATCTTAGACAAAGAGAAGATAAATCTACTGTGAATATCAAACCAATTATTCTACTAAGCCTGCTCAAACATACATCCCTTCCTTAGTGGCAGAAAACGCTCATCCTAAAGCAACCCAGAGTTGGAGAGTTCAGGAGCTGGGTGACCTGAGTCATCTGGAGCTTGAGGATTAAGTGACTGGTAACTTATTTGGATTAAAAATGAGGTTCAGACTAAAAGGATGAGTGTCTGGAAAAACAACTCCACAGAAGGCTCACAAAGCCACTTCAGTCACCAGACTCATGTTCCATTTCTCACTGCTACCTCTTTATAAGTGATGTGTTTATCTAAATTTAAAATATGTCTCTTGTGAAAAAAGAATCCCTTTTTAAAAATAGAGATGGTCGATTCAAGAGCACTCCGACAAAGAACCCCTTAGTGCTGTGGCTCAAGCCACTCAGGTGTATCCATTTGCCTGCTGGAGAGTGGGGAAGGCAAGGGTAGGTACCAGTTTGTTTAGCGATCTGGGGATGTAGAGACTACACAGCCCTTTATCAGTTCACGGTCCTGCCATGAGAGTCCACGAGAGCCTACTCACATTCTACTAACACTTTTCTGACAAGGAGAGCTTTGAAGACTTCCTGCCATGTTGAAACCACTCCTTTCCTGGCCTCTCTCCTTGGTCAACAGTTTTAGAGAAGGGAGGAAAGAAAGAAGTACTTACACAGGGCCTGGTTCACTGCTTCACACTTTTATCCAAAGAGGGAAAGAAAAGAATAACACCCTTTAGCCTCTTCTAATATATGACAGCCAGAACTGCAGTTAGGAATGGAAATCTCCCATGCCCTTCTCTCCCATTTAAATTAAGTCAGGAAATTGATTATTTGTCTAAAAAGTAGGAAATCCAAACACACCTGAAAGGTCCTATCTATCTCCATTCCCATATACCCTCATCGTTTCCCAGAAAGATATTAATGTGCCAGCTGGAAAAAGCTCACATCCACAAGGTAATATGGATTCTAAGGGTGGGAATACACAGCTCCTACATCCCACACAACCCTGGACTCCAGATGGGATCGTCCAAATACCCCATGCTAGAAACTCAGACAATGCTGCCTGCCATTCAGGGAGCTGAGCAAATTCAAAACAAAACGAAACAAGTAGATATTAATGATTCTAGGCAAAGGAAAAGCCCCCCAAAGTTTAAATCCACTCAGGACTCTCAGTGACGAGACTGTTGGGGACAACCTACTGGGTAACTTAGTGCAGTCACTGTGTAAAGAAACTCACTCTTCACAAACTACAAAACCTATTCTGTAATGAGGAAGAAGCCCGCTGAAGGTATCCCCTGGTAATTCAGCTGTTAGTAGAAGGTGAAACTGGCCAAGACAAACACCGAGAGATATCTTACTGTGGGTCTCCTGCATAACTCAACTGTGCGGGGCGGATCCCAAAGTGAACGATAATCGGGAAAGTGATCACTTCGGGGTTGAACTGTTCACGATCCAGCTGATCAATGCGGACAGAGCTCGGTTTCTAGGGAGAAAAGAACAGCGGATCATTCATTACCGACGGAAGGCCTGAGACACCCACTTTAACCTAAGTAAGGGATTAATCACATTTCTTTTCTCTAGGCAAGCCTTGTCTCCAAACAGAAAAACCCTTTAGCATAGAAAACCCTATTCTGTGCAAAAGCTGTAATGTCATCCCTGCAAACAAGTCTTCGCCACTTGGCATAATGAACAGTGATTTTTGTCTCATTTTATTTTGGCAGACTACACAGATACCTTTAAAAATTAAACTTTTCAAAGAACGCCTGGTCAGATACATCTTCCCCTAACATCTTACAGGGGCATGGGTTCCACCTCACAGAAGGACTCTGCAGGCTCAGTCTGTCAGAGCCTCATATTCAAATGACACTGATGCCTCTATGTATATTTTCCACTGTACTGTCCTGTACCTTTATAGTCCCTAATTCTCACTTAGATTAAGTGCTATGATGACACAACAAGGAACTGACTTTCACTCTTCCTTTTTAAGATTTATTTTATGTATATGAGTGTTCCATATGCATGCATGTATGAATACCATGTCAAAGCCTGGTGCCCTTCAAGGTCAAAGTGGACGGATTCCCTGGAATTGGAGGTAGGCTAGTTGCTCCAATTTAGCCTGCTCAACCAGCTGACAATTACAAAAACGAGGACAGGTTTGTATAAATTCATTCACGTTGTTAAAAAAAAAATCATGAAATGTTATAAAATGGATGTCATCTAAAAATAAAAAAATCTTACTACTAGCTTGAAAAAATTATCTTTGTTCTCAAAAAAAAATTAGACGATTTTAATTATAGGTAAGCTAAACATTAAATTACATGAATGCCCATTAGCAGCAGAAATGTGTCATTTAGGTCTAAAAATGATTTGTTCAGGCATATGCTGTTTTTTAAAAAACTGTGTAAGGAATGATGAGTTATTTCTGTGCCATTCGACTTACATCACTACAATCTACAGAAGCACTGAGGACCCAAGATCACTTGAGCCTCGCCATTCAAGACCAACCAGAGCACAGAAGCAAGATACCGTCAAAAGTCTCCCGGCAGCCATGTGTGATAGCACAGCATCTAATCCCAGCCTGGGAAGTGGGACAAGGTGGGTGAATCCAGAGTTGAAGGCCAGCCTGGGCTCATAGAACCTCATAGAACCTTGACTCAAAATACCAAAGTTAATTTTTAAAAATGAAAAAAATCATCTCTAAATTATGAGGACGATGGGGTAGGGAATGAAGTAAATTCTAGACTTCGGCCATAGCCTACAAATCTATCATTGCATCTCTCTCTAAGAATTTAAAGCCTTTTCACTAATGACCAAAGTGTTCTCAGGCAGAGGCAAAACTGTCAGGGAGGAACATTAATTATTTTAAGTCTGCAGCAAGAAAGTATTTAATGTGACCATAATGGCGGGGAAAACTCAATAAATTTCCCAATGTCCTTGCCACTAGGCAATCTTTCAAATGAGTCCTGTACAGAACGGAATGCAGAGCCATGCCTACTCTGCCCTGGGACATGTACACGTCTGAAGAGTACGGAGTGAAAAGCGCCTCTGTAACAATAAACTATCTGTGCATAAATAGTAAGAAAGTATAACTGACTTCATCATCACGTCCCTAAGCCAAACACCCATGCTCACTTTCCAATCTATTTCTGATCATTTTCCAACAGAAGCCTTTGACACTCACCAGTCAAGTTTCTTTCACTATCTACAAGCCATTCACCATCTCAAAGATATACATCAGACATGCCGATCGTCGGTACAGTTTCTCCATTTCTGTGAGTTTTCACTTTAGCATTTATGGCACACTGGTCTCTGCTTAAACTGAAGGTTTCAGTGTGTGGGCTGCTAACTAATGTCCATCACGGGCTCCTTGCATCACGGACAAGCTCTGCTGGCTGTGACTCACGCACCGCCTCATCAATATACCGGCTGCATTATGACTGGGTGACAGGTAAGTGACCACACGGATGCATGGAACAAACCAGGAAGAATCAGAAGCCCCTGGGACTTTTTCAACACTGTAACTTCCTGGGCCCACTGTCTGCAATGTCTGGGCTGAATCATCAGGAGAATTCTTAACTCCTTTCAAACGGCTTCTAACTATAGGATTTCAGGAAAGCTGAACCCCGCCATGGAGGCAAGCCCAGGATGACACACTCCCAAAGAGACCACTCCAGAGCATGACAAATGCTATCTCCATCAGCTGCTCTCTGACTTAGCTCTAAAGTGGCCAGAAGAAATGAAAATATATGTACCTTTTTAAAGGGAACAATTCATTGCCATATACAGACAGGGCTCTTATATTTTTTAAAAGATACTTTATTAATTTTGTGTTTAACAGTATAGCAGCAAAACTTTTTTTAACCTTTCTAGTTTTAAACAGTTTTGGATATGTACCGATCAAAAAATAATATCTATATGACAAATGACTAAAATAAATAAATAAATAAATAAGTACCATAGAATAATATCACAAAATGGGTAATAACAATTTACTTAACAAAAAATAATTGGTAAAATAATTTAAAATATAAATTTTCACTAGAAACTAAAATAAATATAAAACTAATTTCTTCCACTACCAAAGTGGCAAAGGTTTTTTGTTTTAAAGCTAGTACGAAAGAATGAGTATTCTCATATGACCCACAATCCTCCTGCAGAGAAATCTGCAATGCACATCAAAAGTCTTAAAGGTATATATATACATCTTCAGGCAGGTGAACAAAATATGCCCAAAGTGTAGTGTTTTCTTATTCACTAAGTATTTAAAGAACACTTACCCAAAGGACAAGAAGCTAGAATACTCAAAACATGCTATGTGCGGTTACTGTGTGTGTGAACCATCCAAACAAGGAAAGGAGGCTCACTCCCAGGCCAGGCTGTGCAGGCACCAGAACTCACCGTCCCAGGGTTGGTAACGATCATGCCTTTGCACTCTTCTGCGTATTTCTGCCACTCGAGCTCCTCCCACTGGAGCATGTTAGCAATCTCCTCCTCGGGCACCAGAGCCTTGCTGCAGCGGAGCAGGTAGAGAAGGATCTGGTGCATGGACAACACTTCTTTGCCTCCATCTTGGGTGAGAATTTGGAGAAGAACAAAGTCACTCAGTTAACAGCAAAGCATCAACTCACTTCGGGAAAACAAGACAACGGCTGTAGAAGAGCACATATAAAGAATAATTTAAAATTTGCACTGCTCAGCCAGGTGCCAAACACTATGAACACCGTTTGTCTGACTGACAAACGGTGCTCATATACCATCTCAGTTACTAAAATGGGAACAGCATTATAAATGATAAAGGCTTTATTTGAGAGGTATGAATACAAGAAAGGGTGTTTGCCTAAATAAATTTAAAGTAACCCAGCGTAAGAAACCACAGTTTATAATAAACAGAATCATGTTATGTCTAAATATTTTACCATTTTTTCTAGAGTAACAGATGAAAGCTTTTCAGAAGTGATGTTCCTGTCTTCAGGAAAGTCTAAGCTTTATGAGATATTTATAGATGTTTTCAATAAGACATTGTTGCATTATGATCTAATTTGGAGGTGCTAATGTGCTGCACCTGCTACGATGATCGGAGCTGACGAGCCTGCACTGATATTACAGGAGATCGCTACAGAGCTGGAACAGGGATAAAGTACCAACTGTCTGAGGTTTACCAGGATGGTGGATTAAAACCCACAAAAGGCGCAATTAAAAGCCGGCTCAGAAAAAGACAATCTGTACTTTAGAAACCAAAGACATGAGACTCATGTGTGCCAAGATGGAGGCGGCAGGTCTCTGCCTGCTCTCTGGATTCAGCTTCACGACCAACACGGCAACAGATCTTGTACCACTTTCCTCTGACTACCCAGAAAGCCAGGCATGATGGCACACGCCTGTCACCTCAGGGCTTAGGAGGCTAAGGCAAGGTGACTGTGAATTAAGGCCAACTTGTGCTACAAAGCAACACTTGGTGGGAAAAAAGTTATTTTAAGATAGTCTAGTCAGAGAAAGCATCTTTGAGGAGATAAAATAAAAAAAGGAGAAGATACATTCAGAGGTAGAGGTCTTCTCTAGCATGTGCAGTGCTCTGGCTTTCCCCCCAGCAGTGAAAGAAATAGTAAGAGTTCCACTCTGCGGCTACCTGGGTGTCTAAACTTCCTTTCCTGTTGATGTGGTAAAATACTCTGACAGCAGCAACTTAGGGGAGAGAGGGTTTATTTTAGCTCACAGTTCTACAGGTTACATTTCATCTTGGGAAAGTCAGAGCTGCAGGGACTTATACCGGTTACACATACGAGAGCCACAGGTGAGAGCAGAGAGAGAAGGAACTGCACGAACGCTCGCACTCGGACAATTGGCTCCTCCTTTACCCAGGTGATACTAGACCAGGTAAAGTTGACAGTGGAAACCACCCACCACAACAGAAAAGAGCATCTCAGTAGAGTGAGATAGGCATGTTTCCAGGGACTACAAGACCAAACTAAACAGGAGAGGATTAGAGAGGCAGGAGGGAGGTGGCAGAACCTGCAGAGCCTTACAGCACTCACTACGAGCTCAGTATTTTATTTTTAACCACTAGGTGCCAGACCCTGTACGTGGTGCCGTTTCAGTCATGCCCACTCCACAAGCCTTGGGATTCTGTTTTGGGCTGAATATGAGCACAAGAGCATGGTCCCTCAGAAGATGAGGCCTCCTTCCTGCTGCTTTTCCTCCTCTGCATCTCACCTGCACGGATGCTTGCTGCCTTTGAACACATAAGAAGTGATGAGAAAGCCAAGATTGGTGCTACATCCCTGTACTCTAGTTCTTCAGGTGCAGAGGCAGGAGGACCACTGCAAGTTTAAGGCTACTCTGATCTATAGGGAAAGACCCTGTCTCAAAAAAGAAAATGAGAGAGACAGAGAAACAGAGAGAGACACACACAGACCACAGTGGAAGGAGTGGGATGCTGTCTGACTTGGGATCTGGAAAAGTCTTCATATATTTATGAGGAGGGGAGAACAGAACGGGGATGGGAGCAAATATAAACAGAGGCAGCTCTAAACAGCAACAGGATCTCTGCATGCAGTTAGGCCTGGCTGACTCCGAGGAACTTCAAATACAGAGAGATGGATGAGAAGTATCTAATTTAAAGTGAAAAAGCTAAAAAGAGCTACTGGCAGAGGGAAAGACTTAAGTCTACACACCATCTGTCTCTCAAAAACCTCAAGTTCTAGGCTAAATGAGTGGGTATAGGTATTGCCCAATTTAGGAGGAGGAATATCTGCAAGATAGAAACAAGGCCAGCAAATGCTTATCAAGAAGCCCACGACACAGCCTCCAGTTCAGGTTACAAGAAATCTGGCTGGTTAGAAGGTAGTGAGTTTTATAGCGGCATAGAAACTGGACATAATTAAACATGTAAACACAAAATATACATCAGGTACAAAGCTGCTGCTGCTGCTAACAGACAATAAATCCATGCTAGGAGTCTGCTGACGGCAGCTACCAGTGGAAAAGATAAAATTCAGGACAGACAAGCTGATATGAAGGATGTTCAGAAGTGGGCTGAGGCTCTGCTCCACATTTGGTTCCCAGATGAGATCGTCATGGAAGTACTAGAAGAGGCAGACAGAACCAGAGAGTCCTGTACCAGCCTATAGGGCACAAGCTATATCCCTCACACCCGCCTCACAAAGAGACAGCATAATAAATAGCCATGGAATGACTTTCTGAAGCGGATTAATCATATGGCCACTTGCCCTCATACTGCCACGGACTTACCAGTGTTAATGAATTGGCTCTTTGCGTTTGTCTGTTTTGCTACATGTTTATGTTGGCGATTTATGGAATTATGTCACTGAAGGCAACAAAGTAATTTTTATCTCGTTGGCTAGAATAAATAGGGCACGATACAAACGAGAAATTAGAGCGGGTAAGCTAAGGTTAGCAGGAATTCTGCCAGATCTGGGCTTGGAACCGTGACAACGGCTCATTATTCGGGAAGAAGTAGAGTTTGTGTTTCAGGGAATGAATCCGGACAGTCATTAATGAACTGACAGACTTTATAAACTGTCTCTTAGAGACCCGGCTCCCTCGCTTTATACTGCTTGGTTATTTATTGGCTATATGGGAGAGAGGGACAATTTGTTAGGAAATCTGTGTTAAATGTATGGCTGCCCGAGCAAGTATTCGTCAATTATCTAACAAACAATTCCCCTTTCTTTACACTAGCATTAACTATATACTACATCTTCCACATAATCCCACCAAGATGACTTGGAATAATTTTATTTGCTAAAGTTGGTATTCACAACAAGGATTTCTTAATTTCAAACTACACAATTATAATTAGGAGCTGAAGATGGCTCAGCAGTTGGCAGCACTTGCAGAGGCAGACATCATCCCACTCCTTCCACTGTCTTGGACCCCACAGTTCTTCTAGATTAAACTCAGCACATCTTCAAGTTCATAAGCCAAATAGTAGTGAACTCATCCTTGGTTCCTGGTGAATCTCCTCAGAGTGGCAGTTACTGCTCAAGAGTTCGAGGTCTCCTTCATTCCTGCTTGTTCTGTATGGAGGCACATGCAGTATAGCCGAATACTTGCTTTACAGGACTCATATGTCCATAGATAACCCCAGGTCAGAAGGATCCAATGTCCTCATCTGGCCAAGTCCTATATCAATTGAAGTTCCCCCACTCCCAATACACTTGCTCCCTAGAAATGCTGAAAACTCTTGACAGCCATACAGGACAACTGCTCCCGATAAGGCAATTTCCAAAACTCATTTGCTAGACCGACTATCTCAGGACTTCCCAGCTCACTCGGATGAGGATGCAGGCTCTCCTCTCCAGTTACCTCCTGTCCCGATCAGTTACGGTTAGAAGAAAAGCTTACCCTGGGTCTATCTAGCTCCTCCCAGTTCTTTTGAAACTAGAGGGGAGAACAGGAGGAGAGAGGAACAAATGAAAGGAGATTCCTATAATCTAATGCAGCAACCGCCGTCCGTTTGACTTCTGGTGAACAGGCATGCACTGAACAGCACCTAGTTTACCCTATCAAGCCGGGGTTTGTGCATGTATGAAAGGCAACTGCAACGGAAATCTTCAAATTAGAAAAAATGGAGACAAAATATGATTGATAAAACTTTAACATTCAATCCAGTATTATAATACGCTGATATTAACAGACAGCAAGTCAGGCGTGCTGGTGCATGCCTCTGATCCCAAAACTAGGGGAGCAAAGGTGGAGAGTTATGTCGGGGCATGGGGAGAAGTAAGTTTGAGGCCACCCTGGTCTACATGAGAGTTCCATGCTAGCCTGAGCAAAAAAAAAAACAAGTAATAAATGAAAAGCGTTTTATAAAAATCTAAGTAGAATAAAAAGTCCACAAAATATTGGCAACTCCCCAGCCTCTGAGAAACTCAAAAAGTGCACGCACACTGACAAGGGCACTGTCTTTGTGAATGAGATGGACGAAACTGGGAAGCATGCATAGCAATGGTCCATCAGCAGGTAACTTTTTCAAAAGAATATTTTCACAAGAATTCTTGGCCAGAAGTACCAAATGGTGTGTACTTTTCAAGAGGTAATCTGGCCACTTCTTATTTAAAATGTGTATGCTCTGTTAACAAAGCAACACTATTCATAGAATTCTATCTTTAGAAGCACACAAATGCAAATGGACAAATGCACAGGACTATAGCTGAAGTCCTCTATAAACTGGGCACAACAGGAAACCCTCAAACTTCATCACTTGAACCATTGCCCAAAAAGTCAACAGCCATCTACATTACAGAATCCTCTTCTTCGTCAGCATTAAAAATGACACAGAACATTTACACAGAAAAGTGTCTCAAGCATTTTGGAGGAAAAAAGGCAAGGTATGTAGCATGCTTGATATAATGTCATTTGAAGAGCAAAGCAAAATGCACCTCACACATAGTAAAGCGCGAGCAGAGGAGTGCGCTCAGTGTTCAGTGTACACTCTCAGGCACTGTCGGTGCACAGTAGTCAAGGGCACATCTCAGGCACTGTTTGTGCACACTAGCCAAGGGCAGATGACAAAGGCCCTCCAATACTGTGAAGAAATGTCTTTAATAAATGGTAATAGCTGGAACAACAATATGAACTAACCAGTACCCCCAGAGCTCGTGTCTCTAGCTGTATATGCATCACTGGGAAGAAAGGCCCCTTGGTATTGCAAACTTTATATGCCCCAGTACAGAGGAATGCCAGGGTCAAGAAGTGGGAGTGGGTGGGTAGGGGGGCAGGGCTGGGGTAGGGTATAGGGAACTTTTGGGATAGCATTTGAAATGTATATAAAGAAAATATCTAATTAAAAAAAAGGAAAAAATAAATGGTATGTGGTAACTGATATCTACACTGAAAAAAAATAAAGAGGTTTGGCCTATACTTATATATCTTATATACTTACTATATCAATTATTAAAAACTATTAATCTAAAATAAAGCCACTATAGCCATGAGAGAAAAACAAAAATGTAAGCCGGAGCTCAGCCTTAAGATTAGGAGTTTACACAACTCATGAAGAACCACTCAGAAAGTGTGGACAGACAACAGCTCACATAGACAGGCAAACGGACCTGTGCCTACAACCCCAACAACTCAGGAAACTTAAGCAGAACGATTAACAGGGAAACTGAGGCAGAACTAACAAAAGTTAAAGACCAGCCTGGTCTACACAGCGAGTTCTCCGCCAGCCTGGACTACAGTGTGACAACTGTCTCAAAAGAGGAAACAAAGCGGGGCTGGGGAGATGCTTGGCAGACAGGCACAAAAGCTTCAAGACCTAAGTTCCACAAGGTCACAGAAGAGAATCAGCTCCTGAGATGTACCCTGTAAGTGCACACATGTGCTGTGATGCATGCGAAAGACAGACACACAGACAGACAGACAGACAGACACACACACACACACACACACACTTTAAAAAGTGAAAATAAGCCGGGCATGGTGTGGAAAGAAGTGGAAGGTGTGAAGAGAGTGAGGGCACAAATGATGGCGAGAATGTGAACTACACACTACTGCTGGCACAATAACTTCTGAGAACTGAACAAAATATAAACCTAATACAAAATACCTATGTATAGCTCAGAAGCTATGTAGGCAAAAGACTCGGGTCTTCTGTCTCCAAAACATTCTGAACAAAAGAGAATACAGAATTCCAGTTTCTATAGTTCAAAAACAGGCAGACCTAGTACATGGACTTGCAGGCCAGTGCAGCGGTCTCTATGAAGGTTCTGGGCAGCGAACGGCAGGTAGACCCAGAGCAGCTTCTCGGACCCTGGCAGGCTTGATCTGGGTACTGAAGCAGAGTCACACACAGCTCCTTCAGAAACATGCACTGAGTACTATACTTAGGACAAGTGTATCAACTGTGTCACAGTTTGGGTAAAGCTTTATTCTAGAAAAATGAGGTATAGTCTAAAGTCCTATCACCCCAAACACACCCAATCTGATGTGCTCTTGGAAACTAAACAGGGTTGGATCCACTCAGAACACGGATGACCCAGTCAGACCACAGATGGGAGAAAAAGGAAAGACAAACAAAAAAAAAAGATTTGGTGATACATGTCCATAATCTTAAGAGGCTGAGGCAAAGGGATAAGAGTTTTGAGGCCAGCCCGGGCTACGTAGTGATTTATGAGGCAACCTGGGCTACAAAATAAGAGTGTCTTTTAAAAGTATTTAAAAATAAATAAACAAAACTAAGCTTGGGCAATAACAAAACTGTTTGACAGGCACCTTCAAGAACAACTAAAACATTATGTTACACCGAGAAGATTGCTGAGTGTTTATTACCCAGCTGGGAATGTCTCCCAACTATCTGTAACTCCATTTCCAAGACATTTCATGTTGTCTCCTGTCCTCCTTGGGCACATAACACATGGTGTACATACATGGAGGCACTCACACATACATATAAGGTGTCATTATGACCACTGAATAAGACCAGTACGTAAGTCTTTATGGAGCCCCTGACAAATGCCAAGAATCACAGGATCATGGTAATGCAAAAGGCAGGTGACTTAGACATGGTGGAGCACACCTGTGACGCCTGCACTGGGAGAGACAGACATCAAGAGTCAAGATGGAGACTCTGTCAGAAGAGGGGACAGGAGGGACAGGAGGGTGAAGGAGAGTGCAGTCTTTATTCTTGACCTCAAGGAGCAGCTGGTTGAATGGTTTTTACAAAGAAGAAAAGCACGCAGGAGGCAGAGGAGAGGAGGGAAGGGCCAGCCTGGGCTTAATGTTACAGAGGAGGGGAGGGAAGGGCCTGCCTGGGCCTAAAGAGCAACAGCATCTTCTCCACAGCTACATAAACTGTAGTGCTTCCTCTGATAAGGAATTTGGCAGCACTATAGAACTATAGAACCTTAGAACAGAATGCTTAAAAATATCCATCTGCTCAATGAATTATTTAAAAATAGGATGTAAGACTAATGTGGTAACTGTACTTTTAAAAAAACCTCATGCATAGAAACATGGAAATACATATCAGATGTGTCTTTGAATTCACTTCTTTAAATGATCTTTAATGAAGCCACACTGTGAAAAACAAATCAACCACATGCCGCGCAGGACAAGAACATTATACAGTGGGCACTCTTGTGTAGCCTTTGGAGCTTCTAAAATACGTATATTTTTAGAGGCAGGTTTAAAACAAAAGTGAATCCTGTTTAAAAATAAAGCAACAGACCTTTTCATTTATGACAACCTAAATGTTATCCTGTAGTTATGAGAAGCATTTTGTACACTGAAATCCCATAAAATAAGATTTTTCTATATGACGGTTTTAAAACTGCCTACTTCCTTCTAGATTTGTTTGGTCATAAAATGCCGAGAGGCAGAGAGGTACAGAAAGAACAGGCTTTCCAGTGATGTCTCTCTAACACTATTTTCTAAGACGCTTGTTGTTGAAGCCCCATTATGAAATCAAAGATGCATTCACTTGAAATGAAACCAGAAGGAACAAGGCAGAAAGCTTCTGAATGCATTTCCTAAACTGAAGTCAACAATAACAATGATATTAAAACATAAGCAATGCTCTCCTGACATTAAAATAAGCCAGTGTGACAGCCTAGATAAAGAATGTCCCATACTCAAACTCTCCAGGGAATCCGGGGACAAATAAAAGCAACTAAGGAACCAAGAGGAAGAATAAAAAAGCCAAAGCCAGATGGAGTCAAGAGCGAGGGGGGGGGGTCAGGAGTGTGCAGCACTCCTGTGCAAGGCTCTGCAGGAAGCTGGCCCTGCTGTCGGACGCTTCAGTGCACTGGACAGGTAGGAGGGCAGCTGGCACTGAGGCAAAGCTTGCCTTGAACAGACGAAGAACACTTGAGGAGGCCAGCATGCCAGGTTCCTAGGAAGGTTCTGGAGCATGGAGAAGACCAGGGAAAGCACCTCAGAACAAGAGGCAGGACGGAAGCATGACTGCAGGGCTGCATTTTGTATAGGCCCAAAGGAAAAGCAGCAATTGTCTCCTGCCTCAGATTGCAGAGTGGTCCGCACATTAGAAAAGGCTGGAAAGATGGCGTGGGCGGTGGCAATGGCACAGGTGGCCATACACATGAGAAAGGATGGAGTCCACTGAGACAAGAGGGTTAGGGAAGATAGAAGATGTCACCCCCAGGGTGAAATGCTGGATCTGGATTTTGGGACGGCTTCATGTAGAATGACAGCATGGTCCAAGGTTTTACCCAAGGACTCGGTGGCTGAGTTGTAGCAGTGCTTCGAGTAGAAAAGCGGAAACCGTGATCTAGCTCAGGGAAGAACGGAGAGGCGCTCACGAGCTTGCTGGTAGCAACACTTTGTGAGGCTGCACAGCCCTGTGCTAAACAGAGCAGGTAAGTGCAAGGCCAGAGGAAGAGACTGGGTGCCGGAGACTCCAGAGGAGACTCCAGAGGAGACTGCAGAGGAGGCTTCCAAAGAGTTCGTTAACAACCCAATCGTAATGAAACTAATACTGACAGACCTTACAAGTCTACTCTTGAAAAAGAGCAGAAACACGTAAACATAAACTAAATTACTCATTGACTTATGATGTTCATTTAATGGGAGAACAAATTATTATATATCCTTTTGCACTGCAAAATAATTAAAAGCATATCTACCAAAATAGAAAATAATCACCTATAATCCTATCACCTTGACATAACTATTATTGTAGTAATTTTAGCATAGCTATAATTTATAAATTTATTTTATAAAATCTAAGTTTTCACTAATTGTTTTCCAGTTGACCGTATGCAGTATTAAGCACCATGCATTCTTCCATATAACACTTACATGACAATTTACTAAGTGCATTTTCAAAATGTGTAAATCATCCATTGCCCAGCAAATCGGGGGCTCTGATAAATTATGAATTATAAATCAGCATGTAAAGGTTCCCATTTCCAAGTTCAGCCTGAGAAGTAGATAATTAACCGCAGCCACTGTGGGAAAGCGGTTCCTAAAGACCGGAAGGAGAACAGCAGGCGTGTTTTCAGACACAGTCACACCAGGTCACTGACAAGCCAAAAGATTTACCTGGAAGAAATCTGACAAAACGTGGCATGAAATGAAATCTCGGACAGCAGGGAGGGCTGTCTTCAAACAAAGGACCTAAGGCACACAAGGAGAAAGAAAGAAAAGAGAAATCAGACCGCCACGGAAAGCACACATTGCAACTTAATTCCCAAGATTTATGGTAACCACAAAAACCAGCCCCAGAAGCCGGGACATAAGCAGGACCACTTCCCCCACTCTGCCTCTATAGCGCAACCA
This sequence comes from Mus caroli, assembly GCF_978045245.1. Lineage (NCBI taxonomy): Eukaryota > Metazoa > Chordata > Mammalia > Rodentia > Muridae > Mus > Mus caroli. Next base: position 91,604,896 of record NW_028227271.1, read on the forward strand.
ATATAGCAGCTGTCTCAGGTGCCAGCCAGGACCGCAGTGAGGGGCCTACAGCTACTCATGGCAGAATGGAAGCCAAGGAGTTCATGCACACAAAAAAGGTCACTCTGTAAATTAAAAAGTGTCAGCATCTTTGTTAGAACTGAAGTACAGCATTGGACGATATGTTTGTATGTTAATTCCGTCGGTTTTCAATCAACACACTAAAAAATGAACCAATGCTGCTAGCTCAGGAAACCATTGGCCAGTGTACTTGTTTTTTAAAAGCTCCTCACTCATTTCATTTAAAAACCACCTTTAAAAAAGTCTTCCTTCCATATACAGGTTTAAAAATAAACAAATTAAAAAAACCTGCTGGAACACAGGCACTGCGAGGCTGCATGTTTACTCTGCATTTGCATGTAAGTTTTAATGACTAATTGCTTCTCTAATTTAATAAACTGTTATCTTACAAAGTTGACTGCAGTGATGTCACTATATTTAAAATATTAACCACTGAGATTTAATCCCTAATATACATAAATCAAGGTAGTTCTACTAGTAACTGGAACCATTCTTGGCTACCAGCAGGCACTGACAAACTGCATGAAGACAATCCACAACAACCCATTCATGTTGACTGATAGCAAGCATTCCTATAGATACACAGTTTTACTTACATATTTACAAAATAAAAATGTCAACTATGCCCCCACCAAGTCAGGAGAGTTTTTATATGCACTGTGATTTGCATCTTAGAAGAACTGCCCTAATATTTACCTTTAAGATTCCAGTCATATAATTCCAAAATATCTCTGAATAGGAACAATGAAAACAGTTCAAGTCCTTTCACACAAAAATTCTGAAAAATAAGTCAAAATCAAATTACTATAGATCTGCAAATACACATTAACTTGTCCTAGCCAAGTATCTCAAAACTGTTTGTGGAAGCCATACTAAAAGCTTTCCCTACAGGGCTTGGCCACTGTCCTAAGATGGCTTGCCAATGTCAAATAGAAATGAAGAAGACAATACTGCCATTAAGACTTCTATAAAAATGTCAATTCAGCCCTTTTAAGTGTAGCAATAAAAAAAAATACCCAAAACTTTAAAAGTTTTACCTCTCTCATGCTTTTCTCATCTCATTGTAAAGTGTGTAAGGATCTCCTGGGAACATTTTGCTAACTGGGGTTACATGCACAACTGCAAGCTGACTACCCTGTCCCCCACTCCCACCCCTCCCTACCCCCACAACCCAGGAACACTGTTGCCACGAGACCAAAAAGCAAAAGACCTCTGTACCACAAAAGCTTCAAACAGGCTAAGGACTAAGAAAAGTACAGAATGCTACTGCAATTCCTCCCATAGACAAGGCCAACAGACGCACATTTGCAAGGGAGTCTTGTCTCCTAAGGCTTCTGCTTACTTGTTTTGTTCATAAATCACCCTGTGTGAGATCACATCAGAAGTTGTAAAGTTTTACAACAGAACTCCCTCCCCACAGGAGGAAGGGCCAGCCCCTTAGAATGACCAGGACTCAGTAACTCAGCATGAGAGTCAGGCCATCAGGCCATCGGGCCATCGAGCCCTCCCCACTGCTCCCTGCCCTTCCATGACAGTGCTTCCCTGTTAAACAGATTCCAGGAGCCAAGGGCTCCAGCAATCACCCCAGCGCAGCAAGTACACGAGCTTGTTGGCTGTCTCATTGTTACTTCTTAGCGTGATTTGTTGACAACACTAAAGTCCACACCAGGCAATGAATCACTCTGAGATTCGCATTAATCTTACTTTGGAATTTAAAGTCCCTTGCATATATTTAGATAAATCTGCTGTTTAGCAGCTGCAATGAAAAACAATTAGGAAAAAAAATGTAAATATATGGGAAGAGAAATGAGGCAAGCCCTGATCTTGTCACTAGAGATAATGAGTAAGATTATTCCGACAGCCCTCAGACTCAGTGTCACTGTTCCAGTCCTCCGTGACACTGGCCAGTGCCCACACTCTGTCCCCTAAGCAGAACTGAGGACAGATGTACAGTGACCATAAGCAGATGCATCACGAGCAGATACGGGCTCAGAAATAGGTCATTGAGTTTACATTTCTTAACCGTGGCACCAGAGCTACATCATAGTGACCCTTCTGACAGGGAACATGGTATTTTAGGGGTCTCAAGTGGCAAAAAGCTGCAGCAGACCAACTTCAATTATGGTTTGGTTTTGTTGTTGCTGTTTTTCTTTTTTAAGAGAAAAATCTTATGAAAGCGGAGTAAATACAGGAAGCTGTTAAGCAGCCCTCTCTCTTACCTCAGGCATCATCTCTTCAATAAAATGAATCGTGTAGTCTATGTTGAATCGAATCACTTTACACAGTGGAATCTGCAAGAAGAAGAGCTGTTGAGTCCCCAGCGCGTCTCGGCAGGCTAACAATGCAGGGTTTGCTGTCTGACCCAGAGCCCAGGAACCAGATCAGGTTCTACCTTCACTTAACCTGGAGCAGCCTGGGCAAAACATTTACTCACAGCTCCTGCTTTCTGCTTTGGTTGGTTGGTTTCTTGAGATAAGGTCTCACTCTTTGACCTTTCTGTTCTAGATCTCCTGTGTAGACTACTAGACTAGGTTGGCCTCAAATTCAGAGAAATTTGCAAGCCTCTGCCTCCTGAATGCTGGTATTAAAGGCAATCAATGTGTCACTACAGGTCCTAGGCCAAAACTACCCCATTCGAATGGCAAGACCCTGGCTTTAACCAACCTTCTACGAGAGGGGGAGTAATATGGGTGCTTCACTAATGTGACTGATAAAGCAATGCAAACTTGACAAGAACATACTAGAGCCAAACATGCCACCTCTAGAAAAATAATTAGAAAGCCAATCGTGTACTGATTTTACCGTAATTCTTCACACAGCTCCTGAATGGCAGTGCAAGAGTTTATCAGTTACATCCATTTAGTTCCTTCATCAGTTCACAATGCACGTCTGTCATTACAACCAGTAAGTATAAAAACTAACCGGTAGCATTTGCTAGGCCAGGAGCTGGTCTAACTCTTGACTGTGTTGACTCATGGAACTGTCTCAGGTGCCTCTAAAGATAGTTTTGTCCCTTATGTACTTGGAGAGAGAAAAAAAACGAAGACTGGGAACCATCTTGCCTAAAGGAACAGGCGGCCGGTACCATAGGAATTTTTTTTTTTTTTAAAGATTTATTTATTTATTATATGTAAGTACACTGTAGCTGTCTTCAGACACTCCAGAAGAGGGCGCCAGGTCTCGTTGAGGATGGTTGTGAGCCACCATGTGGTTGCTGGGATTTGAACTCTGGACCTTTGGAGGAGCAGTCGGGTGCTCTTACCCACTGAGCCATCTCACCAGCCCAGGAATTTTGATTCTAGACCCAACTCTCACCTACCAAAGAGGGCAGACCTCATTACCTCTCCGAATACACAGAGCATGTGAGGAATGGTAGACTCTCGAGTGAACTAACCCACAGCTGTCTTCTCCTCCCAGAGTACCATCAAACACTACCCTAGTATCTAGACACGAGAGGGTTCCAGGAACAGATTTCTCAATGACTAGAAGAATGGGGAAGGGAAGGAAGAGGTTAACTGAACTGGCTAGCTGGACACAGTAATTGAAACCAGAGGCCCTGTAGATGTGTTACACAGTCTTTCTGGCTTAGCAATCTGTCCATGAAACAATGTAATCACTTTTACAAACCACAGCTGTCAGAAAGAAACAAACTTTAATTCTCTCAGCAAAAGGGATAGGAAGAATATAGAAAAAAAACAGTCTTACAATGCCATCTACTGGGAAGAAATTTTAGCTGTTAGATATTCTTCCTTTCTTTTTTTAATACAGTGGTTCTTTAACTTCTGTTATAATTAACTTGAATATGGGGTTCATTTTCAATGTTCTGGATTTATTATGTCCTCAGTCCTCAGCTAAACACTGCAATATACTTAATACACTATTGTTTTTCCAACCTAATTTAACCCCTTAAACATTTAAAAATACTTGGGAGTTACAAAGTGGTACATGATTTAACCTGGTTTTAAAATACCAATACTTTACTAATACCTGTATAAGGTTCAAGCTTTCAAATGAGCCACAGGCCCTATCTTGAAAAGCAAGGATCTAGACAGAGTCCAATAGTGTGGAATAACTGTTCTAACCCTAAAGCTCCTGAGACCGATGGGAGGAGCGTGAATTCCAAACCAGCCTTAAAGCACGAGACTCCACTCCATCTCAGAAAACGAAGGTAAATGTCCCCATTTCTTCTAGACAGAGAATGACCAAGTCATCAGTGGTCAGAAAAATGGGAAACCAATCAAGTTCTTGATCACGGAAGTGAGCATGGGATTTTCTTGTGCATATGAGAATGTTATGTGATGTTGTACAATTAGTACACTTTTCCAAGCTTTACACCGTCAAAGCCACCGCCAACACTATCAGGGATCTTAAGTACCCACAAGTAGAACTACACAGCAGGATAAAATCCCCCCAGAACGCTACACACTTAGTCAAGACAGCTCTCAGTCCACTTCACTTCAAGGCCTTAAGTCTAGCTGCCAGCTAGCTCAGGTCAAGCGTCTATGTGACCATAACCTGTAGGCCCCTCCCGCTGATGGGCTCAGTCTGAGAAATGCATCAGTGATGTAGTTTAGAAACCTTTTTGTGTGAGCGTCTATCTCAAATTCAAGAGCTCGTTGATGATGGTTCTAGGTCCTATGAACTTCAGAATACTCAACTTAAAATTTTATTTCTATTATCAACATCACTCAAAAAGGGTCAGGGCTCTTTATTTTGAACTGAAGCCCAGATATGGTTACACATGCCTGTATTCTCCAATCAAGAGACTAAGGTGAGAAGATCCAGGTTTAAAGACCCTGGGCTAGGCAACAAATTTCAGGCCAGCTTGGGCTACCTCAAAAATAAAAAAAAAATAAAATAAAAATCTGCAGGATGATATAATGTAGAAGAAAAATAAGAAAGCACTGTTTTAAGTTAGTGTCAGTACCTAGAATTCCATCTACTTAATAAAGTAAAAAGTAATGACAGAAGGAAGCAAAATGGAGCAAGATTTGAGACTCAGCCTTCAGTGGAAAAGTTCTATAAGGTGACTTTCTGACTGCAGGCAAGCAACACAGTGAAACTCACTCACTAGGTTCCACAGGACACTCAGCCCAGGTAAAGTACTGCCACGTTCCTCCCAATACTGCTACAGCAATCACTGATCAACCTAAGACCAGATGGGCACTGCAATTCCTAAGGCTGCCAACTTCAAAAGGGGAGGATTCTGATGCAATCCAAAGCATCCATTTAGACTGACGCCCAGAAAACCATCCCCAATGACCAGATAACCATCCCAAGTCCTTGTGTCAGACCAAGTCTCTGACTACAGATACAGCCCTGGAGTTCAAAAGCAGAGACCCTATGCCGTCACTCTGGGCTCAGTGTCCTGAACAGGTCCTGATTCTCCTCCCTTTATTCAGAGACATCTTCAAACTTCAACTTTGAAGGACAAGAACCCCAAAATAGTTCATCACATCACCCCACAGTTTACCCTCCTTTTCAATGTTTCACACTCTCTAAATGTTACTCTAACACGTTTACTTACACCGTTTAATGCAGCCCAAACCTGTGACTCATTAGCAGGCTCACAGGCCTGCCTGAGACACAGCTGCAGCCACCCTGCAGTTCACATGGGGGAGATGCAAAATAAACGGTATGAACACATAAAGGGGATTTAGTTTGATTTGTGGAAAGATAAAGGCGGGGGGGGGGGGGGGGGGGGAAGGGGAGTCTGAGGAAGGAGACAAGAGCCAATACTTACATTGGTCAGAGGGGCATGTGCAAACATAGAAAATCCTTCAAAGATATACTCGTGGTCATCGTATTCTATGACTGTTGGCCTGTCAGTCTAAACATGAACAAGAACACAAAATAGGAATTGAATTAATACCATTTGCATATGCAGGAATTCACCCAGTGCCAGAAGCTCAACCCCACAGCTGATGGATCCCCACCCTCCCCAAGGAGAAGACAACCCACCAAACCCAGGCAATGCGAAAGGCGGACTTCAATGACCTAGAAACGGAATCAATGATGCTATGAGCTAAATGTCAATCTCAGCACAGCACACTCTCCTCCTCTGAGGAATTCTCTGTAGCCAATTCTTTTGATATTAAATGCCAAACGTCGAGCAAATTATAAAGACTGGCAGCCTAAAAACTACTTCTTACCTAGATACTAAACATCATCATTTCACAGATTACCTAGATGAGAACCGGGAGACGCTAAAGAGTATTTATAGACATGGTTTTCTTTTGTCAATGTAACTGTCACTTCCTATTGGAGTGACCAAATAAGACTAAATTCAGTGTAATGAGAAGATTCTGATGAACAAGGATTAATAACAGCGGTATAATCACTCCGACAGACAGGCTGTTGATTGATGTATTAAACATAGCACATACATCAACAATCTCAGTCCTGAGTATACCAAAAGATATCAAAACATAGTCATACAAATGTTGTCTAATAAAATGTAATTACAATATAATTATATGAGTTCCCCCTTCCCTGCCCTTTCGCCTAATCCCTCCCTCTTCCTATTTTACTTATTTTATTTTATTTCATGTGTATCTCTGTACACCACGTGTATGCTTGGTATCCAGAGAAGCTAGAAAAGGGAATCAGATGCCCTAGGGCTGCAGTTACAGATGGCTGTGAGCTGCCACGTGAGTGCTGGGAACCAAAAGTGGGTCTTCCCTAAACTGCTGGGTCATCTCCTCAGCCCCACACTCATACTCTGATCATGGAAACAACCCAAGGTCCGTCACCTGAATGAATGGATAAATGAAACCTTGTAATCATACAGTTCACACACACACACACACACCTGAATGAATGGATAAATGAAACCTTGTAATCATACAGTTCACACACACACACACACACACACACACACACATACCTGAATGAATGGATAAATGAAACCTTGTAATCATACAGTTTACACACACACACACACACACCTGAATGAATGGATAAATGAAACCTTGTAATCATACAGTTACACACACACACACACACACACACCTGAATGAATGGATAAATGAAACCTTGTAATCATACAGTTTACACACACACACACACACACACACACACACACACACACACAGAGTATTATCTGACCATAAATTTAAAAAAACAAAAACAAAACACTCTAAAGGCTGCAGGTTACACAGCTGTATACAGAGTAGGTAAGTGTGTAGTTCACAAGAGAAGCTGGGTTAGATAAAAGGAAGAAAGAAGAACATGGGAAGAGAGGGGAAAGAAATACTGACACATGCTACAACTCGGGCAAATCTTAAAAACCAAAACCAAAAAAAAAAAAAAAAACCTATCTAAGTAAAAGAAACAAAACAGAAAAAGCAGCTACTATACGGCCCCTAGGAAAAGTATAGGCTAGGCAAGTCCACAGACACATGCCACCTAAAGGAAATGAAGTTCCTTTTAAGATAAATATTCTAAAGTTAGACTGTGGTGGCTTTGCAAGTCTGTAATTATGTTAAACATCACGAATTCCACACTTTAAATGGGTAAAGCTGATGACACAGGAAGTCTAGCTAAATAAACTTATTGAAATATATAATTATGAATGATCTTGAAATCAAGACTTTTCAGTGCATGTAACCAAAAGTAATAAATTTCATGATGAGAGGCAATGCAACTGAACAAAACATATAGACATGTACCCTGGAACAGACTCCCTGCTTCAGGGGACTTCTAAAAGCCACCATACGTAGTACCTGAGCTACCACTGCTTAGCCTAGTCTATAAAGTATGAACTAAAGTGGGTAATATGGATAATACACAGATGTGTATAGTAAAAATTAGTTAACTATGCTCCCACTTAGAATGATGCCAGAACACAGTTCATGTGCATTCTAACCATATTGCCATGCTGTCATATTGTACAAATCTTCTGATTTGGTCCCAAGACAGTAAGCTGTCTGCTGACTTTTAAAACCTGTGGAAATGCCCTACTTCCCACGTCACCGCTCCAATGGACAGCACCATAATTAATTCACTGGCTATACATTTGGTTATTTCATGGTGCCAATACAAATAAAAAAGACATAATAAAAGGAAAGCTGAAATAAACATTAGCATGATAAAGTTAAATTCTATCAACATAATGATCTTAAAAACAAAAATGATGTAAGAACTGAATCAGAAGCTAGTGTGATGGCTCAGGCCAATAATCCCAGCACAGTGGAGATGAGGCAGGGAAATGCCGTAAGTTAGAGACCAGTCTGCAATACACAGACAGCTGTTCCAGGCCATCCCAGGCTAGACTATGATCATGAGTAACTTACTAAGAAGTTGGTAGGCGGGGAGACGGTGATCCGATAGTGGAAAAGCCGGCCAGCGTTGTTGGTCATCGGACGGCAGGGCTTGATTGCCTGGGGAGTAGGGGAAATGAAAACACTTTACAAATTGAGAATCACTTTCTTTTAAAATAGACTACACTGTCAGCTTCACATCTGACTACTGCTTTGATGTATCCTCCTTAACAGACCAGTAGGAAGAAAACACTGCCTGCTTTATTTACTCTATAGTAACTAACTGAATAAAAGAGGTAGCTGGTCACTGGTTCTCAACCTTCCCATGTGCGGTCATGAAGCAGAACCGGGCTGACCTGTGATCAGTAAGTGTGTTCAGTGAGATCAGAAGTATCCGTAGGCCTTGTGTCCCCACCAAACCCATCATCTCAGTGAATCAGTATCTGTCATCAGCTGGGTACTTGGGGACATCACTATGTACAGTGGGACCCATTACTGGTATAGTCTGGTTCTATTCAGTACAAATAGGTAAGTAAGTGACTTCAGCATCCAAGAGGGCTTTGAAGAACTCATGAAGCTTGCCATCTGGGATCCCCATTGGGCACAACTATCAGTAAAGACTGCCCTATCTATCAATCCACAAACAGCTGCACTGGGTCTCTTCATAAGGCGATGAGCCTGAAAAGGCCTCCAATGCTCCAAAGCAGATGGACTATTATTGTCAATTCTTTACTGGATCCTTAGCCCTTCCCAGGGCAATTGGGCCCTGAGGAGCCTACTTAACTCTAGAAGCAATGCTGTAAGATCCACAGCATGTTTAGCCAGTGGTGGGGTACCCTTTAAAAACAACTGTAAAACATCTGACCCCGGGGTGACCTGATGAAGGCTTTCCCAGTGTGCTCTTTGTCCTGTGGAGATAGCACTTGCGAACATGCACTGGGACGGGCCTGTCCTTCCTCACTTGTAATTGCTAAATGTGAGGAACCCAGTGCCAAGGTGCAGTCCACACACAGGAGCAGAGTAGAGGAACATTCTTACCACTTCTGTAGCCAGCCACCAGCTGTGGTATTTCTTGACCTGTGAGCTGCAGACGCACTCAGCTGGGGAAATACCTCTTTGTGGTGTCTAAGCTGAGCCAACTGTGTGTGTGGCAGCTGATACCTTAACCTTGCCCTAAGTGGTGAATAACAATGCCTTACTCTGCATAAACCCTAGAGATCTGGGGCTCCTGATCAGTCAAGCAGAGTGATGCAGTTCTGAGGGGAGCCTGACAGGCCTGAGCATACTGTTTGGTTGTGTTTGTACATAACAGATGTAGTCTGCAACTTCCCCTGAAGAGCATGCATGTGCTGCGCCGCAATAGCTGTGGCACAGTGAGTACAGCACCCACAGACCCCGGCAGGAATCACAGCGGGTGGCACTCTACGAAAGGCCAAGCGCTCAGCAGGAGTGAGTATGGGTGAGGTCTAATGATTCTGTGGGCTTCCAGGGTTCATCAGCAGATACACATCTAGATTCCCCCACAGACAACAGACAATAAATGTACACTGTCAGCAAGTTTTTCCTTAGCCTTCTTGTTCAGCGGCATCATGATACCAAGACCTTTCAGAACCAGCCACACTCCCACACAGCAGGAACTTCAGGCACAGTGTCACTTTGAAAAACAGAAGCATACTTCCCATCCAACAATAGCATCCAGACCGTCCTCCAGTGAATCACCCACCACAGAGGAGCCCAGAGAGCTCTAAAGAATCATTTTGCCACATTGTGCCTATTAGAAATTTCCACGGGCTAGTGAGATGGCTCAGTGGTTAAGAGCACCGAATGTTCTTCCAAAGGTCCTGAGTTCAAATCCCAGCAACCACATGGTGGCTCACAACCATCTGTAACAAAAATTTGATGCCCTCTTCTGGAGTGTCTGAAGACAGCTACAGTGTACACAGATATAATAAATAAATAAAATATTTTTTAAAGGGGGGGGCTGGATAGATAGCTCAGCAGTTAAGAGCACTGACTGCTCTTCTAAAGGTCCTGAGTTCAATTCCCAGCAACCACATGGTGGCTCACAACCATGTATAATGGGATCGGATGCCCTCTTCTGGTGTGTCTGGAGACAAGAACAATGTACTCACATAGATAAAATAAATCTTAAAAAAAGAAAAATAGAAATTTCCATAGAAGAGACAGAAAGTACCCGTAGAAAGCTGACACAGGTCAAACAGCAGAACAAAGCCACCACACCAACTCTGAAGTGGTCCAAATCCCCCGACCAGAGCCGGTCACCATCACTCTCCTGATTCTCTCACAGAAATCAGGCTGATGACTCGCTTCGAAGAATCCCACCTTCATCTCCAACGATCAAGCTCAGGACTCTTGGGCAGTCCCAGCTCATCTGCACCCCTAGGAGTGAGTGGTTTCACCTTGGGTTCAGTTCCCATCATTGAGCCCAAGGTACCGCCCAGCGCTCAGGCAGTTTATCTGGGTAGCACTACCATAAAACACACCACCAAAGTGGGTCACACACAGCCCTGGGACAAATGACTGACTGACTAGAAGGGCCCCTAACATGAATCTGTTCTTGAAATCTGGGACATCGGTCCTGCTTCCCTGTACCTGAGGCAGCTAGCAGTTGTCTTTCTTTTAAGAAGGTGTAAGCTCTTTGAAATGGCTGTGCAGACGTTTCAGAAGGCTGCATTTGAGTGTGTGTGTGTGTGGGGGGGGGGGGGGGGAATCCAGACCTGAGTCGTATAAGACCAACCTTGCATCTGAGACAACTTAGCTCTGTTTCCAGAGAAGCTAATATATAGCAGAGTATTAAGAATAAGTAAGCTAAGGAAACGGGAACAAAGACGACATTTCCGAGCAGAGCCGACTTTCTGGCTAGCAGAGCCCCTATCACTAGTGGTAAGCGCAGTACAAATGAGCCCTGGTATCCGGCGGCCAGACAAATCCCATTTTCACTCTGAGAACTGGGCACAACTGGAAGAGCTAATACAACATACCAAGTATTTAGGACTATAGAGCAAAAAATAAGGATCGCTGGGGGAGGGGGGGTGGCACACGCCTTTAATCCGAACACTGGGGAGGCAGCAGTTGGTGCATCTCTGTGAATTCGAAGGCATCCTGGTCTACAGAGGGAGCGCTAGGACAGCCAGGGCTACACTGACAAACCCTGTCTTGAAACCACAGCAATTTTTAAATTTTTAAATTTTTTTTAAAAAGAGAGGGGAGGGGGTTCATGGATTTTAGACAACCCTTAGCATGAAATCCCCCGTGGGGCTTCTAAGTCTCAGCATATTCCCTGGCGGCTGGTGGGGCTCCCAATTAGGCTGAACACTGTCTGAAGAGTTCACTGAGGAGGCTGTGGCTCCACAGAAACCTACTATCCTATGTACAACAGAGGACGACAGTGGCAAGTCAAAGTCAGATGTGAATGCCAGCGGGCTTCCTGAAGACACAGGAAAAACTTCCCTCGCTTGCAGTGAGACATCAGAAAAAGCCAGCAAGCCAGAGCTTACCTGAGAAACAGCCATAATTCAAGGATAACTGACAGTCAACCAAGGGAGGTCTGTTATGCTAAGGTCGGGGCCCTGGAAACCTGGGACAGGGACATTTACATTCAAGTCCCCAGACTCCTCTGAACCTCCTGACTCTGTAAAGAGGGCACATCCCTCCCTGTTTGGATCACTCACCTGTATCAGGACAATGGGAGAGCCTGTCAGACAGCAGTGCCCACCATACCTCAGCCCACCCACAGTACTCAATCAATCAGCCTCCTTGCCAACAGACCTACAGTGAGAGTGATTTCACAGCATAGCCCGGTTGTATAGGTGTCTGGAAGGAAGGAGCTGTAAGAAATAACCAGCATACCCCAGCAGCCACAGGCGTCTGCAAAGGGCCAGATGGGGAAAGCACCCTGGATTAAAGAAGAACTTGTTGCTAGCACAGTTTCCGTCAAGGGTAGGTGGAAACAGCAATGGCACAGCTAGGTGATGCTGAAATCCTAAGTGTCCAACCGAAGACTGGAGGAAAGAAGTAGGTATTCCGCAGAGGAAGGACCGACAACCAGGAAATAGACAGATAATCCCCAAAGGACACACAAAGAGAAATTCACTAGGGAGGAGTACTGTACCACCAAGAGCAGTGGTGGTGTCCTCTGTCAGCCAGGACAGACAGGGACCAAGTGCCTGAAGGCAAGTTACTCCCTCAACAGTCATCCTCTCCCCAGAGCAGCACAAGCTTCATCAAGATGTTCAGACTGAAAATCCATTGGCTGGGAAAGTAATCTGGCTCCAGGGACCAAAGTGACTAAAAGTGGGGATAAGCACCTGTCTCTCCTCCCGGGGACTTCCTAAGGATATTTCCTTGACAGACAGTTCAATGAGTATTGGCCACAGTAGCCAATAACCACTGGTAGCACAGACTGCATATGCTATCCTTGCACGGGGTAAGAGTAGCCAGGATGAGGGGATGACAGCCAAGTTCGGTTTAGTAAGTCTACCTCAGATCTCCTCATTTCTCCCGCCCTTGAGTAGCTCACTGGAACTGACATAGCTTGGCATGAGACATTCCCTCACTGGTTCCTAACGGGGACGGAGAGCACCACAACAGAATGACCAGGAAAAACCTACTTAAATCAACACCACCACTCCTGTAGCCCAAGCACCAAAACCAATACTGCTTTACAAGGAAAATGGAGACCCAGGCCACAGTTCGGGCTCACAGAGGTACTGGTACCGTTGAATCCACCAGCGTAGAGCCTAAAGGACCCTGGAAGGTGATAGTGGGCTACCATGATCTCTCCGAAGCAGCAGCTCTGATGGCAGCCACTGTGCCCAGTGCTGTAGCTCAATGAGACATTAACCAAACTTCACGGCAACTCATCCAGTCGGTGTCTCCATCCCAACCAGAAAGGAGGACTGGGATTTCTCACTACATTATATCTCCAGCATAATATTCAGAGGTCCCAATTGTGCAGACATACTACAGACCAAACTGCTCCACTATCTCTGTGGTATTATGTTATTCAAGCTAGAAACCTTAATGAAGACATTATGTACTATAGAGGATCAGAGAAAAACCCTGCAAAAGTTCAAGAACCTACCACATCCCACAGTATTCACAGTATTCCAGCTATCTAGGAGCTATCAGGACATCTTCTTCAGAGTAAAAGGTAAACTATTCTAGCATCCCCTTCCTACAATGAAGAAAGGACCACAACATCTGGAAGTTCTCCAAGGGTTCATAGGGCAGCAAAACCCACACCCAAAAAGACTGCTCTGGCCATCACACAGAGGCACAAGAGGCTGCGGAATCAAGTGGGGCCCAAGAAAGATCCCTTAGCAAGTCTAGGTTAAGGACAGGCACTCCTGTCGCCATGACCCAACAATTCAGCAGATCCTGTGGCAAGGTTGGGAAAAGGTACCAAGGGAATCCATGACAAATCACACTGGCAAATCACAATGCTGGTGCTTGGACCTAGGCCTGGTCATCTTTACTAAAGAATCACATGCCTTGGGAGTGTGGGGGGGAGGGATGGAAAGGTAGGGATCTCACTATTATGGAAGGACTGGCTTTAGGACACCAGAACAGCCCATCGCCAACAATTAAGCTGAGTGGCAGAGGCAGCCATCCACCCTAAAGGTGGCACGTACAGAATCGAGCACACAACAGGAGTAAGGGGCAGACAGGCCAGCTGGCAGGTGGCCCAGACCCCTCCTGGCTCCAGCACTGTGGCAGCAGCATCCCTCCCTCCTCAGCTAACGACTGAGGATATTACCATGAAGTAGAGGGAAAGCTCAGGCCTGGCTCACAAACAACTGACTGCACTATAGTCCTTCTCTGCGTGAGGGGACATCTCTCCTGTGAATGGTTCCAGGTACTCTGAGTGGAAAAAGAAGTAGCCTCAAGGGCCCACAAGGAGAAAAGACCAAAAGATCAATCAGGAAAAGGTCTTGGGAGTGATTTGTAACTGGGCAAGTGGAGGAAGTATATCGACTTCATCATCAGCAGAGGACAGCTTCTCTGGAAGAAGCACAGGAGTCCCAGACCAAATGATAGGGCAATCGTGTCTGTCCCACCTAAACCAGAACTGCCAGGGTGGGCACTTGAGTAACATGAGCATAGTGACGAGATGGCCACCTCACACGACCGCAACGCCAACAGCACAGGCCCCACCTAACAAGACTAAAACACCAAGCTAACCTCATGCTAGTGACCATCTACTCAAGTGGCTAGCTACCGCTGGTACCATCCCTTGAGAACAATCTACCATCAGTCACAAGCTGGCTACCTAGCCCCTTTCTACCTGTACAAGAGCAAACAAGAAGAATACTGCCCACAGGCAGACAGCTGATGCACTGCCCACTTAGTCTCCCACCCAGGAAAAGCTACTACTTACTGCCCAGCTATAGAGAATGAATGTAGTCAGCCTGCAGGCTGCAGCTGCTGGTCCACAGGGTGGCTCCTAGGAGGCCATCCTCGGCTACAAAGCACCCTCTTCCAAGTCATGTGCTTCCTGAGAAAGGCTCCTCTGCAGACCAGGGGATGAGAAGGTATGAAGGCCACTCCAGCCACACAAAAGAAAATTCTGTTAGGGTGGTTTTATCAGGCCCACAGAGCAGCTGAACCACCCCCTCTACTCTGACCCCACTTCTTCTCAGATGAAGATCCCTAGCAGGAGGTCAGACCACCCTACCTGAGGCACAGGATCAGATGCCCACAGATAAAACCTTGTCAAAACTCCTTCCTACACTACCTGACCTTCAACAGTAACTAAATCATTTAAATTACCAGGCAGTCTTATAGCTTTATGAGAGCCTCAAACAAGCTTTAAACAGAAATTAAGGACTTACTGTGGAATCCTAAGATGGTAATCATGGGATTGATGAAAATAACTTACAAACTGACAGGTAGTGAGGGGGAAAAAAAAAACAAAAAAAAATCACAAGAAACTAAAGGGAGAAGTTACAAGTGACTACAGTCGGACCATGCTCTTCAGTCAAGCCTAGCGTGTCTGAGAAGCCAGGGCTGGGGCATCCAGTCACTGGGAACTCACAGTTGGTAGAGACAGACTGTGACCTGTACCACAGAGAAGATAAAGAGCTACAGTAGGTCCAAAGCAGGGTGGGTCCCCAGAAGGAGAGAAAATGTACCTCACAGCTTCGTGGGGACACTTCCCTGGGGCAATGCATACTCCCTGCCGGCGAATACCAGAAACTAAACCACCATCTGTACCACAGTGCGTACAGTTTGAAGACACTTAGTGATTGTACATATGACACACATGAGTCTTCCAAACTCTTTAGTTTCCTTGACAACACTCTGTAGTCTACTCAAAGGCCACATATTAAATATTCCTTCTCTATAATTGTCAGTATATATATATATATATATATATATATATATATGTAATAGGGAACATGGAAACGGTATTTCAATGACCTTATTCCATTTAACAGAAAAAGAATAACAATGGCACGGCTACTTCTGAGTCCTTGGTGCTTCTATAGATCCTAACCCAGGCCGGTTACCTCTTCTCCGGGATAAATGCTGTGCCGGATTCCGGTGCGTCTGGCTTTTGCACTGCATTTGCAAAGCGGTCCATCGTTCATCTGTCAGGAAGGGAATGCAGGTCAGTGTTACTGAGGGAAATCCGCACGCGGCGCGAGGACGCCTCAGAGGCTCTGAAGAGGCTGTCTGATTAGAAGATTAAACAGATGTTCCAAAACCAGGAAAGCTGACAACTGTCTATAAAGCCCGATAAAAGGAAGCTATGACAGACAACCCAGGAATCTGAAGTCGTGTGTGCAGCCAAGCAGGAAACACCAGTATCAGTCAGCACACTACCTGTCCCATTGTCTCCTACCTCTCCGCAGGACTCTCTCCTCTCTCTTATTTCAGGGAAAAAAAAATAACGTTACACACAGAGACAGATGTATTTCATATTCTAAAGGTATGAAGGCTTTGAATTAGTCTGCTCTGAAGATGACCTACAGATTGAATGTCTTAAAAACTGAAGTATGTATGAAGCCGAGGGGTCGGGGGAGTGTCCAGGAGAATACACTCACACACACACACACACACACTTTTAACACAACCTCTTCCGCTGTCCACCTTGTTTCTGTCTACTCGGTAAGTAAACAGTAAGTGCCAAGCAGAGGGGAGAAATAGCAAGTGCCCGTGAACTCAAGTCACACTTCTAGAAAGAAGAACAAATGATAAACTTTTGATAAAGTGTTGAAAGAGAAAGAAACTCCATCTAAATGGACATACCACTGGAGCTGCTGTGGTTGGTTAGGCCAGGCCTAAAGAGAAGGAAACAAAGAGCTGAGCCATACAGAAAAGCACAATGGGTATTCCACACAGCATCAGACTTGGTGAGAGAAAGATGGCGGTGTGACACTTGTCATACTCAGGACACGGAACCCAACAAACAGAATGGATCATGTGTGTGAAGACCAAACGGGAGCTGCATTCAAAATCTAAAAAGCCGTCACAGGTGGAAGGACCTGAGTTCAGAACCCACGTACCAGCCAAGCGAGGTGGCAAGATGAGAGGTAGAGAGAGACAGGCAGGTCCTAGAAGCTCAAAGACCAGTTTAACTTAGCCCAAGAGGCCAAGTTCCAGGCCAGGGAGACACTCTGCTGCCGATAAAGATGGAAGGTCCCTGAGGACTCAACTAGAGCTTATGTTCTAACTCACCTCCACGTACACACAAAGGCGCATGTTTACGCGCAAGCAGACCAGTTCTGGGAGTTCATCATGTATAAATGTCTTAGAGATGAACAGTTGTCTTTTCATTCCCTAAATAATACGGAGTATCACCTACTGGCCTGGTGTTACATTGTATTAGGTATTATAAGTAATCTAGAGATTGAAAGCATAAAAGAGGTGTGTGTCACTTACACTACAATTTATTCCTAAGACTCTACACCCGGGGATTTTTGTTATCTATGCAGATCCTAGAAGCAATCTCCTTAGACACCGGAATAACAATATATTGTTACAATATATTGTACTAGGGATTTATAATTCATTGTGTTCAATTAAAATATAAATGAAAATATCTCAATAAGACTCTGGCAAGAAATAGTACAGTGAAAAACTTAAATTCTTTTTAGTCTTTTGGGAAATCTACAGCTCCAGGAGGTATAGCAGGAAAATAACATTATTTCCTAAAAAATAGTGTTAGGATATTATCTGAAGTAACAGCTGGCAAATAAGAGGCTTAATAACGTTTCATCAAAAATCCTAACATACTCCTAGTGCTAGTCACAGCTTCCAGGGGAGCAGACAGACAAACGGCCACGTTCTTGTCTCCACCAGCTTCTGTGCTCCCACATGGACCCCCTCACAAGGTTCAAGTATACTGAGGACAGGAAACCAAGCACAACACACAGAATGGTGTAAAAACAACGTAGGCCTAGCAAGGCTGAACTTCCTGACTGACAACAACCACCAGTGAAAAAGACCGGGTATGGAGGAAGGTTTCTTTTCCGGCAGACAAAAATGTTCTAAAACTTGTAGTGCTGGGATACAAATCTGAAAAATATACGGAAAACAGCCACAGATTATAAATTCCTGTGTAAATCCTATCACATGACAAGTGACTCCTTCATCTGACTGGAAAGGAAAACGCTAAGTGTGGTAGCACCTGGTTAGAATCCCCCAGCACTCAAGAAGCTGGGTCACCAGTACAAGGTCAACCTGGAGTAGCTATAAAAACATGGTCTAAGGGTCTGGAGAGATGGCTCAGCGGTTAAGAGCCATGACTGCTCTTCTGGAGGTCCTGAGTTCAATTCCCAGCAACCACAAGGTGGCTCACAACCATCTGTCATGAGAGCTGATGCCCTCTTCTGGTGTCTGAAGACAGCTACAGTGTATTCATAGAAAATAAATAAATAAATCTTAAAAACAAAAAACAAAAAGAAAAAAAAAACATGGTTTAAAATACACTGAAAACTTAACTCTAAGGCATCACAAAGTATTTTTTTTCAGTCATTTCCATTATTTTAATCCTTTTCAAAACAAAAAAACAAAAACCAAAAACAACTGGGGCTGATGAGAGGAGATGGCTCGTGGTTAAGGACCCTAGCTCCTCTCCCACATGACCTGGGTCCAATTCCCAGAGCACACAGTGTGGCTCACAGCTGTAGTTGCAGAGGATCCAATGCCCTTTTCTGGCCACCATGAGCACAAGGCATACACGTGGTACACAGAGAGACCCATACACTTAAAACAAAATAATATAATAATAATAATAAGTGTAAAAAGCTTTTAAAACAGCTGTTATCTAATAAGAATGAAAAGAAAATTCTAATTAATCCTGAATGGTATGAACTTATTCACAAACTGTAACTGGTAAATTACTGTACAGAGCAAGTCAGGACGTGTCTTACTACATGCAACAAATCACATGCATAAAAGACACGTTTTCCTATGGACTATGTATTTGTAAGATAGTAATGTGTACGGGAGGCAGAGGGAAGCGGATCTCTGAGTTTGAGGCCAGCCTGGTCTGCAGAGTGAGTTCCCGGACAGCCAGGGCTACAGAGAGCCCCGTCTGGATACCAGTGTGTTATAAAGAAGCACACCCTGTGGCTCGAGCCTGTATGTAAGCCAGCACTCAAGAGGCCGGCCGGAGCAACACACTGAGATTCTGTCTCAACAACACAGTACCGATTTACATCGGATGTTACTTCAAATAACAAAATAATCAGAAAATTTTACATGTTCCAGCTGCTATGTCATTCATTAGTTTACATGCTGAACCAAGGAGAGAATTCATAAGAACTGACAACTGTTACCAACTGAAACAACGGATACTGTACTGTTCACTACTTAGCAGCAAGACAAGCCACGCCCCCCACCCCAGGCTCTTCCCTCCTCCCGCCTTTCTGAGTCTGAACAGCATGGCTTTGCTGCTCTGAACAAGGACACAGGCGCTGTCAGTGTGACTCAGGAACAGCTGTTCTGGGCTCACACCCTGCAGCTGAACTCTGCAGCAGAAGGGAAACGGCTCTAAGAAACGACTCACAGCCCTGGGAGTAAGGTTCCATTTCAATGCCAGCCAGCATGCACCTTCTCAGCCCTGCGTCGTAAATGTGATGTGTGGGCTTGCAACTCTCATAGCAAAAGCATAAAAACCCCGCACCTGGCCCGGGTCGTTGTACCAGAGTTCATCATGAAGCCGGTCAGGGTGAGCCTTTTTGCGTTTAATCTCTGCAATGACATCGAACACCTCCGAGTCCGAGCTGCTCGAACAGGTGCTGTCGTCCTCAGTCTCACATTCAGACTCACTGGAACTCTCTGGTGGACGGTGGGAGAGAACACAGAAGGAGTTCATGGACGTAACGAAACGGCTCTGCAGAGACTTTCAGACGCCCCAAACTTCCAGTAGTACTCTGAGGGGTTACTCAACACCAAACACTGCTAAGCAATGCCATGAAAAACATACATTTCAGAGTGCTAAGTCATAACGTAGCTGGAAAAATATATACATTTTATAAAGAAAATGAGAACTAATATGGCAAGTATCAAAAGTAACACGGTAATAGTGATTTCACACTGTAAAAATGGAATTGACTCAATAAAGAGCTAGTCCCTATGAGCCAGAAAGGAGAGTGGCAATTTCACAGAACGGACACTTGCAACTGAGCCACTGGACAGAAGAGGAGGCTAACAGAAGGCTGGGAGAGAATGGGGAGGGGCCATGTAGTCCAGGCCTGGACACAGGTCAGGGGCAGACTCTGAGGGGGTAGAAACACCCTTAGTATAACCCTTCCCTCGTAACTGTAACCCCAGTACTCAAGGGGATGCAGGGGGATCAAGAGTTCAAGGCCATCCTCAACTACAGAATGAATTTAAAGCCAGGTGAAATTAAACGAGACTCCATCTCAAAAAACAAACAAAAAACAAAACAAAAACAAACAAAACAAAAAACAACAACAAAACCAGAAAAAGACAGAGTTCCTGAAAGCAACTGCATGAAGACAGACAATTATGATGCATGAAGTAAGTGACAAGAGACAAACACAACATGATTCCACTTAGGTGACGTACGTGAAGCCCTCAGATGCAGAGACAGAAAGTAATGAAGGTTGGAGTGGGAGACTTTCTGCATTTTTGCTTACTGGAAGCATTTCGGTTTTACAGGGAGAAGAGTTCTGCAAACTGGTTGCTGGCAATGCACAGGTACTTATAACAAACTAGATGTTTCCAATGGTTACAATGGCATACTTTGTGTTGTGCTTCATTACAACTTGGAAAAAAACCAAAAAATAAAACACAGAAAGTAGCAGCAGAATAACAAAATCCAGTACCATGAAATTTATCTCAG
Source organism: Mus caroli (assembly GCF_978045245.1). Lineage (NCBI taxonomy): Eukaryota > Metazoa > Chordata > Mammalia > Rodentia > Muridae > Mus > Mus caroli. Next base: position 91,625,557 of record NW_028227271.1, read on the forward strand.
ATAGACAACACTGTCAGTCACATTTTACAATGGGAAAACGGAGACAGGGACAGTCACTTAACAGGTAAGGAGAACAAGGAGGAGTCTTTAACCACTACTGCACAGTATGCGACAAAATGAATCTGGGCAAGGGAGGGCTAGACAGAAGTGGTGGCACATGGAAAGTCTCACTGTGACCACTCCCCACCTTTTGGCCAAGATCAAGTGTAATAACATCTCAGCATGGCATTATGCTAGGGGAAAAAGCACTCCTATCCGCAGACACCGTCAGCACCTTGCACCTGCAACTCTTTCTCTGAAGGACAAGCAAGAGATCAGCCATGAGGTCAAGTCTGGCCTGGGTGAGACATTAGCTCTCAGGCTAACTAGACTGCAGAATGAAAGCCTGTCTCAAAAAAACCAGAGTGGGTCAGGGGGAGACTCTCACCGTCTGATTCAAACACCAGAACTGACACTTAAAAACAGACTCTGAAGGGGAAAAAATCTATGTCAGCAGGTAGAAGCCTTCACACTAGAGTGATGCTTCCTCATCAAACAAGGAGTAGCCAGCAAGGGAAGTGTCGCCTGCCCATTTTCAAGAACTTAAGGCACAAGCCCCTGCTTTTAGAGGGATGCCGGAATACAATGCTTTCTGATTCTGAGGCTAGACAACTCTGTAAGAGACAGACAGGTTAGCCTGCCTTATAAAATAAGATCTTCTGCATTCTGGAAAGTAACTGAGTAAGAAAGACCACTGTTGGGAGTCTCCAGGCTCTTTCCCCAAAGGCTGGGGTGAAGCAGAGCTAACACAGCGGCCTCGAGCTCTCCCACTCACCTAAATCTTCATCCAGCTTTGTCTTCGGAGGCTCCCACGGAGGCCGGGCAGCTTTGGCCTTCTCTTGCCTGTTCCCCAATTCTTCCTCAAATTTGTCATACAAATCACGGAGCCTGCTTGTCCCTACGACAGTCGAGTCTCCCTTTGCAAAGTAAAGGATCAGGGTGAGAAGTCATATTCACGATCATCAAGAAAATCCCTTAACTACAAGATGCCATTTTTAAGTCTCCAATGCAGTCAATGTTTGAAAAGGAAAGCACCACACACCAGCAGCAAGTTTCGGAAGCAAACACACACTGTATGCCTGGCTCACTGAGCAGTGTGGGAACTGTTTGCATATGCCCATTACATGTGACATTAAAAAATACCGTGACCCTTGGAGCAAAAAGAAAATCTCCTCCCTTCCTCTCTCCCCAACAAGCACACCCAAGAAGCACGGGGCTTCTACACCAGGGTCTTAGAGGAGCCCTCGGCCGCTGCCCAGTCTGCTTCTACAGTGAAAATCAGTTTGGCCAGACTGGTTGACCTAATGACCGCAAAATGTAAAAAAAAAGCAGACCTCTCATACTTTCTTTTTTTTTTTTTTTGGTTTTTTGAGACAGGGTTTCTCTGTGTAGCCCTGGCTGTCCTGGAACTCACTTTGTAGACCAGGCTGGCCTCGAACTCAGAAATCCACCTGCCTCTGCCTCCCAAGTGCTGGGATTAAAGGCGTACGCCACCACACCCAGCCAGACCTCTCATACTTAAAAATAAAACTAAGACAAACTGTGAGTCACCTGTCACCCTGACAAGGAAGCCCCTGCTGTCCACCAATCCCTCCCCATCCCCTTGACAGCCCTGCCATCCTTCCCACCTCCTCTGTGCACCGTGTGTGCCTGGTACCTTGGAAGCCAGGAGAGATGTCAGGCTCACAGACGATTGTGACCTGCCGTCTAAGCCATCTCTCCAGCCCACTTCTCTTTCATCTGTAAGTGTATCATTAAAAGGGAAGCTGACAAGACACCGGCAGACTAGCACTTGGCTTAGAATATTCTTGTCTCTGGCAGAGAAGGTGGTAAGAATGTCAGGGCTGTCACAGAAGAGTTTCAGGAATGAGGGAAACTACAAATGGCTACCGATAGTGAGGAACCCACAGGAGACATTGGGCAATCAAACAAGAACCTCTGCTCAATAGCTACAAAAGACAAAACTGCCAGCAACATAATGAGAAAAGATTTTCTCTAGAGCGCCAGAAAGGAACGTATTGCCCTTCTGACACCTTGATTTAGGCAATACAAGCCAAGCTGAACTGCTGACCCTTGGAGCTGTGAAATGATAAACACTTGTTTTTCAAGCCACACAGCTTATAAAGCTTTGTCATGGCCACAGAGAAAAACAAACTCCGTGAGCATGAGTGACACAGCTCTGGCAGAGACGGCAGCGGACCTTGGAAAAGGTCCATGCTCTCTGTGTCCTGTATGCAGACAGAGGTAAGAACACAACGCCTGCACAGTGCCATTCGGGAACTGTGGCAGATTCTCCAGACAACACTGGATGCTGTCCCCAGCCACTCACCAAATGCTGCCCATAGAAGGATAACCTCTAGTTACACTTTATCAAGTGTCATACCACTATCATGGATTCCTCAAGCCTCTTTTCTTTCAAAGACAAGGAAACCTTTCAAGTTCTACACAGGTAAGAACCAACGGAAACAACTGACAGTCCAAGAGCAATATGTACTCAGTAGAAGCCGTACTTCAGGGGCAGTGAGATGGCTTAGCAGGCAAACTGCTGCTAAGCCTGACAACCTGAGTTCAGTCCCCATAACCTTCTTGGTGGGAGGACAAACCAGCTCCCAGAGCTATCCCATGATCACACACACCACCACACACATATACAATAAAAATAAATGTTTGCAAATATATATATATTTCAAATTGAGGGTTTTACTCTTTTCCCAAATTACCAGCTGCTGTGTGACCGCCTCCTGAGAGGCTGCTCTCAGGTCTGTACGCCATTATGAAGAGACACACCCTACACTGTCTCATACTATGCTGCCAGGATTTCTTGGGTGCCTGTTTCAGAGACTTTACCAGAGCTGCTCAAGACTTATAAGACATACTATATATAAGATGATTTTTGTCCAGCGGCAGAGTAGAGCCCGAGTGATCTGAGCACACTGGGTGCAGAGCAGGGTTAACTGTGACATCTTGCTGGGTATATTAAGAATAACTTGAACTAAAGACATCTTCAACTTACAACAGTGTTGCTAAATGCAGCCCTGCTCTAAGGCAAGGAGCATCTTTATATTTACAAAATCTCCAAGAGCAAAACCCCATCTTACCTAACTTAATGCCACACTAAACGTCACATGGCCGACTTCCTGAGCCCCAAACCTGTAGGGCGTTGTTCCACTCAATCATTCAATTAATGACCCTTTTTCTCTACCTTCCTTGTATCAAGTATGAGAATATGAGGGGTTTTTTGGGTTTTTTTTTTTGTTTGTTTTTGGGTTTTTTTTTTTTTTTTTTTTTTGGTTTTTTGAGACAGGGTTTCTCTGTGTAGCCCTGGCTGTCCTGGAAATCCCTCTGTAGACCAGGCTGGCCTCAAACTCAGAAATCTGCCTGCCTCTGCCTCCCGAGTGCTGGGATTAACGGCGTGCACCACCACTGCCCAGCATGAGTCTAATTTATAATTAATTGGGTTGGCATAATTTTTACAGAAAAGAGAATGATATACTTTATTATTATGTAGTAAACCCAAAAACAAAGAACTAGAGGCAGGGTGAAATATAAAAATTTCAAATATAAATATGAAACCCAAATCTTTACCTCCCATTTGGGGAAACACACACAGAAACTCGCACACGCAAGCCACTGCAGGGCTATCAAGGGGATGGGGAGGGATTGGTGGACAGCAGGTGCTTCCTCGTCAGGGTGACAGGTGACTCACAGTTTGCCTTAGTTTTAGTTTTAAGTATGATATATAGGTTAAAGGTCACGAAACTACTAGTATTAAGACCATTAGCATCAAAGGATGCAGAATGCTACTTTAAGCAACTATATACTCTTGACCTTGGTGTTTTTAAAAAACCTTTTCTCTGCAACAGTGATTCTCAACTTAGGTTGATCTCCCTGAGGGAATGTTGCAATTTGGATGAGAACTTCCCCCAGAGGCTCCTGTATAAACACCTGCTCCCCAAGTGGTGGCGCTGCTTGGTGAGGTACAGACTAGCTAGAGGAAGACTGTCTCTGGAGGACGGGGTCTAAGGGTTTATAGCCTCACCCTGCCTCCAGTTCTTTGTCTTTGGGTTTCCTACATGCCACTGCGATGTGATCTCTTTCCCCACCTTGTCTGGTCTCAGGAGACAAGCAGGTAGTGGCCTGGTTAGTACTCTGATGTCGTCCTCGGCTTCTTGCTCCCGCCAGCTCCCACCATGCCCACCCCAGCCACTGTGGACTATAACCACAAGCCAAAATAACTTCCCTTACGTTTTTTTCTGGTCATGGTATTTTATCACAGCAACAGAAAAAGAGTTATCTGGCCTAAACGCCACATTGCTATGGTGGAGAAAGCCCGGTCCGCACAGTCTCTGCTTCAGACCTACCACCTGATCCATGGGGTCACTGGAGTAATAGCTTTCCGAATGTGTGCAGCGAATCCACACGGGCTTCAGGAGTTCTTCATCCTCCTCCTCCGCTTTCTCCGGAGGCGCCTCCTCTGCCTCTTTTTCTTTGATGGACGTATAGTTCTTCTCTTTGCCAGAGCCCTGGCTGTCGCTCCATCTGTCTTTTTCCTCCTCCCAACGAGCTCTCTTCTTCTCCCTGCTTGGAGAACGACTTCAAAAGGATGGGGGAAAGTTAGTTATTGAAAACAATGTTCTTGGTCTAAGCTACCTGCTGTGCTTTCCACCTGCATGCCAATGCACCACGCCCATGTGCCATGCCAAATTTCACCAAACCAGTGATTCCCAAATGCTAGTCTGCTAGCATCAGGATCACCTGGTTTATTTGTACAAAAATACAAACTCCCAGGCCCTACCAGATTTACTTACTGATTCACATTCTCCGAAGGCGGGGCCCAAGACTCCGTAGTTTTAATCATCTCCCCAGGTAACTCTGGTGTGCACCCAGCAGGCTCAGGAGCAACTGGTAAACCGTAACTCCTAGGAGAAAAAGACACTCAGAAGATATCTGCACATCTCTACTTACGGACAATTTCATCCATGAAAACCATAGTTTTGAATCTTTCACATACTGCTTTGCCAAAATAAAATTTGTTTAAAGCTTCCCAAAGCCTAGCCTGCACTCGGCTATGGATTTAGCTGACAGCCTGACAACTAACCCGAGGGAAGCAGCACTAACACTCCCAACCCTGCTCTGGAAAAAGATTTAAGGAGTACACTGAGTCACTCCAAACTGGGGATAACTATGGTCCTCAAAATACTAATGTCAACTTAGTTAATAAAGACGATAAGAAATCTACTATTCTTGAATTCCTGGGGCTTAAAATACATAGATTAATCCTATGAATGGACTTAGAGGAAAAAAATCTATAGGGTAGTTTCTAACTTAAGCCTACTAAATTTAAATAAAACCTACAATCCTTCAAAAAAGACAGCTAGTGAGAATCATCACCACATTATTAAATCAGTGTTCACCCATTGTCCACTGATAAAATTACTACTACTCAATAAAGTTTGCCTCTAGAGTTAAGCGAAAAATTATTTTGAGGCAGACATGGTGGCCTGTGGTCTAAATAAAAATGATCCCATTAAATCATATGGAGTGATATTACTGGAGGCATGGCCTTGTTGGAGGAAGTGTGTCCCTTGGGTGGCAGGGTAACACTTTGATGTTTCAGAAGGGCAAGCCAGGTCTGATGGCTCACCCTCTCTTCCTGCTGTCTGCATGCTGCCATGCTTTCTACCAGCCTAACTGACAATGGACTGAACCTCTGAACTGTGAGCCAGCTCCAGTTAAATGTTGTCCTTTATAAGAGTTGCCATGGTCATGGTGTCTCTTCACAGCCAGGAAACCCCAACTAAGACATGGTTCCTGCCTGCAGTGTCAGCACTTGGGAGGCCAAGGTAGGAAGACTGTTTCTAGACCTCCATGTCAGCCTGGAACAAATCTGAGACCCTGCCTCATAAACTTCTATAAATTCTAGACACATGTATTACAACATGCATTAGCTTTGTTACCACAAATCAAAAAGCTCTACTCAAAAGGAAATGTGTGGTGCCAGTTAGATGGCTCCGGAAGTAACGGTGCTTCCTGCCAAGGCCGACAGGTGTGAGCCCCAGATCCAACGTGGGCAAAGGAGAAACTGCCTTCCAAAGGCTGTCTTCTCGATCCTACGTACACACCGTGGTATACTCATGGATGTATGTAAGCACGCCCTCCCATACGTACACACACATACATATACACACACACACACACACACACACACGCACGCAAGTCTGTTCTCTGTAGAAAAACAAAACATAGGCAGGCAGATATCTAAGTTCAAAGCCAGCCAGGGCTACACAGAGAAACCCTGTCATGGGAAAAAAAGAAAGGAAAAAAAAAGGAAACACAGTCTGGGTGCACTGGTGCAAGCCTCTGATCGCAGCCCTGGGGGAACAGAGGGGGAGACTGCTGCAAGCCATCTACATAGCAAGTTTAGCCAGGCAGAGTTACACAGTCAGACCCCAGCTCAATAGCAAAAAAGAAAAAGAAAAAGCAAAGAAAGCATAAACATATTAACAAATGTTATCTAAAATACCACTTACTAATAACAATTCTATTCTGAGTATTTTTAATATTCTTAATCAAGTTTATTTTTAATCTTTTTTATATTAATTAATTAATTGTAGTGTAGGCTAGCCTCAAACTTACTGTGTTTTATAAGATGCGAGGAAAGCTTTGAACTCCTGATCCTCCTGCTTCCACCTCAAAAGTGCTAGGATGAGAGGGTGAACGGCCACTGGTGTGTGCTCTCCTCTCCCATGTGTACAACATAACATAACTTAACAGATCTAGTGGTGGGTTAACACTTCCCCTGCTGTGAATACATTTGTCAGATCAATTACCAAAGTGTGCGTGTGTTCCCTCTCCATACACCTAGTACAGTTTAAACTACCCTCAAAAACACACACAAGTTCCCATTTCCACAGATCACATCAAAATAGTGTTTTAAAAATCTTTGACGTAAGTCAGAATTTTTTTATTAAACTTTATCTGATGGTTGCATCCATACATATAATGCATTCTGACTATCCTATCCACCCCTCCCTTGTAAAGCGGTAGAGTGCTCCGTGAATTTACATGTCATTTTTGCCCATGGACCATCATCTCTGTATCCCTCTGAGTCCTCTTGTGAGCACACAAGTACTACACCGATACCGTGACTACAGTGTGTGTCTTCCTTGGTGAACACTGGTCATCATGTCACTGCCCCAATAGAGCTAACCTTCTTATCTCTTGCTTCATGTCCCCCTACTCACAGTAAGGGACACCAGCGCTCAGGGCTGCAACTGCTATCTCTTCCCTGCTCCAACAGTTCTCGAGTCCTGAAGATGGGGTATCTTACTCATCTACCCTCATTACCACTGCCGCCACCGCCATGGCTGCCACGATCTAGGCCATAGGATCACTTCTGCCGCAGACCAACACAGAAGCCTTCACAGCCGGCTTCCTGGCCTCCAGGATGGACCGTTGGAGCATTTCTCTACAGTAAGTCCTGGGCGCATGCTCTTCCTGCTTCCCCTGTGGTCCTCCTTCCCTACCCAGCTCCTTCAGGCCTCGGCACGACTTCCCTAAGTCTGTTCCACACCACCTTTCACTGCTCGGTTCCCAGAAGATCATGGGATGGTCCTCAAGTGAGTATCACACTCAGGACAGCACAATGCCCAGGGGACACAGTGCTGCTGTTTGTAATTTGCTGGTAGGAAACAATAACAAGCACCGGGCACTCCTTCTCTTTGTTCTTATTTCTATGGGAAAACCTCTGGGTTTCAACAGTAAGCATGGCTCTCTCGAGACAGTATAAATCGTGTCCATCGAGAAAGGCTACTTTTCCTAAATGACCATTCTTTCATAATGGTTTTACTAAATGCTGGTTTTACTTTAAATATTTAATAGGAAAATACTGACAATATAAACAAACAGATTTTTAACATAAAAATTCATAATACTAACCTATCTACATGTGTATTCTTGGAAAAAAAAATCTATTTACTAAAAACTTGCTAGTATTTGCTCTAACTGGTATTTCTATTCCTGAGACTGAGACTGCCTTGTAGCTTTCTTTTTCTTGGTTGGGTTTTGCTGTCTGGATCATTTCTGCAGAATCACCAGCTCAACTTCCCTTCTTCAAGTGTTCTAGAACACTTTAAAGCCTTTTTTGTACCCCCCCCCCCAAAAAAAAAAATCAGCTTTTTCCATGATTTTTGCCTTAGTAGTTTTCTGCTACTTGTGTGAAATTTATAAATTTGTTTTCTTAAAACTCAACCCATCGCACTCAAATATTTAAGTTTAAAATAAAATTTGTCCTCACTTCATTTTGTAATTTTTTTGGAAACTTATTTCTTTTTATGTGTATGTGTGTGTTTTGCCTGCATGTATGTCTATACACCAGATGTTCCCAATGCCAGAGGCCAGAAGGCTGTATTAGTTGCTGGGCAACTGGAGTTAACAGATGGCAGTTAGCAGCCTTGCAGGCACCAGGAATGGAACCCAGGTCCTCTGGAAGAACAGCCAATGCCCCTAACCACTAAGCCATCTCTCCAGCTCTCACTTCGTAGTTTACTTCTCCTGCATCCCTATGGTGTTCTACATCACACCTGGCATTTGCTACTATTAGGTACTGGCTCTTTCAAAGAACCAAGCTTTGCACTTATTTACAAATTTAGTTATACTGCTATAATGGGTTCAATTTCCTTAACTACTTACCTTCCAGATCTCTTATACTCTTTCTTGTAGGACCTTTCCAGAGATGGTGATCTGCGGGCCTCCCGGTGCCTGTGTCTCTCTCGATCCCGCTCTCTGAGAGGAAATAACACACAGCTGTTTTCAGCGGAGAGGCTCAAAGTCACCATGTCTTCACTGAACCTTCCTCTGAAGAAATGGCCACATCTAAAAACGTCTTAGGGACTACTCCTACTTATTGCTCCTCAATTACTGACAGACAAGCAGGCAGGCACAGTCTCTCCTTCGGCAGTTAGATGGAGTCCCCAGTGCTCACGTCCCTCATAATCTACTCAAGAACCTCGAATCAGCTAACCTACAGCAAGAGAAGGCCCATAGTAGAAAACTGTTTAGTTAACAAACCAATGGGGTCTAAAGGTTTTATAGCAAAGATCAGAACAAGCAGTCTGATATGAGAGCCCTAGGCCTTGGCTGCAGCTGCCAGCGCTCAGTGACCCGCCAGACTGGGACTTCAGCACGTGGGTGCTATTTTCCTCTAGAATAGCACCCCAAATAGACGGATTTACCTCAAGTGAGATGAGAGACAAGAAAGCTTTCAGTATAAACCTATATATAATATAGTAACAGTTTGAGTCTATCTGACAGACGCAATAATGACCTAGAATAAAATCACCATCCAATGTCTTCATTGGAGCCACCAATCTGAGGGAAGAAGTCACCACCCAACTGAAGAAGATAGCTGACCATCCATTATTTGCAGTTTTCAAGTTTAGAATATTTACCAACCTTACAAAGCTGGGTATCCCCTAATTTGAAAATCTGAAATACTTCAAATTCCAAAACTTTCTGAGCAAGATGTAACATATTGATTTTTCAAACGAGGGCTCAACAAGAAGAATAAACCTAAAATATCTGAACTCAAAAATAGCACCTACCCCCACTTCTGATATCCAAGAAATGGCCAAACAGTAAAATCAAATCAGTCCAATTCAGCAGCTACTTAGCAACCCTGACACAAAATATGTTTCACTTAACGATTACCCCATTCTTAAGAAAGATTACTTCAAATAATACGATTCTGGGATATACAATCCTCAGGTGAATACCAGCAAAGTAAAACACCCAGAGGTGGGAACATGTTCTCCATCTGAACCACTTCTTTTTTTTTTTTTTTTTTTTTTTTTTTGGTTTTTCGAGACAGGGTTTCTCTGTGTAGCCCTGGCTGTCCTGGCACTCACTTTGTAGACCAGGCTGGCCTCAAACTCAGAAATCCGCCTGCCTCTGCCTCCCGAGTGCTGGGATTAAAGGCGTGCGCCACCACGCCCGGCTGTCTGAACCACTTCTAAAACCATAGTTTACACTGAGAGCAGCCGAGACTACAGAGTGAGGAAGAGGTGATGCAGAACAAAGCCACGAGAGGGCAGCTGCTTCTACTTCCAAAGTTAGGAACCGAACCGGAGGGCATTCTGGGTATCTTTAACATCTAGCCAACAAATTTACACCTGGGAATAATCTGTCATTCAATTGCTCCCTCTGAGGAGCAGGGATTCCAAAGACCGATCTGGATATAAATCCCATTTACTGAATATAAATGGATGATAAATCTACTTAAACTAAGCAAGCGCGTGCGTGCGTGCGTGCGTGCGTGCGTGCGTGCGTGCGTGTGTGTGTGTGTGTGTGTGTGTGTGTGTGTGCGCGTGCGCGCGTGTGTTCCTTGTATGCAAGTTTCCCTAAGATCCTCCTTTCTTACAAACGCTAAGCTATTCCTGTGAGCAGAATAGCCTGGGAGCTACTGTGCATGGTAGCACTGCTTCGCTAGGCAAAGCCAACGGTGTGATGCTCTGCCGCCCTGCAGAACGGCATGCTAGCACCTCATGCCTAAGTTCCTTTCCCCACTCCTTAGAACAATCTGCATCATTCATGGTAACAAGTACATATTACTCTTTCTGGAAAGTTTGCCTTGGAGCAGTCTTGCAGGTGCTCTTTAACTATATTTGGGGCACAAGCAGGCAAGCATGTTTGTGTTCCGCTGTCTCTGCTCTGACTATGGATGTTGCAAACCCCTGCCTGGTATTCCCAGTGACGGGCTATAACCTGGGACCGGAGGCTGAAATAAACCCTTCTCCCCTAAACTGTGTCTGTAAGCACTTTTTATCACAGCAGATGTGAATTTGGGACAGACGGCCTCCTTTAAAGATTTTCTTTTTTTTTTTTTATTTAGAAAAATTTGGTACTGGAAAAAAAAGAAAACATGAATCTACAACTAAAGAGTATTTTTCCAATACAACTTTCCTCCATGAGAACATTTCAGCGCAGGACACCAGGCCAAAGCTATCTGGGAACTATAACCTGAATAAGTAAGTCGTCTTGCTTCTCTCTAAAGGCAACAGTGTTAAAGGGCCCCTCTGAGCAGCTCAGCGTCTGGGTCGGCAGTAGTGCACACACACCACCAGTTTGTAAAGAACACAGTATCGAACCTGAAGGTGACCACGACAAGCAAACTTAACCCTAGTGATTTAAAACAATATGAAAGCTTTCATGCCGTGGGATCATCAATAAAACACAACCGTGTCATGGAGAGGAAGGCCGCACTGGTCCACACAGGTCACTTTGGAATGCTTCCCTAAACCATTCTGTTTTCTTTACAACCAACTTACTTGTCAGTCTTCCTTATAAAAAGACTAAACTGTGCTTTTTTTTCTTTTTTTTTTTAATTAAAAATCAAAGTTCATACCAGGCAGTGGGTGGCACGTCCTTCAATCCCAGCAGTAGGGAGGCAGAGGTAGAAGAATCAAAGCCAGTCTGGTCTACAGAGTGAGTTCCAGGACAACATGGGCTATACAGAGAAACCCTGCCTCAAAAGAAAACGGGGTGGGGGTGGGGTGTTGTGCACAAGTTTTTGTTGCCCTGCAGACAGCTTTATTAAGGAACTTGGCATGGGCTCACCTGCTCCTTTCATAGCTGCGGTGGCGAGGCGGCGGTGTTCTCCCCCGATCATACTCTGAGCGGTAGCGGCTCTCGGGTCTTCTCCTTTCAGGGCTGCGGCCACGCTCCCTGCGCTCCAGGGAACGATGCCTCTCACCTCGCCCGTGACTGTGATCTCGGTGCCTGTGGTCGTCGTAGTGCTTGAGTCTTTCTGGGGACCGCCTCTCACTCTGAGCCTTTGGGAGTGAGTATGGTGGGAGGTGTCGAAAATGAGGAGTGCTGCTGCTGTTAGCACTGGGCGGAAAAGAGCTGGAGTTGTTCTGGTAACTGTTGAAGCCGGGCGGTGGGAAGCTATGCGAGTACCCAGGGGGGTACTGGTAATTAACCTGCTGCGGCATGACGGGCGGGGGCGGGGGGTGTGGCATGGAAGGAGGGGGCACCATGAAGGGGAAAGTGCCTTGTCCAGGAGGTGCTCCGGAGGCGGGCGGGTTATTGGGACAAGGCATCGGAGGGGGCATGGGTGGAAAACAAGGAGGCACCGGGAAAGGGTGTCTCATCTGGTGGTTGGGGTAAGGCGGCCTCACTGGGCAGGGAGGGAGAGGCCCTTGGGCCGATGGCGCCGCTGGGGGAGGATAAGGGACAAAGTCTGGCCGTGGGGGCAGAAAGCTAGGGGCCTGAGAGTTCGAGTAGGAGGAAGAGGGGGCGCTCGGAGGCTCATATTGATACTGCGCAGGCGGCTGTTGGGGATGAAGAAGTCGCAGGTTTTGGGGCCTGAAAGCTGGTGCTGAGGGTCTGGCTCCGTGTCCTCCTCGGCCCCGGGGACACCCTCGTCCTGGGTGGTACGACATTCTATGACTTTTTAAAGAGAAGAGGAGAAATCAAAACATGGGCCTCACCAAGACCCACAGTGTGGAGGGAAGTGATTCCTGCAAGCTGTCTCACACACACACACACACACACACACCCCTCGCGCGCTCGCGATCTCTCTCTCTTTCGCACACACGTGCACACACACGCGCGCGCTCTCTTCTTTCTCTCTCTCTATCGCACGCGTGCGCACGCGCGCGCACACACACACACACACACACACACACGCGCGCGCGCGCGCGCGCGCTCTTTCGCTCGCGCGCGCACACACACGCAAGCACGCACACATGCACGCACGCGCAAAACACACATATGCACACACATACACGTACCTACGCGCTCTCGCGTGTTCTCTCTCTCCCCCTCTCACTCTCACCCTCGCGCGTGCGCGAATGCACACATGCACGCATGCGCACGCACACATACACGTACCTACGTGCTCTCGTACCTACGTGCTCTCGCGCTCTTACTCTCTCTTCCACCTCCACCCCCACCCCCTCCACTCCCCCCCCCCCTCACGCACGTAAACGCACATACGCACTCGCATAGGTACAAGCATGGATGCATGCGCACGCTCACGGACTATAAACGTAAATTTTAAAGTAAAATTTTAAAAACCTCATGAGAACCCAAGTTCGAGCCCCGGAACACAACACTAATCAAAAAGCCAAACAAGGTAGATGTGCTTGCAATCCCAGAGCTGGGAGGGCAGAGACAGGAGGATTCCCGAGGCTCACTGTCCAGTCATACAGTGAAAGATCCTGTCTCAAAAATAAGGTGGGTAGTGCCTGAGGAGAAAATTACACAGGCACACACACATCACTAGGTACACACTATGCAAACAGGTTTCCTAAATACCTAACTACCTGTACACAATTAATCAGTACCACCAAAATATTCAACCCATATAAAAGAATTTTTTTTTTCCTAAAATCTTTATAGCCAGCTGTTTCCCGTCTCTTCCACACAGCCCACCACTACAGCCAATCCCTGGACCCTCCTCCTCCTCCTCTCCATTTCCTACCCTTGCCCACATGTCCCTCTAATCTTGCCCAGCGTCTTAATGGCTCATTTGTTAAAACAGCCTATATAGCTCTGACCCACTCTGCTTTAGTGGGCACCACTAATTGTTTTCTGGGAGCACAAAGAAGCTGTGTTCTAGAGATACCCAAGGTTGTACCTCATGCTGCGGCTGGACTTGGTAATGTGTAAGAGTCACTCAGGTGGTACTGCTTGTGAAGGAATGAAGGGATCATGGAGAGAAGCTGAGGCTTGGCACTGTGAGAGGTCATGGAAGGCCATTGGAGAAGGTGAAACCTCAGCTGTAGTTGATGGCCCAGGACTAAAGGGGTCATGCAAAGGATTTGAGGCTTGGCACCCTGAAGAGAGCCTGTGAGAGGCTATTGGGGAAGCCTAGTTGGAGTGGAATACCCCAGTGTATTGGAGATGTCAGTACCATGGGATGATCACCAAGAACAACAGCCATAGTGGAGTGGATCAACCTGAGCTTAGAGTGCTATAAAGGGCAGAGCTGGAAAAGTGATGCCAGCCCTTAGGAGGAGTCCAAAAGATCAAGTGGAATCCCAGACACTGAAACAAGAAGCTGTAACATTGAAATTGCCTTGGAGACTCAAAGATGTTAAAAGATGCCAGAGCCATGGGATACATGCTGAGGAAAGCTGCTAACAGGGAATGGAACCAGCCCAGGAGAAAGCAGTTTGTTGCAGTCAACAAAGATAAAAAAAGGAGTGGAGATCCAAAGACCGCTTTGACATCAGCCATGGAGATGCAGAGTTTGGAGTTTGCCTAGCTGGTTTCCTGCCTTGCTTTGGGGATTACAGTTAATTAAGTTGAATGAATCTCAGAAGAGACCTTGAACTTTGGACTTTTAACATTGTTGCGACTGCTATAGCCTATGAGGACTTTGAAAGTTGGACTAAATGCATTTTGCATTATGCTATGTTTAAGTATGGCACCCATAGACTCATGTTTTTGAACAAGTCTATGGGGACCAGGGAGTGGAATGTGATGGTTTGTATATCCTTGGACCAGGGAGTAGCACCATCTGGAGGTGTGGCCTTGTTGGAATAGGTGTGACCTGGTTGGAATGGGTGTGTCACTGTGGGTGTGGGTATAAGATCCTCACCCTAGTTGCCTGGAAGTCAGTCTTCCACTAGCAGCCTTTGGATGAAGACGTAGAACTCTCAGCTCCTCCTGCACATGCCTATCGCTGCCATGCTCCCACCTTGATGATAATGGACTGAACCTCTGAACTTGTAAGCCAGCCCCAATTAAATGTTGTTTTTTATAAGATTTGCCTTGGTCCCGGTGTCTGTTCACAGCAGTAAAACCCTAACTAAGACACTGGGCATCCTTCCTCACATCTCCATCCCCCCTCACTGTTTACAATACCTCTCTTCTATCACAAAGAAACACCGACCCCATCAGAACAGGTACTGTATCAACGCACCAACTCATCTGCATCCAACCCCATCTCCAACTTCCTGCTAGCAAAGCTTATCTTGCTAGAAGCACCTAGGGCTCCATCTCCAAATACAGATATGGGACTAGGGGATCACTCTCCATCTGCCAACTCACAGTCTCTCCCTGCTACCCGACCCTTCACATCAGCATTTAGATGCCCAGTCAGTCTATTCAATGCTTGCCTTGGCCTCCACTTCTCCCTCAACTTCATACTGCCTCATCTTTTTCATGCTCAAACTCCCTGAAAATGATGGGACGGACTAAATGTTTCCTCAAAATCCTTATATACCTGTGGTGATATGGGGAGGATGGAGCTTGAGGAAGTAACTAAGATTAAAGTAAGTCATGGGTGTTATTGATGTGAGTCATGACCATGCTGGTTAGAATGAGAAAAGACCCCATAGTTTATGTATTTGAATGCTTGGTCCTCAGCAAGCAGAATTTATTAAGAAGGGTTA
The DNA here is from genome assembly GCF_978045245.1 of Mus caroli. Taxonomy (NCBI): domain Eukaryota; kingdom Metazoa; phylum Chordata; class Mammalia; order Rodentia; family Muridae; genus Mus; species Mus caroli. The sequence goes on from NW_028227271.1 coordinate 91,640,997, forward strand.
CAACTGTTGGAGGAGCTGTGTCACTATGGGTAGGTTTCAAAAGCCCACACCAGGCTGTTTCTCTCTCTCTCTCTTTCTTTCTGTCTCCTCTCTCTCTCTCTCCTTCCCTCCTTCCTTGCCTGCCTGCATGTGGTTCAGGATGTAAGGTCTGAGCCCTATGCCTGTCTGCCTGCCTGCCACCATGCTTCCTGCCATGAGACTGCTTCTAACAATCCAATGATGAGATTAGTGCCCTTATGAAAACAGAAGAGAACCTGGTCTCTACCTGCTGAGGGAGGATACAACAAGAATACCACCTGATCATCAAGACAACAATCTTCACCATGAGAGCGAACCTGAAACTCGATCTTGCTGACTCCCTGACAAAAGTCTCTAATCCTTCATCAGTGCGCAAGCAGGATTCGTGCCAGGACCTTGATTTCTACAGTTCCTAAAAAGCAGGAACGCTAAATTCTCTTCCCAATAAATATCACTTGTTGAGTATCAAGACACATACACATACCAGGAGTCATCCCGAAACCTTTTTCTCCTTTACCTCATTACTAAAACTTTATCTCAAAACTGCAATAATGTATGTGTCGCTATATCTTAATAAAAAGGTTTTGGTCTTGGTGTTTTGCTTTGGTTTGATTTTGTTTATTTTTTGAGATACGGTCTCATTCTGCAACCCTGGGCTGCCTGGAACTTGTTATGGTGCAGGTTGGTCTGGAATGCACAGAGATCAGCCTGCCTCTGCCTCCCCAAATAAAAAATTCCTACCATTTTCTTTGCAAATGCTTTAATAATACTTAGTAAGTACTTCTTTAACTAGCTACCGTAATATTCTTTCCAATCTTTCAGCAACCCCATCACCACACTGTTTGCCTTGTGGGACCAAGCAACTGCTAGATCCTTGGGCTTCCATTCACAGCTGCTGCTGACCATTGTTGGGAGTTGGACTGCAGACTGTAAGTCATCAACAAATTCCCTTACTATACAGAGACTACCCATGAGATCTGTGACTCTAGAGAGCCCTGACTAATACAGAAGTTAGGCTCCAGTGAAGGAGTGGACTTGCTTACAAGGCAAGAGCAAGCAGGCAAAGAGCAGGAGATTCCTTCTCCCACACCCTTATAGAGGCTTCCAAGCAGGAGGTGTGGCCCGGCTTCCACACAGGTAGATTAAAGATGCATTTTCCCCCTCAAAGATCTGCATCAGAAGCAGATCTTCCCACTTCAAATTAAGCAAAAATCCCCTCAATTGTCGCTTCTATTTTTGGGTTTTAGTTCCAGATTAGTCAAGTTGACAGTGAAGAGTACTCATCACTAACTTCTGTCTTAGTCAATGTAATAGCCATTCAGGGTCGACTTCTAGTCATTCGCCTTGAGGGATGTAACTGAAGGCTGAGCCAGAATATAAAGCTCTTGCTTTTGCATCGATCTGCATCTCAGCGTCTCACTGTGTGTATGTGTGTGTGTGTGTGTGTGTGTGTGTGTGTGTGTGTGCGTGTGTGTGTAGGGGGTGGGGGGGTGATCTCGAAATAAGTACACTGACCAAGGGTCGAGGCCTTACAATAGGAGGCTAAGAAAGGAGTAACAGTGTTAGGAGGGGTGATAGATCCATGTTACCATGGGGAAATTGGACGGCCTCTCCACAATGGAGGTAAGAAGGATTATGTCTGGAGTGCAGGAGATCCCTCAGGGCATCTCTTAGTACTACCATGTCCTGTGATTAAAGTCAGTGGGAAACTACAACAGCCTAATCCAGGCAGGCATGCTACAGGAGGAGCTGAGAGTTCTGCATCTTCATCTAAAGGCTGCCAGCAGAATACTGCCTTCCAAGCAGCTAGGATGAAGAGTATTAAAGCCCACACCCACAGTGACACACCTACTCCAACAAGGCCACACCTCCAAATAGTGCCACTCCCTGAGCCAAGCATATACAAACCATCACAGTTAGCTAGAAAAAAAGGTAAGTTATTCTAACAAAGTCTTCTTATAAAATGAAGGGATTCACTGTATAAATTCTCTAACTCTAGAGAACCCTGACTAATACGCCTTCCTCAGATTTCCTGTTCTTACAATACTCTCTACGGCTTCTCAGCAGGTCCTGCAAGCATCACAGTTCACCGATCATTACGTAAGCTCATGGTGGGGGGTGGGGGGGACTCTAGGATGTTTCTTTGACTCTTCTGGTCTGGTTCCTAGCTGTACTCACAAATCTCTGAACAAGTTATGACCACAGATAACAGAATGAACTCAGTCCCTGCCCTTCCCCTGTATCTGAACCTTTCCCACCCTCTCTGGCGCACTACCTTCCCTCTCTTCTCTAGGCTCTCGAAACTGCCATTCCTAGAATACCACTTACCACGTATTGCCTTGCATCTCGATGCGTCCTGTAGAAAGGCTACATCTTCCACTCACGATGTAAGTTCTACAAGACAGAAAAGGTTTAAACACGTTTCTAAAACTGCCAGTGCTAAAAATGAGAGTAGGAGGGGGCATTTTTGTTTACAAAATTTATAAAATTACCATATCAGTAACTTTAGCCTATTCACAAAATCAGGATTTGTATTCACAAAATACTGAGCTATTGTCCATTTTCCAAGCAAACTGCCCACTGTCCTTATTAGTTGGACAGTTGTGTTAGCCCAAAACTATCCATTGCTAAACTGACCAAAAGCAGCCACCTCCAGTCTCTGGTTTAGTAAAAGACTTCAGGAAAGACTTCCTCCATCCTCCACAGACAAATTTCTCTTCACTGTAGAGCTAGGATCAAACCAACACACACAGAAAAATCCCAGTGAAACCTGAATTCTATTTCAAATACAGCCACAGCCCGACTAACACACAGTGACCATTCTTTTTTTTTTTTTTTTTTTTGGTTTTTCGAGACAGGGTTTCTCTGTGTAGTCGTGGCTGTCCTGGAACTTACTCTATAGACCAGGCTGGCCTCGAACTCAGAAATCCGCCTGCCTCTGCCTCCCGAGTGCTGGGATTAAAGGCGTGCGCCACCACGCCCGGCACAGTGACCATTCTTAACTACGTTCTCAGTTCTTCCCACAGAACACTGTAAACACAAATGAACGTCCACAAAGTGCTTTCTCACACACACTCACACACACACACACATATTGGGCTATCCCAACACTGGAGAGACAGAAACAGGCAGCCAGCCTGGTCTACAGAACTAAAATTCCAGGACAGCCAAGGCCCAATAAAAAACAGCTACCAAATAATAAGATGAATGGCTGCTCCTCAAGCCAATACTCTCACGATTAAACTTGGGACTCAGAGCTACTGCTGGTACCACAGGCTACTCACAGCCAAGAGAATTGAGTACAAACACCACGCTTGGCATTGGAGGCCCTGCAGAACCTGAACCCAAGCTCTCCCAGGCTTATCACCTGATTTCTTTCCCCACAAAGCCCCTCTTAGCCCATACTTTCCAGGTCAGTTAACATAGCAAGCACTAACAGGAAACGCTCTGCTCTCCCTTACTTGGCCAGTGAATTCCTACCCATCCACCAACCTCTTGTGAAGAACTCCTGACTCCCCTTAGGATTGCAAGCTCACTGCTTCTAGATTGCTACTACTTAGTGTAGACTCACTTCTTTTACGGAACTTACCAGAATCTGCGGTCTGTGACAGTCCTGTGTGCCCATGTTGAACTCCTCCGGCATGTCCGTGAATCAAGGGTTCATTCAGTCATTCCTGCAGTCTTCACAGTCTCTGCACACAGTAAACCGCAAGTTTGACTCTCCCTCATTGTGCATGCCTCTAAGTCACTACAATTCCCTTCCACTGCTCCCCACAAATACGAGTTTTCAAAACCACCTGGGAGGTAAGCAGATTCACCGATTCCATCACTTACTGAGCCATCACATGTGAGACACTTTCCCAAGCTCTGTAGGCTCAAAGATGAATAAGGCACACAAGCCTGCAGAGTTCAAGGATCGCAAAACCCATATACAAATGTTTATATAATAATAATAATAATAACAATAATACGATGTCCCGAACACTATAAAAAGAAAAACGCGAAGTGATAAATACAAGAAAGTAAGGATGTAGAGAGTCCTGGAGAACAAAAAGGACTCTACTGAAGCTAGAGGTGGACAACAGTCAGGGGAATTAACACCTCTCCACAGTGAGAAAACGGCACACTCCGTTAGAGAAGCTAGACAAAGGCCCGGCCAGTGGTGGCGCACGCCTTTAATCCCAGACCTTGGGAGGCAGAGGCAGGCGGATTTCTGAGTTTGAGGCCAGCCTGGTCTACACAGTGAGTTCTAGGACAGCCAGGGCTACACAGAGAAACCCTGTTTCAACACACACTCCCCTCCCCCCCCCCCAAAAAAAAAGCTAGATACTGTACCACTGTACTATGGATGCGAAATTCAAGTCAATTAATTTAATACAAGTGGGAAATACCTATTCTTGGGATGCCCTTTGAAAGCAGGGAAACCGAGGGAGCGATTCTGAACAGTTTACTCGTCCAGGACCGACGACACACAAGACTTGCAAGGTGTGCCTTGAAGTCACTGAAAACCCCGCACTTTCCCCAGGTTGAACCTGCAGCCAGGCCTCCTGCTGGATGAAGAGCAATTGCACGTTGGCTGGTTTGCATCTCCCGCCAGCCTGCGAGGTAAGTGCGGGACTCCGGGACTCTCCTCCCCCCGCAAGCCGGGCGGCCCCGCGCCTGGACCACGGCTCGCGCTTCGCAACTAGATGAAAGGCTTCCCATCTACGGGATCTGTACCGGGTCGCTCTTTTCCCCCTGGCCGCAGAGCTGCCCCGAAGCCACCCAGACCCAACTCCCAGGATCGTTTAGGTCGATACTCGTTCTCCGAAAACCCATCAGGCGCTCCCCGTCTACCTACAGAGAATCCCGGGGTCGCCGCCATCAAAGCCCAGCCTGGTTACTATAACAGCCTCCACGGCTGAGGAGCCACCCGCGCCTCCGGAACAGGAAGCCCCGGGAATTAAAAGGCAAACCGGAGAAAGCTGGGCCTGGGGAGGGAAAACTCTCCGGAGCGCGTCGCAGTACCCTTTGCACCGTGATTGGCGGATCAGCGAGAGTGACGGACGTATAGACCAATCGACATTGTCTACAGGTCTCACACTCGCCCTTCCACCGTGTCTTCCTCCAATCCGGAAGCGCAACCGGGTGAGCGCGGGTTTCCGCTGCGATCTAGCCGTGGGGGCGCGCGGCTTCGGGCTGCCGGGCTCCTCTCCCGCGTGTCCCGCGGCCTTCCTGAGTCGCGCGGAGACATGAGTGACACCGGAGGCGACCGCGCGCGCCTCAGGCGCTACCCCAAGCTCCCGGTGTGGGTGGTGGAGGATCACCAGGAGGTGAGCGGGCGACACAAGCCACGGAGCCCTGGCAGGAGGGATTCGAACCCTGGCAGCCAGCAGAGGCTTGACCAGCACCTAACGCTGGCTGCAGCCTGTCCCCCACCACCACCAACGTCATCATTCCACGGTTTAACGAGAGGGTTAGCCAGGACCTGAGGGACCATAGTCGTAGCTCGTGTCATATGAAGAGGAAAGCCTTCAGCGTTTATTAATGTACTACATGGCAGTGCAGTCGTAAAGTGGGTAGCTTAACTACACTTCTGGAAGACGACCTAGCAAGTCTAGATTTGTTTGTAGGACCGACCCCTGGAGGGTCTCTGGATATAAAACAAAAGGGATCAAGAGTGAAGCTCTGCGGTACACCCTTTCCCCCAGGAAAAGTGGGTTATTTACTGATGGAGAAAGTTAAAGGAGGAAAGAAAGAAGATCTCTGTCTGAGACAAACCCAACTTTGGGTTACTCGGTGCTTTTAAATTTGTTGGTAAACTTGGATGTATAGCGTGTAGGAGGAAAAAGCCATCTAGTCCCACTTAGCCATCCTAAAGGGACAGAAAATGCCCTAAAACTTAGAGTGCCTGGAACACAGTTTAATGCTAGAGTGAGTGGTTGGAGATTATCATCAGAAACCATCTTTGGTAAAGCTATTTTTTTAATGTTCCCACGTTTGACAACTTGATGCACTTCAGGTTGGTGCAGTTTCTTGTTTTGTTGTTGTTTTGTCTGCCCTTGACAGTGTGCAGTTCTCACTGTGTGTGTCTGTATTCCAGGTTCTGCCTTTCATATACAGGGCCATAGGTTCGAAGCATCTTCCTGACAGTAATATAAGTTTCTTACATTTGGACTCCCACCCAGACCTCCTTATTCCTGTGAACATGCCAGCAGACACTGTGTTTGATAAGGAAGCACTCTTTGGGTAATGTGATTTTTTTTTTTTTTTTTTTTAGTCATCTTTTATGTATTTGAAATACAACATATAGCACATGATAATAGATTTTGCTACACTCACATTTGTATTTTTTGTTTGTTTGCTTGCCTTTTAAATTTTTATTTAGAACTTTTTTTTCTACCCACTAAAAGAGCCAAATAGGGGTCAGGTGCGATGGCTGATCCCTGTGATCTCAGTCCTTGGAACGCTGAGGCAGGAGAATTACAGTTTGAGGAGAGCCAGGGCTACATTGAAGCCTATTTATGGTTAAGCATTGTCAAGATGCTTGGCAGAGTCTAGAATTATCTGAGAAGTGGGTTACAGGGCTTGCCTATGGAGGATTATCTTGATTGGATTAATAGAGGCCACTCCCTAGGCCTCTTGTGAGTTTTTGGGTCCATTCTTTTTGAAACCCCCACACATTCCTACCCTTGATAACTAATATCTTAGTGTACTGGTGGGTTTTGTGTGTCAATTTGACACAAGCTGGAGTTATCACAGAGAAAGGAGCTTCAGTTGAGGACATGCCTCCATGAGATCCAGCTGTAAGGCGTTTTCTCAATTAGTGATCAAGGGTGGGAGGGCCCATTGTGGATGGTGTCATCTCTGGGCTGGTCTTGGGTTCTATAAGAGAGCAGGCTGAGCAAGCCAGGGGAAGCAAGCCAGTAAGTAACATCCCTCCATAGCCTCTGCATCAGCTCCTGCTCCCTGACCTGCTTGAGTTCCAGCCCTGACTTCCTTTGGTGATGAACAGCAATGTGGAGGTGTAAGCTGAATAAACCCTTTCCTCCCCGACTTGTTTTTTTGGCCATGATATTTTGTGCAGGAACACAAACCCTGACTAAGACACTCTCCCACTGAGGCCCAACAAAGCTGCCCTGTTGGGAAACAGATTCCACCGTCAGGCTACAGTCCCACCCCCACCCCACCTCCCAGTTGTTGGGGATCAACTTGTTATATAGCCAAGGCCAACCTTGAACTCCTGCTCCTCCTCCCAGTGCAGGGACTGTATGCACGTGCCACCATGCCCAAGTGTCTGCATTCTTTTATACTTTCAAAAATCGAGCCTTGGAAATAATGAGTTGTGTTGTATGTGTTTACTTTCCTTAAATTAAAAATGAAATTTGTAAATGTTCATTGTAAAATATTAAATTATTATGTCTACATAAACAAGTTTTCTTACTTTAAAAAGGTACATTTATAAAGCTATTGCATGGCATTATTTAAATTTTTTAAGATTTCTTTCATTTTGCCCTTGTAAATGACACCTGACTCTCATCCGTTTCATTCAGTCCATTGTTTATGTCATTTTGATTGAAAAAGTTATGATGAAAATTCATGCTCTTACAAAAGGGGTTAGAAAACAAGATAGTAGTGTCACTACTAACTCAGATAAGTAGTGTCCTCCACCAAAACCCCCCAAGCTTCTAAAGCTTAACTAGGATGCAGAATCCACCAGGTCACGCTGTCTAAATAACCAGTTAATTGGTCTTTCAAAGAAAAAATGATACTTATTTCGCAACTCTGTGATGGATGATTCAAGAACTAATTTTGGAGGGGCTGGGGCTTTTTTCTTGAAGCAACTGTTGTACTTCACAGTCTATAGCAGTTTTGGTGTAGTTTTTTGCTTCACAGAATATTTTCAAATATCTACTTAGGAGCAAGAATTAATAAAACCGAGAACATTTTTCAGTAAAACTACCTTTGGACAAGGGTGATTGCTAGTTATAAAACATGCAGCGACTACTAAAAGACCTCGCGCGGCCTGGCTCTTAGGCTACCGACCCACCGCGATGCTTGTGTGCAGTCAGTACAAATGCTCATGCAGTAAACAGAAATCGTGTTTCCATGGAAACAGCGTTAACCTAATAGTCTCAGGGACCATACTTTTAAAACTTACTGTCTTAAAATGTTGGGGAAAAACACTGATTAATATTTTAATGTTTCTTGGGTTTTTTTTTTGTTTTTTTTTTTTTTTCAGAGAACTGAGTATCGAAAATTGGATTATGCCTGCAGTTTACGCTGGCCATTTTTCTCAAGTAATCTGGCTTCATCCCACATGGGCCCAGCAAATCAGAGAGGGCAAACACCACTTCTTAGTAGGCAAAGACATTTCTACCACAACCATCAGGTAATTTCCTCATTTTCAATGAGTAAGGAAGGATTTGAATTCTTTTCATTATACTTTGGATTCCTGTAGTAACTTCCTACTACAGAGTCACGGTAAGCCCCATCCCGTCCAAAAATAGTTCTTGAATCATCAAAAACAGTTTTAATTCTGTTGATCTTCTTCATGTGGCCTTCTGCTCCTGATGCAGCTATAGTGTGTTGAATTTAACTCTTAGAAGTGAGCCAGGCAGGGGTGTGGCACCCACCTATAATCCCAGACCTTGAGAGACTAAGGGTGCTCAGAATTAAGAGTCAGCCTGAATTCTAGAGAGAGACCCTGTCTTAGGTGTAGCTCAGGAGTGGATCACTTTCCTAACATCCCTACAGCCCTGTGTTCAAGTCCCAGCACTAAAGAAAAAAAGAAAAAATGTAAGCTTACATGGGAGTTGTGGTCCATATCTATAATCACAGCCGTCTGGAGGTGGAGGCAGGATGAGCTAGAGTTCAGGGTCACCCTTTGTCTCTAACAAACAAAAACAGCAAAATTCACTGGGTTTGCTTTCATCTGTAGTAAGTCCGTGTCTGGGTTTACTTAGGTTTTACATTTATTGATGTGATTTTTGGTATTTATTCTAAGTTAAATTGTTATGCCCTCTGATTGGAGCTATATGTGTATCAGGTTTTTTTTATGTGCAGTACTTAACCAACATCCTCTGTCCTGGGCTACTACGGTGTCATCTTTAGAAGTAGCTGTCAAGGTCTAACTTCTTGGGATAAGAGGAACTCTTTATGAGTGTACACATAACTTTCTGGGCCCTAACATATAATGAAAATTGTGCCCTTTATTTCTGTTTCTGATTTTATGACAGTATTATCTTTGGTGGTGTGTGTTTTTGTCATTTGTGTGAGTAGCATCATCTTGATTTATAAAAGTCGTACTTACTATATAATTTTTTAACGTAATTAGAACTCAACATGTAACAAATATTGTACATAATATTGGCCTATATGAGATTGAGTTCAATATGTTGAGAGGACTTCATAGAACCTATGAAATCAAAGCATTTCATAGATTTTTGTTGCTGCTGTTATCTGACAGACAACAACAGCCCTTTTGTCTCTCAAATGCTGGGATTAATGGTGTGAACCACTGTGTCCAGCTTGATCGGGATATGTGTGTGTGAGAGGTTTTTTGTTTTTTACTTTGAGACAGGTTCTCACTTACATTGCTTTACATAGCCTACAGCTCTATGGAGACCAGGTTAGACTTGAACTCACAGAGGTGTGCCCCCCCCCCCAAAGTGTTCTAATTAAAGACGTGCATCACACAGCTGCCATAGTTTTTCTAAGACAGGACCTTATTCTGGCACAGAGCAACATAGATATTTTTGGAAACTCAGTGCATAGTAACAGTTTGGAGAATATTTTGCTAACCTCATGTTGTTAGTTAATCTACAAAGTAAACATGTGTGTACAGCCAATTGCGTTGGAGAGCCATGGATCTGAGTTTATTTGCAGAAATAGAAAAGGTGAAATTTGCTTTACTAAAAAGATGATACGGCTGTGTGGAGAGCTAAATTAGTAACATGCTTACAGTGCAAGCTGAGGACCTGAGTTTGCGCCCAGAACCTGTGTATGACAAAGCTAGGCACGCAGCACATATGTCTAATGCCAGTTCTGAGGAGACAGAGACAGGCAGATCTGTGTGCCTACAGGCCAGCCAGTGCAGCCTACCTGTGAGCCCCAGACCAGCAAAAGACTCAAAAGCAAGATGGAAAACACTCGGGAAATGCCCCCCAGGGTGCCCTCTGACTTCCATGTGCACACACTAGCTTCCATACCCACACGTGGACTATAAATTTAGGTTGGGGTTACAGTCTTTGTCTTTATTAGGATGTTACAGTTTTTAACAAGCTTAGACTTACTTTTTTTTAATGTCGTTGATCTGTTTTGAAAATTGTCTTTAATTTCATAGCTCTAGGGGCTGGGAGCCTCAGTTGGGTATTTGGTTAGTATGGTTGAAGGCCCAGACTCAATCCCCAGCTCATATATGTACCAGTTATGTTGGTACATGCCCACAATGCCAGCACTCAGAAGATGGAGACAGGAGAACCAGTTTCTGGCCAGTCTAGGCTATGAAAGATCCTGTCTTCTCAAGTAAACCTAAAGCTGTGTGTGTTAAGTGCGGACAGGTGAGAAATAAATTATATCATTTTCATGTAGTAGAGCATGCCTCTGAAAAATGTATTTGAATTTAGTGTTCTAAGTCCTTACCAAGACATAATATAGTCAAAAGGCTGAAAACATACCAATATTTCTAGAATCAGAAATCTTGTCTACATATGCCTGTTGTCCAAGAGTCCAGGGCTGCTGAGGCAAGATCGCTCGAGCGCCAGAGTTAAACACCAGAATGAGCACCATGGTCACACTATGTCTCATTACAAAAGAAAGAAAAAGAGTCAGGGCTGGAGACGTGCTCAGCAGGTAAGAGCACGTAATGCTTCATCAGAGGACAGAGACGGGATCTTAGCAGCCACGTTCAGGAAGCTCGCACACACCTCTGTGTCCAGCACGCTGAGATCCTGGGCTCTTGCATGTACATATATCAAGCCGGTGTAACAACTGCCAAGTTGTCCTAGCTCTCTGTCTGCTATGTCTCACCTTCAGTGTGTGTGTGTATGTGTCCCACTTTGTAGCCCAGGCTAGCCTCATTAGCCCTGCCTTAGCTTCCCAAGCTCTGAGATTATAGATGCGAGTAAGCACAGCGGGCTCCCAATCTTCATGTTCCCCGATCTCTTGAGTCCTCAAAGGAACTTTCCACTTTGACGGTCACGGCTGGTCAGTAGGGACAGGGAGAGCACTGCGCCATTCACCTGTTCTGTCAGTCACTGACCAGAACTCCCATGGCAGCCATATCTAGCCGAAAAGGTGCGCTGCAAAAAACATGGAGTCTTTCCTTCAGGCAGTAGTGTGCGGGCTCGGAATATGGAGAAAGCTGACTTCTGAAGAGAATGTGCCGTGGTTAAAGCGCCTTGTTTTTCTCATGTGTCGTAAGTGTACAGTGTCACAGCATAATGTCAGCTCACGTGCTGTTCCTGACAATATTTTTTCCTTCGGTCCAGGGTTACGAGTACAGATTATTACTTCCTAAGTGATGGCCTCTTTGTCCCTGAAGACCAGCTAGAGAACCAAAGGCCCTTACAGTTAGATGTGATTATGGTAGAGCCTTACAAACTCTGTAGCAAACAAGATGACAGTGACTCTGTGTCTTCTACAAAGAAGCCCAAGCTGGCACTGGGAAGTGGAGAGAGCAGTGCTGCGGCTGATGGGGACTCTTGCTCAGAAGGACGTCGAGGAGACGCAATGACACCAAGGAGTGACCATGCTTGCCAGGAGCCGTCCTGCTCATGTTCCGGAGGTCAACAGAGCCAGAACACAGCCAGCGCTGGGGCGATTCTGGACATACTGAAGACGGGAGATGCGTTTGTTTTAGATATTGACTTGGATTTTTTTTCTGTCAAAAACCCCTTCAAAGAAATGTTCACTCAGGTAAATGTGGTAGCTTGAAAACATAGACCCTGAGAGTTGCATAGCATGTCTCTGAATTATACATAGCAAGCGCTCTGCAAACAGCCAGATGGTAATTATTTTAGGTTCAAAGGCCATGTTTTCTGCCACATGGTCTGTTCTTTCCCAGTCTTTTAAAATTATATCCTAGTTAAAATTCCAAAATCTAAACTACTTCAAAATCCAGAACTTTCTGTGAACCATGATGAAGTACACCTGTAAAGTCCCCAGATATTCCAGCATCTGAAAGACTCTGGGATTTGGTAGGACTTCTGCTTCCAAGCATCTCAGAGAAAGGGATCCAATCTGCATTATACTTTATAATTTACTAGCTGTATTTTTTATTTCTTATTACACAGATTTACTTTTTAGGGGGTGGTACATGGCTACAGCTCACAAGCACATTCAGAGGACAACTTTTCAAAGTTGGTTTCGGAATTATCAGGCTATTAGCTCATTTGTATATTGTATTATACCCAGCTGGATAAACTTGTCCTGATAAATTAGGTCTGCTTTGGAACTCTAAAGAGTACAGTATGCCTGTTTAGAATACAAAAGTAAAGTATACAGTTCTCTCAGACAAACCTTTGGGTGTTACCTAGAACATTCCCCTTGTATCACAGACAGTGTTGGACACTCCTAACCTGGGGGGCGCCCAGTTGGTGGCATTGTTTGGTAAATTTTTGGTGTTTTGTCTTACAGGATGAGTACAAAATTCTACAGGAGCTTTACCAGTTTAAAAAGCCTGATAGTAACCTTCCTGAGGTAAGCCCTGCCCTTATCTACCACTACATCCTGCTGTCCTTTTGTTTACACAGACTCTGCGTAGTTCTAGCTGGCCTCAAATCCAGCCTCCTGAGTGCTAGGATTGCAAGTGTGGGCCACCTGACCAGGCTCTAATGACATCTTGTAGCGTATTTAAATGTTCTCAACTATCCAGGTTACGTGTGTGCATAGATATAGATATAGACACTGACGCATGCATGTCTGGGTGTTGGGGAATGCCCCTTAGTACACAGAAGATATTTTTAGCTAAGTGAACTGCTATTCTCAGCATAATAGTATTTTTCTTGGTTTTATTTTGAAGGGGTAACCGTAACCTTGGTTTTCCATGTTTTTAAGGACGGTTTGGTGGATGTTGTTGATGCTCGAACTCATCAGTTGGAAGATTTAGAAGCAGTCTTTGCTGATTTGTGTGACGGTGATAGTGAAGAAACCGTACAGAGCTGGGCTTCAAACCCTGGGTGAGATCCCTAAACCTTTTCTTCCCAAATCATGAATTATCCATTCTACATACATTTCCAAGTTTGTCGGTGAGTGCTCTGTAAAGTTAGAATGAAGGATTAGGGGGCCGCTTGCTTAATCAGAGTACTTGCTACATCACCGTGGGGGCCTGACTCCAGATCCCAGGCATCTATTTAAAAAGCCAGCCTCCGCACGCACGGCTAGGCAGGTGGACACAGGAGCATGCTTGTAGCTGCCACAAGAGTCAGTGAAAGACCGTTTCTCAAGAAGTAACTAAAGGAGAAGAAGTAACTAAAGCTGGCCCTGCCCTCCAGCCTTGACTATTAGTTACGTGCTCTCTGTCAAAGGATGTGGAGGTAGAAACAGGAAAATTGGGAGCTGAATATCATCGGTATATTGAGTTACAAGCTCATAGTTTTTTCTAAAATAACAGTAAAAATAGTAATTATATTAAATTTTACTTCAAGAAGAAAGAACCAGGGCACAGTCACAATCAGATCAAAGCAAAGCCAAACTCCTGCACTGCAAATAATCCAATGTCCAATAATCCGGAATTCACTCACAGTCTTCTGGGCTCCTCCGAAGGGCTGGGGTCACTTCTCCAGCTCCCCCAGTAATACACAGTCTGCCTTCTAGGCTTCAGCTGGCTCTACTCCACTGCTGCTGCTGTTCTTGGTGGTCATCTCATGGCACTGGGATCTCCAAAACTGCTGGGGTTCCTTGCTGCAACTGAGCTGTACTTTGACTAATAGCCTCTCCGGGGCTTTCTTCAGGGACTCCAGCCCTGCCCCTGCCACACAGTGCCAAGTGTCAGATACCCTCCATGATCCCTTCAACACCTTCAAAACCAGCATCACCTGGGTGATTCTTCCGCTACCAAGGTCAGCATCCAGCACAAGGTACAACCTTGGCCATGTCTGGAACACAGTTTCTATGTGCTGACTCTTGGGTAACGCTTTTCAGAAGATTTCACCTTAGTGATGCTGGTCTTTTCTTAATTACCACTAATTTCTCAATGAGCTAACCAGCTTCAGGTGTCCCAATAAAACAAAAGTTCCTGGTCTCTTATTAATCACAGCTGATTGTTCGGCTTCTGCTAACCCCACAGATTCTTTACACAAATGCTTTCCTCTGGAACATCACCCACCAGGCCTTCATCATCTGCAGTGTCCTCAACGTTTTTTATTTTCCAAGTGCCGACAGAATGTCACACTGAGTGCTCAGTGCCTTTCCCAGCCCCAAGTCCCCAAGTCTTTTCAAAACCAGCATGGTCAGGTCTGTCACAGCCGTCCCCCACTGTGCTGAAACCAGCACCATAACAAAGCAAGTGGGGAGACAGGGATTTATTGAGCTTAGTCCTCTACTTCACATCAAAGGATGTCAGCACAGAAACTCAAGCAGGGCAGGAACCTGGGAGCAGGAGTGATGCAGAGGCCTTGGAGGGTGCTGCTTACTGGATTCCTCCCCAAGGCTTACTCTGTTAAGGTTCTCTCCTCTCAAATGACTTTAGCTTGTGTCAAGTGGACAGAAAACTCCAGCACACTCCTAACCCCAATCTATGGTAAAAGTCATATCTAGGATACCATTGGATGCCAGTTCTACTCAGGGTTATTGTAGGTAGTGACTGGTGGCTCTTTTCCAGGATGGGGTCACTAGTTCCACTTGTACAGAGTTTGAAAAAACGGATGGAAGTACCAGACTATGAAATGGTAAGTATTTTATCATTGTAAAATTGATGCTTTATACAGGTAATTTTCTGGGTGAAAATTTTGTTAAACTGGCTCATTCTGTTTATGTTACTACTCTCTGAATTATTAAAAAAGATATAATGAGTAGTGAAATATATACTTTTTAGAAACAAGAATTTAAAAAATATTTTTCTAGCAAAAAGATCCTTATTTTATCTAAAAAGCAGAGGTACCCCTGAGTCTTACTGCTCTTACTATATAATTTGAGACAGGGTCCCATGGAGCCTGTGGCCTGTAAAACCCCACTTCCCAGTTCCGTTTTTTCAGGCAGGCACCACCACGCCCAAATGCTACCGTGTTTTTTTTTGTTTGTATTTTTGCTGTGCTTGTTGATCGTTCAGTTGACCTCACCGTCCATAAGTTAGTCTAGAATTGCAAATTTGAAATGATCCACTCATTGATTTTCTTTTTTTTTTATTTTTCTATTTTGTGGCAAGGTTTTACTGGGCAGCTCTGGCTGACCTGGAACTTGCTATGTAGACCAAGCTGGCCTCAAACTTCCTGTGGTGAATGCTGGACTAAAGGTGTGCACCACCACACCCGGCCATTCGTTCTTACTTAGGCTTTTTCCCTTTCTCTGAAAACTTAACCTGATCATAAAAACCAAAAGAGAAAGAAACAAACTGTGTTTGATCCAAGAATTTAAATGTTTGTCAGTCGAGACCTGAGTGGAGAGGCAACAATATTTCTAATTGTTATCTCTAATTGGAATTTCTAAGTTCACGTTGCCTTATTTAAAGCGTGTATTTTCCTCTTTGATCCCAAATTTGACAAAAATTAAAGATTTAAAAGTTCAGTTGAAGCCAGGAAGGGCATCACTATAGTCTCCGCCCCTGGGAGTGGAGGTACAGTAGCAGTTTTCAGGCTATCAACTGCATGATTTCTCCAAAGCCAGTCCGGGCTGTACAGCCAGGCCCTGTGTCAAAACTCAGAGTTCAAGTGCATTTGTGAGACTGTTAAGAAGCCACCGCTGCCGAGACTCCAAATGCTCCACCTCTGCCTCTGCCGCTCCTGTCCCATCAGCGAGGGGGCCTTTAATGCTTTCTTAGCAGATGGAATGCTGTCGTACCACTTTATTGGAGCTGATGCTTACTAACTTAATCTTCACTTATGGAAAAAACAACAGCAAAAGAATATCATGATCAATGCTTGCCGTGCCAAGGCGGTACTCTTTTCTGGAAATGGAGTTTGTTAAGAATAACAGATATTAGAGCTGGAAAGATGATTCAGCAGCTAACAGGACCACTGCTCCTGCAGACTGAGGATCAGTTGCCAGCACCCACAAGATTGCTTACAACCATCTGTAACTCAAGTTCTGGGGGAGCTGATACCCTCGCCTGGCTTCTGTGGGCACTGCACACGTGTACTGCACAGATATACATGGAGGCAGAACACCTATACATACAACAAAAGAAAAAAAAAAAACTGATAGACGCATGATACTCAGGAATTGAAAATGTAATGTTTGGGCAGTGGTGGTGCACACCTTTAATCCCAGCACTCGGGAGGCAGAGGCAGGCAGATTTCTGAGTTTGAGTCCAGCCTGGTCTACAGAGTGAGTTCCAGGACAGCCAGAGCTGCACAGAGAAACCCTGTCTCAAAAAAACAGAAAGAAAAAGAAATGTAATGTTGATTTATAATCAGATGTATGTTCAAGTAAGTATGCCTGAAGCATAGAGCGTGCGTGGAGGGGGGCGGGAGATATGGGGGTGCAGATATAGTGGTCAGACTCTATAGATGGTTCTCCTCCTCCGATTATCGAGGTTCTTGAGATTGGACTCAGATCCTGGCTTTTTGGGGCAAGCATTTCACTGCTGAGCCATCTCACTGTCCCATGGCCTCTATTTTGAGATATGTCTCTGACTGAACGTGAAGCTCATTCGCTTACCTTGGTTCACAGGTCAATGAACTTCAAGGATCTGACCATCCCCTCACTGTCCATTGTCCCTAGAGTCGTCTGAAGTCAGTGAAGTCTTAGAATGAATGTCCTTTAGAAGTCTTGTTTTCAGTCTGGACCATGAGCCCAGTGCAGTGCACACTAAGCACACAGTCTACCCTTGAGCCGTCTCCCCAGCTCATTGCATCATTTTACATTTTATTTATTGTCAGGTCCACCAGGCTGGGCTAACCTGCGATTATTCAGAACTTCCTCATCATATCAGCACAGAAGAAGAAATTGAGTATCTTATTCAGTCTGTGTATTTGCTATTAAAAAGTCTACCAAAACCTACTCTTGTGACAATTGCAAGGTAAGTGTGTGGCCCATCCAAGATGTCCATACCCTGCTCTCTGGAACCTGTGCGAGTCTTGTCTCTGTGGCAGTAGGGACTTTGCAGTGCAGTGGATGTAAGGATTTTGAAATGAGATGATCCTAAATTACCTGACTGGAGTTAGTATTGTCACAGGATGCCTAGAAAGAGGAGCCAGAAATAGCAGAATCAAAGGAGATAAAGTTGGAAGATGCTGTCCTGCCGTCTTTGAAGGTGGGGAACAGGGCTGTCAGTTTAGAAGGCAGGTAGTATCTGGTTGCTAGGAACACTGAAAGAACAGGACCTCTCCTAAAGCTGTGTGTTTTAAACCCCACTCACCCGTGGCCCTACCCCCACCACACACGCACAGAAGAGATGGCTGAGCAATGAAGAACATTGGCCGCTCTTGGAGAGGACCCGAGTTCTGTCCCTAGCACCCAACATTGGATAGCTCACCACTCCAACTCCAACCTTAGGGTATCCAGTGTTCTGTCCTAGACTCTGGACACCGGCACCCATGGCTGCACATTTATACATACAATGCAAACACATAAAAATAAAACCTTAAGAAAAAAAAATGGCCTTACCCTGAAATACAGCCCTTTCTCACCTATGTGGAGATGGTGAGCTTGCTGAAGGTGATCTGGGGAGATGGCTGAGGGTAAAGTACTTGCCACCCAAGGATGCAGGCCTGAGTTCAGCTGTGGTAGCCATGCTTATGATAGGCACTTAGAGGCAAAGGCAGGAAGGTCACAGGAACTGTGGGACCTTCCTGGTCTACACAACCAGTCTGAGGCCTTGGAGTCTGCTTAGCAATGTCCCATCTCGATATCAAATACCAATCCTTAGTATTATACCTGTCCTATAGAATATCATTTTAGAAAATAATAAAGGGCAATTCTTATAAAGCACCAAAAGTGGGGTAAGCATCTCCCAGCTCTCAGCTGTGATCAATCGCCTGTGTGGCCCTCGCTGGCAGCAGCGCACTGGCTGTGCCTCCACATGGACGACTTTGTTCTCACTCTGCTCTGCCCCCTTTCCTCTTGGTTTCAGGTCCAGTCTGGATGATTACTGTCCTCCGGAACAAGTTGACATGATTCAGGGAAAGGTCCTCGACGTGCTGCACTCGCTCTACGGGACCCTGGACACTCACCTGGTGTACTCAGAAGAGTCCCCTTCGAGCTGAGACCATGCTAGGCTGCTGTGCAATTTGGCACAGTGATAGACCAGGCTTTTGTTTCTGGGCTTCCAGAGTGCACTTTCTTGTTAACTCTCAGTTGGAGTCAGAAAGATACTTGGAATCAAATCTCCACGCAAGTATCAGTGAACAACCACGTATAACACTTGGGGTAGACGCAGGGGTTCTTGTTTGGCTTTATTGTTTTTACATCAAATCCGTTACCCCGGTTGATGGCTGTTATCTTCCTTGCTTCCCATCGCTGCCTTTGATTCTGTAAGAGGTTTTTGGTTTTTTTTTTTCTCTTTCCCCAACAAGGGTTTGGATGATATGAGATTTATTTATTTATTCGCTGATGTTTATTTAGCACTTTTGAGAGCCAGGCGCTGTTAAAGACAAGCTGCTCTGCCCTCGTGTGGGAGACCTGTGAAGCAAATAAGGGCCCACAGCAGTCTCAGGGAAAAAGGGAGCGCCACGGCTGCGTCTGGAGAACTGTCGGTTCTCAGGGCCCCCTGGCCATAAGTGTAAAGTAACATTCGCAAAAGGCATGTCAAAGACCCTTGCCAGGCCATGACCGTGTTTGCAGAAAGTCTGCCGCTCTAAGAGTGTTGGAATTGTGCCCACGCGGTTGCTAAGTCTTCTCCAGACTAGTTTGTATGCAAGGGGTGTGGTTGAATAGACCTAAGCAGACAATGTTGTTGTTGTTGTTGTTGTTGTTGTTGTTGTTGTTGTTGTTGTTGTTTTGGGTTGTTTGTTTCTTGTTGGTTGGTTTGGTTTGGCTTGGGGGTTTTGTTTGTTTTTTGTTTTTTTCCAGACAGGGTTTCTCTGTGTAGCCCTGGCTGTCCTGGAACTCACTCTGTAGACCAGGCTGGCCTCGAACTCAGAAATCTGCCTGCCTCTGCCTCCCGAGTGCTGGGATTACAGGCGTGCACCACCACTGCCCAGCTGCTTATAGTGGAAACGCCTTTTGGGAGTTTTGCCTTGGTGGTCATTATGGTCCTCAGTTGGCATTTAAGCATTTAAGCACTAGGTGTCATTTTCTTGGCAGTCAGTCAATCAGTCGAGCGGTTAGAAAGTTGCTAAGCGGTTAAGGGCACTGGCTGCTCTTGCAGAAGGCTGCAGTTCAGTTCCTAGTACCCATATGGCAGCCCACAACCTCATAACTCCAGTGTTCTCTTGTGGCCTCCAAAACCACACATGCATGCGTGTACATACCCACATGTAAACATACAAACATAAAGTTTTTACTGGAAAGACCTGTCACAGCGTAGAGAAGAGAATGTTTTCTGCTCCATGCATTGAAGATGGTGCTTCATATATTTAATGAGCCAAGTTTGCCCTTAGTGAGCCAGAGAGTGGCTGCAGACACCCACCCCACCAGCCATGAACAGGACCGTCTTTATCCTGGAAGTTAATTTCTGTTTGCCTGTTCCCTGCACTTTTTCTTCACTTTTGTTCAGTAATTACTTTCTAACTACTTAATTTCTTTAAAGGGTAAGATGATATGTAAAGAAAAAATAAAATATCCATCACTCCTGGTGAGCACAGTAGTTTTGGTCTTCACAGACCGTTTTCAACCCTCACCTGCACGTGGGCCTGGAGAGGGGAGTAGCCAGGATCAGAGTGACCTACCTCACTGCGGCCAGTTCTCCAGGATGCCTTACCCTTGCCCTGCGGGGCATCCTGTTCCTACAGTGCTCATGTTTTCCTCTGGCGAATTCTCTTGGCACTGAGGAGACTGACAAAAATCCAATACTATGAACGCTTGTTTGTATTGTGCAAATAAACCCAACTGATAGCCTTCCATTCTGATAATCAAAAGATTTGTATTCTTCCAAACTCAGAATTGTAACATTGTTTTTAAGCTCTGAAATGTCTTGTTAAAGAGTTCTGTAGCTAGACATTTCTAGGAATAAATTAGTCTATGTGCAAAATGAAATGAAATCATGTGTTTGGAAGCTTTAAGGGTTTCAGGTCAAACTATAGAACTAATTATTCTTCGTGTCAGTGTGTGGACTTAGTAGAGTTTTAGCTGTTTTTGTTTTCATTTTTTATTGTTGATGGGTTACTGTAACTCCAGTGGACTCTGATGTGATTCATCATTTTTTAAACCTGAATTGGATAAAACTTTTTAAATTACTAAATAAAATAAGCATCTACTAACATTTTTAAATTTTTATTATTTTAGTGTGTTGCATGTGTATATGTGTACCACATGGCTTTAGTGTCCATGGAAGCCAGAGAAGGTGTCCAATCCCCTGGACTTGGAGCCAGTACTCTTAACTGCTCTGCCATCTTTTCAACTCCCTAAGATTTAACTTTTATTTAAAAATTTTTATATACAATGTATCTTGTATAACTCCTCCCAGATCCCCCCTACCTACTCCATGTTCTATCTCTCAAAAAAAAAAAAAAAAGGAAAGAGAAAAAAAAGGTCAAAAAAGTACCAAAAGTCACACACAAAAAACAAGAGCATTTTGTGTAGCCAGCTGCCCCTCTGATGGTACTTGCCACTAGAGTCATAGACATGCCCAGTAGCGCTCCACTGGAGAAAACTCATTGCCCCTTTCCCAGAAAATACCAAAAATAGATAGCTTTTCCATAGCAGGTAGGGCTTTGTTCCTATTTTCTCTTCTCAGTGCTGGGATTTTGTCTGCTTTTAACCTTTGCGGGTCTTGTGCGTGCTGCCAGTCTCTGTAGTTCCCATGCCTGTCAGCCTTCTCTCTTTGGTGTCATCCACCACTCTCACCATCTTCCCACCTCTTCTTCCACGCAGAGGGCAGGGGGGTGATGGAGACACTCCACTGAGGGCTGTGTGCGCCGAGGTCTCCAACTCTGCCCATGGCTCAGTCATGGATTTCTGTATTAATTAGGACAAAGGAGCATCTCTGATGGGAGCTGGACAATACTCTGATCTATGTGTATAGCAGTGTGTCATTAGGAGTCATGTCATTGCTCTGTACCATTGGCAGAATTCTAGTAGGTTTCCCCTTAGGCCTATGACCAATTTAGTTCCAGGTATCTTGCCACTTGAGCAGTGCCAAGCATATCTTCCATCTTAACAAAGTCTTAAACCCAATGGTAACACTTGCACCACTATTGAAACAGTGTTTGTAAGTTGTAGGGTTTGTAGCCAGGTGATGCCAGTGACCACTTTACTCCTCCAACATGCAAAGTACCTTCCGGCACTGTGAACAGTAGTCAGTAGGGATGAAACTTCTGGCTGGGCACCAGTGCAGGCCAGTTCTGCTGCTGCCTTCGGTGTGTTCAGGCACTGTAGCTCAGCTGCCTGGCATGAAAGCGACCAGGTTTGTCCAGGCTTATCCAGGCCGGGTGGGTTTGCAGGAACACACTTGTCTTGAATGCCGGTGGGGGGGTTGTGTTCTGGGGGAAGAAGCCTTCTCTGAGGCAGTTTTCAGTGTTACAGCTTCTTAGGGGTTAATAAGGGCTATATAAACCTTGGGGAGTGGGTAGCAGGTTGGGTGGATGTAAATTATTAACTGGTGCTGAGGTTCTGGGAATGCTTCATTTGCATGAAGAGGAATTCCAGGGGCTTGATGAGCATGTCCTTGTAGGCAGAGAGCACATTCCTACTGTAATTGGCCATCAGGCTGCATGGCTACCTCAGTGGTGGTGGAGGAGGGAGTTGCAGACCCTGAAGAGGAAAGAAGCAATCCTTACTCCTGCCAGTCTCAAGATGAGTTTTGGGAGTTTCGGGAGTTTGGACATGTCTCAACTTCACCATTGCTCCAGGCCTGCTCTGCCTCTCTGTTCCTTCCTGGGTCAAAAGAGTAAATGAAGGAACATGGGATCTTTTCTTCTAGAAGGATTTGTTCTGCTGTCTTCATCCTCCGATGCAAAGGTTTGAAAGTAGGCCTATGATGGTTTCTATATCCTTGGAGTGGCACCATCTGGAGGTGTGGCCTGGTTGGAATGGGTGTGTCACTGTGGGTGTGGGCATAAGATCCTCACCCTAGTTCCCTAGAAGTCAGTCTCCCACTAGTAGCCTTTGGATGAAGGCATAGAACTCTCAGCTCTGCCTGCGCCATGACAGCCTGGATGCTGCCAAGCTCTCACCTTGATGATAATGGACTGAACCTTTGAACCTGTAAGCCAGCCCCAATTAAATGTTGGGTTTTATAAGACTTGCCTTGGTCATGGTGTCTGTTCACAGCAGTAAAATCCTAACTAAGACAAGGCCCCAAAAAAGTAGCTAACAGGGTGCCAGTGGATGACCAACTCCACCTTAAGAAAGCTGTTGCTCAGAGCTGTAATCCTGTCCCTTATCAACAGCTGTAATGGTGATGGTGATACAGTTATTTAGAAAATTAAGAGAGAAAGGTGATGTCATTTGGGCCTCAAATTGCAATATAACACTCGCTTTGGGGCGGGGGGATGAAATTCTGACCAGAACGATGAGCGGGAAGCTCCACCCCTGAGCAAGCAGGTTTCAGGCTGGGGGAGGGGAGTCTACACAAGGCCATCAGGTGCTTGTGTTTAATGGTTGCCTCCATCATCTTCATTTGCATCCTCTGCCATTCGAGGCCCCACAAAGCTCTTGCTGCCTCCCTCCTTCCCTTTCTAGGCCTTATCTTTATTGCCCAGGTATTGGGATTGCAGGTGTGAGTAACCACATACACCCAACGACGTTTTCACTTTAACTCATGAAACTGATTTTACACTTCAGATGTATAAGTGAACAGAGATACAAGGGAAACCAGGAAAATATTGAAAAATAAACATAACATTATATACTGAATGTGTATATTATGTATAATTATGTTAGTTAAAACAAGGCAGTATAGATCAGCAGGCATAACCAGAATAAGGTACAGAAATAGACCTGTATTGATGACATAAAGTATATTTATCTAGTTTAGCAGAAACATAGCTCTCACGCTAAATAAACATTTTCATCAAATTCAAAATAGTCTCTGTTCAGTAGGCTCCCTTCTAAAACAAGGACTTTGGTTGTTTTGATCTTTTTTTTTTTTTTTCTCCCTTCCCTTTCCCCTCCTTGCTCCGGCCCATAGGGTTTTTTTTTTTTTTAATTTATTTATTCATTTCTCATTACAGATGGTTGTGAGCTACCATGTGGTTGCTGGGATTTGAACTCATGACCTCTAGAAGAGCAGTCAGTGCTCTTAACCACTGATCTTTGACTAGCATCTTGAACATCTAGCTTCCAAGATTTTCCCCAATACACTTCCCATTCCCCCTCACAAGAAGACTGAAGAGGGCAAAGAGAACCCTTGGGAGGCTTGGAATATGGTCGCAGTTCCCAGCTGCAAGAAAAGATGCTGTGGTGGGTGCGGGCCTGTAGTGGCCATCCTGCGCTACACAGAAAGACCATATCTCTAAACAAATGAAAGGCTGGGGCTGGAGCACTAGCTCATGAGTTATGAGCACTGCTTACTCTTCCTGAGGACTTGGTGGTTCACAACCTTCTGTAACTCACATTCATGGGATCAATGACATCTTGGCCTCCGCAGGCACTAGACACACACATACCTCACAGGCATACAGGCAAAATACCCATACATATAAAGGACAATAACAAGATAATTAAAATGGAGGTCATGCTCATGAATTGGAAGAATTAGCATTATGGAAATGGATAGCCTACCAAAAGCAATCTACAGATTAAATGGCATCCCATCAAAATTCCAATGTCATTTTTTACAGAAGGAAGGGAGGATCTTTAAAATTAATTCAGAAGACCAGGAAGAAGGACCAGCTAGCTGCTAAGGGTTTTCCACTAAGCCTGACAACTTCAGTTCAATCCTGAGCGAAAAAGAACAATACTGCAAATATCACCATATCTGTTTCCAAGGTGTACTCCTGAGTCATAGTAACAAGTACAGCATACTCCTGGCACAGAGCGACAGGTAGGTCAGTAGACTAGGAGAGAGGATACAGACATAAGCCTGCATAGGTACAGTCACCTAATTTTTGACACAGATGCCAGAAATATACTGAAAGAAAAACAGCCTCTTCAACAAATGGTGCTGGCAAAACTGGATATTCATACATAGAATGAAAGTAGATCACCTTGAAAAAAAAAAAAGAATCAGCTCCAAATGGAACAAAGGCCATAACAGAACACATGGAACTATTAGAGGTTAAACTATAGAAACACCAAGATATTGGCATAGGCTAGGACTTACTTAAATAGGACTCCAGTCAACCAGGAAATAATGCTAACAATTGACAAATGGTATCTCATGAAACCAGAACGCTAAAGGGAGGAAAGCTGTGCTTACTGTGTGTCTGACAGGATTTATAGCTAAAATATACAAGAATTCAACACGCTAACAAGAAACGCCATAACCCGGTCAATGAGTGGGGGGTATGAACAAACAGTTCCCAAAAGATAAGTACAAATGACCAATTTACATATGAAAAACATGTTCAACGTCACCAGATGTCAGAAAACCAAAGTTATAATACATTTTTTTTAAAGTCCCTAGTAAGGTGTGGGGCAGTGGTCACAGACAGCCTGGTCTTCAGTCAAGCAAAGGTCTTGAACCCCGGGGGACCCAATGGTGGTGATTTTCCACCTACGTGGGACGGAAGGTATTCAATCATGTCTCCTGGACCCCTGGCTCCTATTGAAGTTACCGCCCTCACAGCCCCCACAGGAGAGATGTGTGACTATCAGTCACACAGACAATGTCCCAAGCTCCTGGAATTCTGGCTAGACTCCACCCCTACAGTTACCTGACTATAGCCAGATATGCTCCTCCCCACAGTTACCTGGCAACAGCAAGATAGCCCAGCCCACTATAAAAGGGGCTGCTTGGCCCCTCCTCACTCTCTTAGCTCTCACCCTTTCTTACTCTCCTTTCTAGCCCTCCTTCTCTCTCTTCCCCCCATCTCTACACATGGCCATGGCCAGCCTCTCTCCCTCATTCTACCTTCTTTCTTTCTCTCAGCCTTTCTACAATAAAGCTCTAAAACCATAGACTGTCTCTGTTCATCAAGGCCTGCCATGCTTGAACGATGGGATAGGTTTCCCCTAACCAGCAGCATCTAACCTCCTGCTGGAAGACCTTCCTGTGCTGCAGCCTTGGACTGGACCAAGGACACTCACGCATGTGGGAACCCACAGTGCTCCCCTCCCCCTGCCCTCTCCTCCCTTTGGCTCCAGGGCTGACTGAGCTGCCCCTCAGGACCCCCATTCTGTTCTCAGCTCTTCCACAGTGCCCAGTGGTGTCTGGGATGCCCGAGGCTGAGAACCTGGTACCTAGGACTGTCCCTTCTCCACCACCCACCAAGCTGAGGTCCATGGCTTCCTACAGCCAGACACCCACCCAGGGCCTCGGGAAAACATGCAGCAGTCCTTCCTCGTCTGCCCGCCCAGAGCACTGGAACTCTGGCAGGACTAGAGTTTTCTCCCACTCCCTGTTTCCCCCTCTACCCACTGCCCAACGGTAAGGCATACAACATCCCATTTTCAGTTCAAGGGTACAGATGCAGAAAACTACAGAATGTTACAGCCAAAAGGAGACCTAGAAACAGTCTCCTCGACTCCCTTCTCTCCAGATGAAAAGATTGAGATCCAAGAAGACCAGGACTTGCTCAAGGCCAAAGCCATCCAATAACAGATTTGATACTAACACCCGAGTCTCTGGAAACCCTCTCCAGAGCTCTGTGATCTGTGAAACTGCCTGGCCTGTTTAAAAGACATCTCCCGCTAGATCTTCAAGGTCTACGCAAGGCAGGACTCACCGGAAAGAGTAAGCAGATCATCCCAGCATGGAAAGACGGGGCCCCTCCCCCCCTCCTTCCCTCCCCTCATTTTGACCCATTTTTCCCTCTTTCACCATATACTCAATTAAATAGAGAAAGAAAGAAAGAAAGAGAGAGAGAGAAAGAAGAAAAGAAAGAAAGAAAAGAAAGAAAGAAAGAAAGAAAGAAAGAAAGAAAGAAAGAAAGAAAGAAAATCTTCCAAGTTGAGTGTAGTGCTGCCTGCCTGTTCGGGCAGTGCTGAGGGGACTGAGTGCTGAGGAGTTTGAGGCTTCGTGAGCTACACAGGAAGACCCTGTCTTGTGGGGACAGAGGAGAAGGAAGGAAAGGGAGGGAGGGAGGGAGGAGCAAAGAAGACCCTTTTTTTCTGCTAACAGCACTGTTTTGGAAACAAATCGTCTCAGAGTGGCACAAACCCAGGAACACCCGGTCTCACCTCAGTCAGAATGTCAGTCATTAAGAAAAGAAGTCTCATGGCACATGCCTGAGAGCCTGGATCTCGGGAGGTGAGGGCATAGCCAGCCTCAGCTACACAGCAGATTTGAATCCACTTGCAGCCTTTTGATGCCTTATACCAAAGTGAAAGAAGAGCACCACACGTCAGCCTGATGGATGTAAAGATGGATACAAAGGTGTCATTCTCACAGGAGCCGTGTAAGAAGATAAAAGGCTCCGCGCTGTCATGTCAACATCACAGACAGTGTCAAATCAAAGAGGACACCTCAGACTGGCAAGGAGGCCACTCACTGCCAACGTGATAAGATTCTAAACCTCAGCTCCATACTCAAAACACAGGCACGGAGGCATGGAATTCCTCATAGGTCGCCTTAGGAGATGAAAGGGCTGACTCAGAGCTGAAGCCTCGGTGCTTTCACTGTCACTTAGAAGGTGGAGACAGGAGCTCGTAGGTAAGTGCTTGCCTTGCAGACGTGAGGACCTGTGTTCAACCCCGGGCACTGCTGTGGAAGCACAGGCATGGTGACTATGGAATCCCAGGGCTGGAGAGAGAGAGAGAGAGGCAGAGAGCTGGCAAGCCAATGTGGCAAGTTCCAGACCTGTGAAAGGTGGACAGCACCTGAGGGACAATGGTGGAAGTCCTCTGGTTTCCTCATGGACACACACACACCAACACACACACACAGACACACACAGAGACACACACACACAGACACACAGACACAAAGGGTTGGAAATATAACTCAGTGATAAAGAATTTGTAAGGAGCAGGGCTCAGTCCTTAGTAATGCAAAATACATACATACACACATACATACATGCATACATACATAGACAGACAGACAGCTGGGGAGATGATTCAACTGCCACAGAGACATGGGGACCCAAGCTTGGAGGCCCATAATTCACATAAATAAGAGATGGGCGTGTCAGCCCATCTGTAATTCCAAACCACAGGAAGTAAGGTTATGGAGTCACCAAGGAAACTGGCTACCTAACTGGCAAGCTCTGGCTTCCATGAGAGACCCTGTCCTGTAGCTTCATGCTTGATGTCAGGGCCTATATGGCTCTGCCTTTCCAGCTTTGCTGCCTGCAACACAGTTCTCTTTCAGGCTGGTTCCATTCCTCATATGCAGCTCTCCTAGGCAGATAGCCCACAGCTCTGGCACCTCTAACATCTTGGGATCCACAGTGCAATCCAGACTTCACTTTCCTAGCTTCACACGATGGCCTTTCAAGACCTCCATGCAGGGATTTCCCTGCCACACACCTGGCCTCAGAGGCTGTCCTTAACCTCATAGGAAGACGCTCAACCCCTTTCCTCATGCATCCATCATGACGCTAAAGCCAGAACCACATGGACACACAGGTACTTTGACTACCTGCTGTGGATGGATCCCTTTCAGAATGGTAACCTTCAGTCTGTACTATTGTGTGTTACAAGTCTATGATTTGCCTTTTAAGTTTACATGGGAGTGACAATTAGGAGATTCCCTTAAGTCTCAGAAGAAACGTTTAAACTATACTGAGACTATGAGAGACTACAGGAACTTCTGAAGTTGAACCAAATGCCTTTCACATTATGATATGGTCATGAGCCTATGGTGGCCAGGGACTAGAATGTGGTGGTGTGAATGAGAATGGCCCCCACAGGTGCCTATATTTGAATACTGACCCCCAGTTGGTAGAACTGTTTGGGGAGGATTGAGAGGTGTGGCCTTGGAGGATGTCACTGGGATCAGATACATACACACATACTTACATACTCACGCAGACAACCTCTAGCTTACACATATACACACATATACACCCACACAGATAACCTATAGCTTACACACACACTCAAACACACACATGTCCACATGCATACAACATACACACACATACCATATACACGTATACATGGGTTTTTTAGAGTAATAACCACAACATAATAACACCAGAGCTCAAGGTATAATCTAATAACCACTCCTCGTTCAAATGAGTTCTCAGGAGCTTCTGTTAGAGGCATTTCAGTGCCACGGTTCAGCGGACAGCAGTGGGTGCAGTTCAACCCGCTGGCAGTCCTGGCTGCATCATCTGGAGTCACTTATTTCAGGACTCAGAGGAAGTTAGGTCTCCTGACTTAGACCATGGGACAACATACCTCAGGGCAAGTCAGCACAAAGCATTAACAAACCTGCAGCTTAGTTATCACCTGTCTCCCCCTTCCCTTTTGGTCTCATACAGTACAAGCTGTCCTTGAACTCCTGTCTCTGTCTCCTGAGGACTTGCATTGTGACTACACAGCACCACCCCACTCAGCTCTGACAGAAGGTTTTCGGAGCCAAGTCCTGTGATCCTAGCACTGAGGAGACAGGGTGACACAGGCCATGGTGAACCACACATAGGATCTGGCCAGGCTGGGCTACATAATAAGACCTTGATTTAAAAGAACAGGAAGGAAAGAAGAGAGGGAGGAAGAAGGAAAGAGAAGATTTGGGTTTAAGCAGAGGCATTAAGAAAGCAGAAGAGAACCACGCAAGCAAAGGACAGTAGAACACACCCTACTGTGGGCTTTGGTTCCTCAAGGGAACATAGCATTCTTAAGAATAGCTATATATACAGTTTTTGGTGACTATCCAAGTTACATGGTTCAAAGCCTTTAAAAGATTAAGTAAGAACATCCTGTTATAGTTATTTCTATCTAAGGAACTTGTCTTTAATGAGCCGAGAGCTCATGGTGGCTCTTGGGTATTATTCTGTTCAGGATAACAGCCTGCTCAGATAAAGCATGTCACAAAAGGTACCTGACAAGGTAAAACCAACCACTGTATTTGTGGTGTTCTGGAAAGGCAGAGGAACACTAAGGAAAACCCAAGGCCTTCATCTTGTTGGTTTTCCTTGGATGTTTTATTAGCACACGCTGTCGACATTCAGAGAAAAAAGGATGCTGTGTTTTATAAATGCTAACCAAGGAGGACCCTGTTTATCAACCACCATACGAAGAGCACTGAGGAACAAGCCATTAGAATCTAGGGGATGTGGACAGGAAATGTGACTATGTGATAAGGCAATGCTTGTCTGGAATGCAGGACACCCTGGTTTTTTGTTTTTTGTTTTTCCAGACAGGGTTTCTCTGTGTAGCCCTGGCTGTCCTGGAACTCACTCTGTAGACCAGACTGGCTTCAAACTCAGAAATCCACCTGCTACTGCCTCCCAATAAAGGCGTGTGCCACCACTGCCCCGCTTGACACCCTGGTTTTGATCACCAGCACCAATAAGCAAATAAATGTCTAGTGGATGTCATGTGGCCACACTGCCCTGGCTGGCCAATGCGGGCCTTCTCCTGGCACCAGTGAAGAATCAAGAATCAACATAGACTTGTTTCATTCCCCTTTCTGTAACCCCGTTAGGAGTTAACTTTTAAAAAGTTCTTATGAGTTTAATTCTGACCAATGTGTAAATAAAACCATGTCCCTAGTAAACAAGGCTCTCTATTTAACTTGAGAGATGGAGGCAGGAGAATCAGGAGTTCAAGGCCTCAGCTACAGAAGACAGGATCTCAAAAAAAAAAAAAGACAACAAAAATCATACATGTTTTCTATGTTATAAAGCCGTATTTGGTCTCATATGCCCACTTCGTTGTTGTTGCTTTGTTGTTTTTTGGGTTTTGTTTGGGTTTTTTTTTTTTTGTTTTTTTGGTTTTTTGGTTTTTTTGGTTTGGGTTGTTTTGTTTGTTGTTTTTTGGTTTTGGGTTTTTGTTGTTGGAGGTGGTGGTTTGGTTTGGTTTGGTTTAGTTTAGTTTATATACATAATGTTTCTCTGTGTAGCCCTGGCTATCCTGGGACTCACTCTGTAGACCAGGCTGACCTCATACTCAGAGATCCGCCTACCTCTGCCTCCTGAGAGCTGGGATTACAGGTGTGCGCTCCACTGCCTGGCCAGCACTACTTTTATAGTCAGTGAGTTTACTAGTTAAGATCAATAGTGTGTATATGGGGGGACTTGGGGAAATTCTAAACACTTAGTAAACACTTTTAGACATGGTGACAGAGACGTTTCTTTTTCTCTTCATTAGTTCCACGTCACAAACAAGGGCACAGAAAGTCAGACTTACTGACTGCCATCTGACTGAATATAAGTAATATGTCTATTCCCAGAAAACAATTAATAGATTCTTCGGAAGGCAAAATAATGCTGTTTGCCCCAAAGAGGATGTTAGTTTATCAAACCTATAAACAGGC
Source organism: Mus caroli (assembly GCF_978045245.1). Classification (NCBI taxonomy): domain Eukaryota; kingdom Metazoa; phylum Chordata; class Mammalia; order Rodentia; family Muridae; genus Mus; species Mus caroli. The sequence continues at coordinate 91,671,781 of NW_028227271.1, forward strand.
CGTGCTATACAGCTGGGGAGGACTGAGGTTGCAGGTAGAGAGCTGAGACAGGAGCATATCCTGGTGATGGGCCCAGGGTAATCAGAAGATCCTCGTAAGGGGACGGGGACACAGTATCAGAACGATGCACCCCAAGGACGATCCCATTCCCCCCACAACGGCCCTGCAAACCGTGAAGGGACCACCAGACAACACAGGCGACCTCGACAGGCGCAAACTTCGGCAGGCTCTGAGAAGGAATGTGGGTCCTGCTGATACTTTAATTTTAGCCTGCTGAGGTCTATTTCAAATGCATGATTCAAATGCAGGATTATGAAACCGCCTGGGTTGTCTTTAAACTACCAAGCCTGTGATAATTTATGGCAGCAGTGTGGGGACTCAGCAAATGCCTCCACCAAGCGGTGCTGAGCACTTTGAACTAAGGGAAATTGGAAGGCCTAAGAAGAATTAAGGTCCCTCGTTGTTTCCTTCCCTGACAGTGCAGGGAGAAGCTTTGCTCTGCAGTTCCCTTATCTCCCAATCCGCAGGTCCAACAACAACAAAAAAGCCACACAGTTACCTTCAATCCTCTTACTGAAATTTCATTAACCAAAGAAGATTAAATTCATCAGAGGAAGAGACTGGGGGGAAAAAATCAAATACCACATGTAGAGCCCAGTGAACTTTGACCCAAGCCTTTGACTGTGTGTTTTGTAGGCCATTCAATTCTCCGTTTTAAAAATGTGCTACCCCCTCTACAGCATCCCTCAATTCTCCTCTGCCCTATAAAGTCAGCTACATTGATGTGTGAATCTTTCTAAGGTGGTGGGTACTCACCTTCCTGCAAAGCCCTGGTGTGTGTAAGTACACACACCTTTTTTTTCATCTGTTGCTAATTCTTCAGCCAATGGAAAGACTAGGACCCTAGAGAAGTAGGAGAGATTCCTTCCCTCTGTCCTTTAACAGCAATAGTAAATTAACTTAGTACCTTTGCAAATGGCACTACTTCACTGTGTAATTGAGGAGTTTGGACACAAGGTGGCAGTAGACTACCGGATTAAGTAAAGACACTATTTCCTGTTGCTCATGTTTGCTATGTTGTTAGAGGGTTGTGGAGGCCGGTTGTGTGTGTGTGTGTGTGTGTGTGTGTGTGTGTGTGTGTGTGTGTGACATGAGTAAAAGAGGTTCCTAATAAAAATTTGACTCTTCTCCAATTTACCCTTCAGATCTTCTCAGTGCTGTTGGTCACTCTCTAACTCAGTCTTGATGAATTTTCCTTTTTTGTGAAATAGTCTCTGATGGGCTGATGAATTGAACCTAGGGTTTTGCTAAGATAGGGCTCTACCACTAAGCCACATCCCCAATACTTACTTTTTGAGGCAGGATCTCTATGTAATCCTCTTGGCTTTTGATCTCTGGGACTCTATAACCCAGGATTGTATTCCTTCAGTCTCAGCATCCCTAATAGCCAGAGTTTACAGACCAGAACACCAGTTCCATCTTGAACTCACTATGAAGCTCCAGCTGCCTTCAACTTGAGATTCTCCAGTCGCTGGGACTATAGGCTTGCACCACCACATCTCACTCACCTTGAAGCACTTTAAAACTGATTTTTTTTTTTTTTGGCAATATTGTTTTATATCCAAATGATGAATTGCGAGTGAATGAAATCACAAGAATACGTGTCACAACTGTAGAACGTTGTTTCTAGCACCTTGAATGCTGATGGCAGCCCATAGCAGATGCCCAATAAATAATTGAATAAAAGAACATCTTGTGCCCTATTTGCATGTATAAAGTGTTGGTTAGGCCTCTTTTCACGCTAACCTGGGTAATCTGGAACGTGACATGAAATCCCTTTTCCGGGACTTTCAAACGTAGCACTCACTATTCAGGGAGTACTTGTTCGTTGAAGTGGGCTTGCAATGCATTCTTGGTGCTAGACACAAAAACAAGCCCTTTCTTGTTCTTCATAGCCTGCTTTGCCCTCTCTCCAGGTGTATCCAGTTTTAATGCAACGTCCCACAAGTTTTCTGTACCTCTCTCCTCATGTGGGAGTTATTTGTAGGGATCTTGTGGTCAGTGCAACAGTGAGCCAGAAGTCAAACACCTGAGGACATAAAGGACCCTGCATTGTTTAGTGTCCCCTGTGCATACTTTGGGTGCACTGTGCTAACTGCTTCCTCAGGATGAGAGGGACAGGGACCTCTGAGGACCTCTCCTGCCTCCTGACAAGCTCTCCACGTCAGAGGAGAAAGCAGCTGTAGCAGTGGTAAGACCTCTTTTCTCTATTTTTCATAGCTAAACTGGAACTCCCTATAATAAAAGAAAAATGAACAGGAGAGAAGCAGGCATGTTTATTAACTTAAATCCCTTATGCCTTCCGTATATGTGGAAGAAAACAACTCTCTAGAGTAGTTTTTTGTTGTTGTTGTTGTTGTTGTTTTAAAGCATTTAACCGTCAGGCCTAAATACTATCAGACTTTGAAACAAAGACTAGAATAAAGGATGACCCAGTTAAGACGGCACGGCCTGGAAAAGCATCCTAGAACAGATGTACGTTGTTATGTGAATTTAGGTCCTTCTTTTATTCACCGTGAAGGGGTCAAGCCCAGGCCTTGCATGGGGGGGGGTGAGCCCTCCCTCATGCACACACACACCCAACCCGACTGCCCCCACTCCTTTCTTCCAGGTAGAGAGGAAACACTTTACAAGGGAAACCTGTTTGAGAAGCATAACTTTCTCTTACAGATGAGTCGGTCTTCATGTTACTGAGGGCAAACCCAAGTTAACCTTCTAGCTTCTCTGCCTTTCAGAGACTTAAAGGTCCCTAAGTCTGGAGCTCAGCGGGGCAGCCCATGGCTAGTTTCCCACTCACTTTATCATGGGTGATGTCTCTGGCGTGTGGCTGAAGCCAACAGGTACCCAGGTTGGTTTCCAGGGACTTGAGGACTGTTGTTACTGAGAGCCTCGACTTCATTTGGGCCTGCAGATTCTGAAGGGTTACCAGAACAAGGAAAGGCTTAGCATCTGTCTTCATATGGTGTCCATCGCCTTTGCTGCCTCTGTCATTTATGAGACTCTCTTTAGTTATGGAGGTGGATTATTTGGTAAGTGTTTTGTTCAGAACTCTAACGCATAATCAGCATAGACTTGCCTTGTCTCTCCCTCATGGGGTTTCCTTAAAGGCTTAAGAAACCTATCAGGCTCTATCGGTCACCTATCACATGACTATAGTATATCCTGAGACTCCAGATACCCTAAAAACTCCCATTCTTTCCTCTTCTCCCCTTTTGTATTGTTTTATAGCTACTTGTGTATGGTGATACAAGATAATCACTTCCCATCGATTGTGGCGGTACATGACTGAGATCCCAACACTTGGGAGGGGGAGACAGGAAGATTAGGGAGGAATTCAAGGCCATCCATGTTCAGCTACATATCAAGTTCAAGGCTAGCCTGGGACACTGGAGTCCCTGCCCCAAGAAACTGAAAAAGAAAATTTAATTTCCTGTAGAGAAGGTGTGTGTTATCCTTTTATGTATTTGCAAGAGTCGGCCAATAATGGCAACAATGGAAACACTTCTGGAAAGAGGGGAAGGAAGAAGGATGAAGGCTTCAAACAGATGCCAGATATGCTGATCACAGCAAAGTGCCATCAGCCAGGCCGTCTCTGACGTTCTCTAACTAAGCCACTTTCTTCCAGAAGGGATGCTCTGCCATGAGCTTGTCATGTCACTAGCTGAAGAAACATCTCACAGGAAAGAGGACTTACATTCTATGATATGTATATTCTTGGTTTTTATGTTGTGTTGTGTTGTTGTTGTGTTTGAGATGAGGTCTTATGGAGTCCATGCTGGTCTCAGATTTGTGCTATCGTCAAGACTAGTCTTGAATTTGGAGCAGTTCTGCTTCAGCTTCCCCATCACTGGGGTTACAGGTGTGTATCCCCTGCTTATCAAGGGGGAGACTGCAGTGTCTGCCTTAAAGAGTGGCAAATCACTCTCTTTTGAAGGAAGAAATTACAAATTGCCTGCAAATCCCTTCCTTATCTTTTAAAAGGTAAAAACACATTGCTTTTGGATCTCATCCTAGTTTTTATTTCCAGGGTTCTGCAGACAGAAACCAGGTGGCCCCTGTCTGCTAGATGGATACATGTGCCTCACTTTACCATGATTGCACCTGCACTGGGATTTCTCCGGAAGTCCCAGACCCCCGTTCTTCACTGGTACCGTCTCCTCCGAGAAACACTTCCATTTTTTTCCTGCAGTGTAAAGCAGGATTTAAGCTCCAACCACCTGGCCTTTGGGGCTTCTTCCTATTTTGTGTGACTCCAGTGTGCAAGCACATAAACACATGTGCATGCCTGTCTAGACCTACAGGTTCAACTCTCAAAGCTTTGGAGGACAGAATACAAGTTCTTGTCATTCCTGCAGAAGGGCGGGGCTCTCTTTACACTGGTCTCATACGTCAGATGTGAAACTAACTATTGCTGATTTCTTAATACCCAAATATGCATGCTTATGTATGTTAACCCAGAAGAAAGAGAGAAAGAAAGAGAGAGAGAGAGAGAGAGAGAGAGAGAGAAAGAAGCGAGACTACTTTTTTTTTTTTGGTAGAATTTCTGTCTGCAAACCCTTGGAATAAAAACTAGGATGAGATCCAAAAGCAATGTGTTTTTACTTTTTAAAAGATAAGGAAGGAATTTGAAGGCAACTTGTAATTTTTTCCTTCAAAAGACAGTGATTTGCCACTCTTTAATTTGATAAAATTCTTTATGCTTCAAACACAGACTCAGGCTTTAAATATTAATAACTTCAGAAAGTGGGAATGAAATCATCGAGCTTTCATGAATTAATTATCACAGTTTTAAAACTCTAATTTTACAAAGTATATCACAAAGTGAAGGCTGGCTTTTCCAAATCTTCTCTGCTTTCTGGTATTAATTCATGATTAAATAAATTTTTACTTATATTAAAGTATGTGGCAATGTATACTTGGAAGGTTCCCATTTCTTGGTATTATACAATTCCAACTGTACATTTTTTCTTTGCATTCACTAACATAATTATAATAATTAGTGGGTTAATTGTTGGTAGAGCATTTGCCCAGTATTCTGCAAGGCCCTGGGTCCTGTCCTCAGAACTGCAAGAACAACAATAATAATTTTTTTTTAAAGATTTATTTATTTATTATATGTAAGTACACTGTAGCTGTCTTCAGACACTCCAGAAGAGGGTGTCAGGTCTCATTACAGATGGTTGTGAGCCACCATGTGGTTGCTGGGATTTGAACTCTGGACCTTCAGAAGAGCAGTAGGGTGCTCTTACCCACTGAGCCATCTCACCAGCCCAACAATAATAATTTTAGTTAAAGTGGTATACTTGAACATCAAGAAAGATCAAACATTGATACTCATATGATTTGTAAACAGTCCCCTTTTATAATTTCTAGCCCCTCTCATTTATTAAGATAACAATTTTTTTCTTTTTTTTCTGTCTTTCTCTTTTATTCATTTTTTAAAACACTGCTTTCACTGCTTTATAATATTTAGAAATTATGTATCTCTCTTTTGTATTTTAGTTTTGTTTTTACTCATCTTCTCATGGAAATGTATAGGTATGGCTTTTTTTTTCCTTCTTGATCCAGCCTCTGATCAAAGATTTTATTTATTTATTATACATAAGTACACTGCAACTGTCTTCAGACGTACCAGAAGAGGGCATCAGATCTCATTACAGGTGGTTGTGAGCCACCATGTGGTTGCTGGGATTTGAACTCAGGACCTTCGGAAGAGCAGTCAGTGCTCTTAACTGCTGAGCATCTTTCCAGCCCAGTACTGCTCCTTTATTTTCTACCTTCCACTTGAGAAATCTGATGTTAATTGGATTTTTGGTTTGGTTTTGATTGTTATTATTTGGTTGTCTGTCTTAGGGCTTTACTGCTGTGAACAGACACCATGACTAAAGCAACTCTTATAAGGACAACATATAATTGGGGCTGGCTTACAGGTTCAGAGCTTCCGTCCATTATCACCAAGTCAGGGACATGGCAGCATCCAGGCAGGCATGGTGCAGGAGGAGCTGAGAGTTCTGCATCTTCATCAGAAGGCTGCTAGCAGAGTACTGGCTTCCAGGCAGCTAGGACAAGGGTATTAAAGCCCACACCCACAGTGACACACCTAATCCAACAAGGCTACCCTTCCTAATAGTGCCACTCCTCAAGGCAAGCATATATAAACCATCACATTGCCCATAAGTTAATTCCCATCGTGAAAGTGCCTGACGAGATAGGAAGAGGATGTCAGATCCCCTGGAGTTACGGGCAGTAGTGAGCTACCCCACGTGGGTGCTGTGAACTGAACTCAGGATTTCTGGAAAAGTATCAAGTGCTCTTAACTATTGCAGTCATCTCTCCGGCTATTAAACATTCATTCTAAAACTACCATCTTGTTTTGTTTTATAGATACAATATTCTCCCCTACTTCTCTGAAAATAGTAATGGTTCTTTTTTTTTTCTGATTTTTTTTCTTCTCTCCATCATGTGATCTTTCTGTGGGTTTCTTTGTTAAAAATAAACAGCCACAAACCTAGTTTGGTTTGGGTCATCAGGTAAAGGTGTCTAAGCCTGTAGACCCAGGTTTGATCTCTGGGATCCTCATGGTAGAAGGAAATAATCAATTTCTTCGAGTAGTTCTCTGACCTCCTTTGGCACGCACACGCGCACGCACGCGCGCGCGCACACACACACACACACACACACACACTTATACACATAAATGCAAAACAAAATGAAACATTTACTTTCTGAAGTATAATGTATATACAATGAAAAGAATACCCACTTAAATTTTTCATCCTTTCCTTTGAACTGATCTAAATTTCTAAAGATGAATTCTGCTCTGTTCCAGGAGGTGCAGCCCTGGCTTCTAGTGTTCTAGAATCCGGGGAATTAGAAAGCTAAGTTGCTCTATGCTGCTGCACCCAGATCGCCAGATCTCTTAACTCCTTTGTTTCCAGGAGGAGGTCACTCCTGTGACCTAAACCAAACTAGGTTTGTGGTTGTAGAGCAGAGGCGATGCTGTAACAGCCCTTATGCAAACACACGGCCTTGAAAGCCTGGGGGTGGTGGTGGGGGGGGGGAGTTCTATTTTGAGACAGCAAAGAAAGAACTGAGAGGACTCTCTGGGGGTACGGGACAGCTTTTATTACTCACCCAAGCCAACGGCCCACGTGGTGCCTATAAGCAGCCGAAGTATTTATACAAATGCTGAACTAAGAGAAACAGAGTCCGAGGGCTCACGGCAGCCCTCACCTCTTACAGGAGCAGCCTGCTGGTCCATTCCACCTTAGCTTTGTTCACTATCTTCAAAGGAAAAGAGCCAGCATCCCTCCTCCCACACCGCTACATAAAATCCACAGAACACCCGCCCGCAAGGGCGAGTTCATGGCGGCCACCTCAGATGCTGACGCTGAGATGTTTCTCAGAGATTCCCCGCTCCATTTTTCTTTTTCTTTTCGTTTTCCTTTCTTCCATTTTTCTTTTCTTCCCTTCCTTTCTCCCTTCCTTTCTCCTTTTTTCTTCCTTGTTCATCATGATCTCTTACGTAAGTAAAGATGCCCTGAAACTCCAGATACCCCAGCTTCTCAAGGGCTCTGGTATAGGCATGAGCTGCCACACCAAGTAATTAGTTATTCAAATTAGCTAAGCAAGTTTCTGTCTTTTCAGCCCAACTTCCAAATCTTTGGAGTTTTGTGGTATAAGGTGGGCTGGCTACCTCTCTCCTTTGTTCCCTGCCAATTGGAAATTTGTATTCTTTCTTGCTTTCTTGATTTATTTATTTTATGTATATGAGTACACTGTGGCTGTGTTGTACTGGTAGTTGTGAGCCTTCATGTGGTTGCTGGGAATTTGAACTTAGGACCTCTGCAGGCTGTGGTCAGCTGTGCTCTCTCCGCTCAGGCTTAAAGATTTATTTTATTATTATATCTAAGTACACACTGTTGCTGTGTTCAGACATACCAGAAGAGGGCGTCAGATCTCATTACAGGTGGTTGTGCGCCACACAAAGGATGCCACACCGAGTGGTTGCTGGGATTTGAATTCATGATCTTCAGAAGAGCAGTCAGTGCTCTTAAACACTGAGCCATCTCGCCAGCTCCAGAAATTTATTTTCTTGGGTCTAACTCATTTGCCACTTTTCCATCTCCTTTCCAGTATCCTGACATTTTTACTGCCATTATTTTCCTACATTTTTGTGCATTTTTGTTTGGTTTTGCTTTTTCTACGAAACAGCCTCACTCTGTAGTCTAGGCCAGTATTAAACATGTGGCAATCCTGCCTCAGCCTTCCAAGAGGAAGTGTTCAGGCATGAGCCCTCAGACTGGACTCCACGTTCTCATCATGGGCTTCTCCTTTCATGAGACTTTTATTCTGGGTTGGAGCTATAGCTTAGTGGTGGAGCACATGCCTAACATGTGCAAGCATGTGCAGCATGGCAAAAGTAACAATAGCATTTACTATTACTTCATTAATCATCACAATTGTGCCAGACTAAAGGAAAAAGTTCATGAGATGCATATGACTGTTCTCCACTCTCTGTAACCTTCCTAAAATTATATAAATCATGATCTAGATATTTTATTTAAAAAAAGAAAACCTTGATTATTTATCCCTTAGTTAATTACTGTTTATTATAGTTTTATCCAAAAATAATCACTTGGGTCCTGTAAGGACTGGTGTTTGCCGCTGTCCTTCATCAAGATGGTGTTGGTGAGTCTGAGTCCTTTGCAGTTCTGTATGGAGTCTATGAAATATCTTCTCCCATGGCCTAAACCACTCTGTTGAGATTTTGGTTGACTTTGGCTTTCTAGATTTATTGGAAGGAGTGGAAATCTTTGTGATATTGAACCTTCTATCTAGGAACACAGTGTAACTTTATGAAGTGGTTTTGGTACGGCTACAGTTTCTCTGCGACTCTATTAAGCAGTCTAGACAGGCGGATGTCCAATCCTATATGCTCAGCTCTCTGGAGGCCAAGGCAGGATGACTGTGAATTCAAGGGCAGCCTGAGCTCTACCCTGAGACCCTTTTCTCAAAGAAAGGAAAACCAAGAGGAAGAGCCCGGGCTCTGGGCTGGCTTTGCTATTCGCTTTATTTAACAGGATGTGACAGAGGTGAGTTTTGCTAGTCCCAGAGCTGGAAGTGACATCATTTCTGTCTTCAATCTCTTGGCATGCTGCTGCCTGGCTTGAGAACACCATACCATGTTGAAGTCCCTGATAAAAGGCCACATGAAAAAGAGAAGCCAGGCCCAGCCTGTGAGCCAGGAGAGTTCAGCACCAGCCAATTGAGTCATCAGCTGAGTGTGTACATGTCAATTGAGTCATCAGCTGAGCGTGTACACGTCAATTGAGTCATCAGCTGAGTGTGTACACGTCAATTGATTCATCAGCTGAGTGTGTACACGTCAATTGAGTCATCAGCTGAGTGTGTACACGTCAATGACCCCAACTGAAAGGCAGAGACTGCTGGGGCTGCTCATAGAATTGTAGAAAATGGTAAAAGCTGCTGTTGATTTCAGCAACTCGGTTCCATGGTGAGTGCACTACACCAAAGACGTGACTGACTCATGGAGAAGAGGTTCTTAACCTTCCTCATGCTGCGATCCTTTAATACACTTCCTCGTGTCGTGGTGATGCCCCCCAACCATAACATTATTTTTATTGCTACTTCATAATAGTACCTTGGCTATTGTTATGGGTTGTAATGTAGTTTTGGAGGCTCTACTTCATAATTGAAATTTTTACTACTGTTGTGGATCGTAATGTAAATGGTTTTGGAGATAGAAGTTTGCCAGAAGGGTCATGACCCATAGGTTGAGAACCGCTGTCATACAGGGATGCTGCTATGGTGAAATTCAGCACATGAAGCACTGGCTTACAAGACAGAAGGAGACGTCGGGGAGGTTAGTCAAGCACTAAGGAAGATACCACAGGAGTCTAGAAAGTGAACACCCAATGTCTTAGGTGAGTGAAAATCAACAAAACCTTTGCTTGGGATGACTAGGAAGACGATGTGTTAGTTCCTACCTGAATACCTCTGTTGGGAGAGAAGATTTCTTCCCTAACACCAAGGATCCTGCCTAAGAGTCCTGTGACCAAAGGGCTACACACTAGCATGCTTTGATGTTCATCTCCTCCCAAATTCACATTGAAAACTTAATGGCCATTGAGACAGCATTAAGAGACCAGGCTGAGGGAATGGTGCAGGGTTTGGTGCACACGAAAGGCCCAGGTCTGAGATACAGCACCAAAAGCAAAGAGGACACACCTTTATGAGGAGAATAGGCCTGAAGGCTTTGGCCTCATAATTAACTGATATCATTACCAAGGAAGTGAGTTTATGATGGGAGAGTTTAGTTCCTTTACTCTCTCCTGTGCCTTCTGTTGCTTTCTGCCATATGGTGATGCTGCACGTAGTACATGCCTTACGGTACCTCAGGTTTCCCAACTTCCATACCATGGAAACCCATCTTCTATTCCATGTAAATCATCCTATCTATGATAACTGCTAACACAGCACAAAATGGTCTAAGTCATAAACAAATCTACGTAATACAAAGCTTATGTGACAATGGCGCCATCAGAAATAAAGTCTCCACTGGCTGTGGCAGCACATACCTTTAATCTCAGCACTCACCTGCAGAAACCATTCTGGTTTATAAAGAGTGTGGGGACAGCCAGTGCTGTTACACAGAGAGACCTCAACTCAAAAACAAAAACAACAGTAGCAGCAACAACAACAACAAAAATGAAGTCCCAAAGAAACTGGAAAATGGGCGCAGTTTTAAAGACATTGTGGAGTTGAAGGACTAGGGTGTGATCTATGATAGCATCTGGAGGTGATTTAGCAAGACCTGAATGTTCAGTTTCTTGGTGTCTCTGCCTTCGTTCCATTGGGCAGCCAGAGTTTAGGGCTTGCTTAGTGGCAGAGCGTCAGAGGAGCTGAGAGAGATCTTTCTACTTTTGCTGTCTTCTCTAATGTCAGGGTGCTGTACTTCGAAATGATGTGACCTAAGCCCCCATTGTACATGTGACTCAGTGCTCAATTAAATTCCCTCCCCAGGCAGACAGGACACATGCAAAGGCTTGACAGAGTCTTGCCTACTGTGGATTTTTCCTTTGGAATGCTTCTCAGAACCCAGCCACCACACTTTGAGGAAGCCAATGGCAGTGCAGAGAGGTACGCACAAAAAAGAAGACAGGTTGGGCTGTGATGGCTAATCTTCATAGTCAACCTCCCAGTGACTCTATGTGGGTGTTTGTAGAAAGGTTTGACTGAGGTGGGGGGACCCTATCTTGTATATGATGTCTCTAGCCCAAGACTAAATAAAAAAGGCTAAAGTGAACGGGCAGTTATCTGTTTCCTAACGATAGGTGCTCTGTGACCAGCTGCCTCAAGCTGTGATTCCCCTGGCTTTCCCACCATGATGAACTGAATCCTCAAACTATGAGCTGAAAATAAGCCATTTCTTCTTTAAGGAGTGTTACCGGGTATTTTGCCACAGCAACAGGAATGATAACTCCTTAGAGCAATATAACACACAGCACGAGAACACATGGCCAACCCATAGATCACTGGGAAATGATGAATGCTTGTTGCCTTGAGACAGTGGGCTTAGGGGCAGGCTTTTATATCATAGCAGAGAGTTGAAACACTAATGAAAATGTGTGCCTAACTGTTAAAGACTAAACTGTATCCTCTCAGAACCCATTTGTTGAAGCAATAACCTCCAGTTTGAATGTATCCAGAGACTAAGGCTCCTGGAAAGGCACCATGAAAGGAATAATCAGGGTGGAATGTTTTTCTGATAGGATTGATGCCCTTTTGAGAAGAGAGACGCCAACAGTCTGTCTGTCCTTCTATGCACACACATATGTGAACGAAGCATCAGGACACAGTGAGAAGAAAGAAAGCCCTTTGCTAATAAGCAAGAGCCCTTGACAAACACCAACTGCACTTTGATTTTGGACTTTTACACATCAGAGTTTGGGTGGAATGTTTTCATTGTTTAAGCCGCTCAGTGTATGAGGAGGTTTTAAAGAGAAAGTCCGAACAAGGTAACACACTAATTTTTTTTTTTTTTAAGGAAGAAAACGTGGTCAGGATTTTAAGTGCACATGATGAAATATAGAAAGACTAGACTAAATAAGCAGCAGTCGGCAAGCAGAATTCCAAAAAATTCTGAGTACTGAGGGACCTATTGGATTCTAAATTTAAACAGTCTTCTAAACTGGCAGAATAGTCTCCGACATAGGGTTAAAACCAAGTGTGTGATGGGAAGACCCCCTTGGAAGCCGCCAGGAAAATGTAAGTGGAACCTTCTAGAGCCTCTCAGCTGGATAAAGGTGTCTCTAAGAATCCTAATGGTCCCATTACCTCCTACCCACCTCAAAAGAGCAAGAGACATGTATTAGAGGGGAAAGGATGTGGCTAGGCATAGCAGCACACACTTATAAGACAAGCTCCCTGGAGACTAAGGCAGATCAAAACTTGGAGGCCAAGCTAAGGACAGCAGCTCACATCTGCATTTCCATCATTGGGGCTGAAGCAGGGATGTAGCCAGTCTGTGCTGTCGATAGAGAGATAGATGGATGGATGGATGGATGGATGGATGGATGGATGGATGGATGGATGGATAGATAGATAGATAGATAGATAGATAGATAGATAGATAGATAGATAGATAGATAAGAGAGAGAAGAGGAGAGGAGAGGAGAGAAAGGAGGGAGGGAGGGAGGGAGGGAGGGAGGGAGGGAGAGAGAGAGAGAGAGAGAGAGAGAGAGAGAGAGAGAGAGAGAGAGAGAGAGAGAGAGAGAGACCCAGCCTGGGATTTATAGGCTTTTACTGAGACAGAGAGTAAGAAATATATGTAGGGCAAGAATAAATATATCCCATTTATATTCATAGGATGCTCATAAGATTTTTGTTTTTACAAGACAGGGTTTCTCTGTGTTGCCCTAGGCTGTCCTAGAACTCACTCAGTAGACCAGGCTGGCCTTGAACTCAGAAATCTGCCTGCCTCTGCATCCCAAGTGCTGGGATTAAAGGAGTGTGCCACCACTGCCTGGCTGCTCATAAGATTTTTAATGTTTTTTGTTTGTTTGATTGATTGAATGATTGTTTGTTTGGTTTTATTTTACTCATAAAGCTGCTGTCATGTTAGATAAATCAGAAGAGATGTAGTTTGTTAAGAGTGAAGTCTCTCGAGTCCCACCTTTCTATAGGTGGAGTACAGCCTGAGAAAGCTGTTCAGCCACAAAAACAGGCCATTTCTTACCTTTTAAAACCGTATCAGAGAGTGGAAGGAAGGTTTCAGGGAAATGGGTCCATGGCCAGTGAGTTGGAAACCACTTCTGGGGACCAGAAATTGACCCATGTGAGGACAAAGTGGGATCCTGGCAGCACATAGCTGGGCAGATGCTCCACCTACTCAGAGTAGTGCCTGCGCTGCGCTCCCTGGGTTTGTCTCTTTAAGTGGAAGTTTGTATTATGTTGTCCTGCTCGAACTCGTGATATACTAAGTACTTGAAGGATGAGTAACTAGTCTCTGGTTACAATTATCGTGGGCAAAGGGAGCCACACAGAGCAGTGCACCTAAGGAGCTCTATCATCATTGGACCGGATCAACCACACTTGGATAACTATTTTGACACTGGTGTGTTTATAATTTAGAAGGAACAGTGTCTGGAGTCAAACTCATTCTTTTCACCCGCTACAAACTGAAAGCCTCCTTAGATTTGATAATTCACTTGAAAAACCTCTGTGAAGTCACTAAAGCTGATATGTCTATGTTTTCAGTAGACATTTTGAATTTATTTATTTATTTTTATCTTGCGTGTGCAGGTGTGTGTTGTGTGGGACGGTGTTTCCGTGTGCTTGCCAGAGTGCAGATACAGACTGGAAAAGAACCTCCAGGAGCGGTTTCTCTCGTTCTCCTGACTGAGGACTTTAATGTTCCACTTCTTCTCTGACATTTGTGTCCTCTTTGCTTCTGTCACTCTCCTTAGCAACTGACCATGCCAGGGCTTACAGTGCTCAGTCTCTAGCTTGTCCCGCTCTACCTTCAAACACCACCGCTACCTAAAATGTAATTACACTCTCATTCCCTCCCTTTTGTTCTTCAGGCTGCCACAGCAGCTCCACTTTCACCTGCATTATAAATCCTAGCATATTGTGATTACTTCTTGCTTTACATAATCAAATCTTCTCTAAATAAAATTAAACACAAAAGGAAGAGTCTTTTAGATTTGCATACGTCCAAAAACCTCGTTCCCTCTCTTCATGTCTTTGTATAGTTCCAGGTTCACCCTTGTTATCCAACTGGACTTTTGCTATTGTTGTTCATTTAGTTTTTTTACTAGTCAATTTTGTTCTTGTACTTTCATACGTGTACACTATGTATTTTGGCCCTCTCTCTTCCCCCACCCTCCTCCATTCCTCCATCCTCTCCCCTTCCCCTGCCCTCTCCTCTTCCTTCACCCTCTCCCGTTCCCCTCCCATCCCTCCAAACCCCGACACCACTGACATAAATCTCTTTCCTCTACTGACTAGTTTTGGTTTTGTGTAGTACACTGTGAAGTTTAATTGCACTGTCTGTCTGTGTAATCCTGGGTTTGGATCTGACATTCAGAGCACCGTGGGCTCCCCAGTGGGTACACAACTTGGTACCATGCCTCCCTGTCTGCCAAAATCAACAGGTCAGTAAACAGTGTGTGGTGGGGGTCCCAGGGTCCCTTCCTCTGTAGCTGACTGTTAGAAAGGCTCATCTTCTTTGACCCAGTGCCGGTGCACACAGCTACCATGAGTCCATGGGTCTCACGTCACTGTCCCACTCAGCAGTTCTCCTATCTCGCAGCTTCTCTTCCCATTCTTCAGCTCTTACGTTCTCTCTGCTCCCTCTTTCACAACATTCCCTGAGTCTTAGAGGAGTGGTGTAAATGTCTCATCTGTGATTAAGCCCAATCAGTTCAATCTTTATACTCTTCATCTTGTGTAGTAATGGCTTTTTGCCTTACTTCCATTTACTGTAGAGAGAAGCTTTTCTGTTTAAAGCTGAGAGTAGCGTTTGTCTGTAGGTACACATAGTTTTCAGGTGGCAGGGGTTGGGGTCTGGAGTACTAAGTCAACTCAAGCTAAGTAACCATCTTGGGTTCCCAGGGTCTAAATTCATGGCTGTTAAGGTGGGTTTACAGCTCCCTAGGAATGGGTTCCCTCTTATAAAGGAGGCTCCAAATCTAATTAGTGAGCTGCTAGTTACCCATATAACAGGCATGACATCATTACACCAACACACACACATCTGGCCTGGCAGGTTGGTGTTATAGCTCACAGAGTTCACAGCTAGTGAGACTGTTGAAACCTTTACCATGCCCCAGGCAGCCTGTACCACAGGGCACCATGAGAGCCAGTCATCAGGGAAGAATGGCCCAGCCCAGTTCCGGATCACTTTCTCTGTGTCCTACATCCAAGCAGTGTGGTGTCTACAGCAGTGTGGTTGCTCACTAGTTCTGGTGAGTAGCCAAGAAAAATGGCAAGACCCTGTGTTATCTGGGAGGTCTTTGGGGCTCTTTAACCAGCAGTTCCTACAGAGGGTCCTGCCACTGTCACTGGAGTCTGTGTTTAACAACTCATTGGTTCTAGGACCTGTATTGTCTAATTTTGCCAGTATGGTACCACAGGTTACCTGAGCATAGAGAAAGGGTATATTGGAAGTGGAGATGTTCAAACACCTGTGATCTCTCCTTGCTTACTTTTGTTTGAGTTATTTCTGTAGTGATAGTATTAAAATTTCATATAACCATTCATTATTGAGCCTGTTAAATTCTGCAAAGATAACGTCGTTTCTTACATTTCCTTGATGTTGTGGAAATGTAGCAGACTAGTTCACAAACTTAAAATGCTCAACAAACGTGTTGGGAGGAAACTAAAAAAAAAAGTGTAACCCAGGTGACTATATGGAAGGAAGAAAGGCCAACTCTTCCTCTGGCTCTTCCATTCTTTCTGCCCCCTCTTTATAAAGTTCCCAAGCCCTTGAAGAGGTAGCATGGTAGTCTGACCGTGGTCTAATTCTAGTGGGAGAAATCTCCTGTCTTTTTATTTATCTCTGTTTTCAGAGTATCGCTTGCTGCAAGCCTTCGTGGGGTTTCCCTATAAAACACAGCTGACCCAAAAGGACATTCATGGTATGTACTCACTGATTACATGGATATTAGCCCAAAAGTACAGAATACCCATGATACACCCCACAGACCATAAGATGTTTAACAAGAAGCAAGGTCCAAGTGAGGATGCTTCAATCCCACTTAGAAGGGAGAAGAAAATAACCATGGGAGGCAGAGGGGGTCTGCAGATGGAAGAGGGGAAGGGAAAGGGAGGGCAGGATCAGTACTGGAAGAGATAGGAGAGAAGTCCAGGGTGCCAGGAGAATGATTGGAGATATGCAGTTGTGGGATGCGGGGTAGGGGAAACCTCTAGAAAGGCCCAGAGACCTGGGATGTGAGAAGCTCCCAGGACTCAATGGGCATGACCTTAGCTGAAATTCCCAATAATGGGGATATGGGCCCTAAAGAGATGACCTCCAGTGGTTAGACAGGGCCTCCAGTGGAAAGATGGGGTCACCAACCTACCTTCAAAATTTTTGATCCAGAATTGTTCCTGTTTAAAAGAAATGCAGGGATGAAAATGGAGCAGAGATGGAAGGAAAGGCCATCCAGAGACCTCCCTAGCTAGGGATCCACCCCATCTGCAGACCCAGACAGTATTACTGATGCCATGTTGTACTTGCAGACAGAGGCCTGGCATGCTGTCTCCTGTGAGGCTCGACCAGCAGCTGACTCAGACAGATGCAGGTTCTCACAGCCAAACATTGGACGTAGGTCAGCACCCCAGTGGAAGAGCTAGGGGAAGGACTGAAGGCACTGAAGGGGTTTGCAACCCCATAGGAAGAACAACAATATCAACCAAACAGACCCCCCAGAGCTCCCAGAGACTAAGCCACCAACCAAGACCATACATAGGCTGGTTCATGGCCCACTGCACATATGTAGTAGAGGACTGCCTTGTCTGGCTTCATTGGGAGATGTGCCTAACCCTCTAGAGACTTGATGCCCAGGGTGGTGAGATTGGGGAATGAGGCTGGGTAGGAGGGAGGGGGGGCATTCTCTCAGATGCAAAGGGGAGGGGGCAACATTTGGAATGTAAATAAATAAAATAATTAAAAACAAATAACCACAGCTGAGGAAAAGACCTGAAATGGGAAACATAAAAATTGCCAGATAAAGAGGGACAGCAATAACAACTTATGGTCACAATTAAAATTTTGGGTCATACCTTAGCCAGTGCACCATACTTATTTACCGGCAGTTGTTTGTCTACTGGACCCTATGACCTCCCTGGCCACGCAGGGTTTCCCAGTTTCTCAGTGAATTTCCCTATGTGGAGTGGCCCTCAAGTCGAACCAGAAAGCTGGTTGTAACTATAACTACTTTGCCTTATTGCATGGCTTGACATGTCTTCTCTGGCATTTCTATTATGAAGAATGAGGAAGAATAGGACAGTTGAATAGGACTCTGGTCATAATTCTCCCCCAGGAACCTTAATAGTACCTCCCAGTATTACAGGAGTTAGTTGTCAGGGAGGGGACATGTCTAGCTCAGCCCTAACCTTATTTATCCAAGCCCTGTCATCAAAGCATGGGCCATCATGGGCAGTAGGGTCTTACCACCTAATTCAGGGATGTAATCAACATCAATGGCCATAAATTTTACTGTTTTAGGGGCCTCTAAGGTTCCCTGGCCAGCATCCCCTCCGGAAGTAATCCAGCCACAGCACTAGCATCTTTTCACAACTTGATGGCTTTTGGAACCCTCTGCGTTGACTCTCGCAGGATGTTTTGTTTACCGTTTGCAAACTGATTTGTCATCCGTAGTCCTCCACGAGCTCCCCCATGTCTCTCAGATGGGTCTGTAAGTCTGTAAAAACACTTAAGGATTAGCATTTTGTTATCTATATTTAACAAGATCTTTTTTTTTTTTAACAGAGGATGGGCAGTTTACCAACTTGAAGTCCTGAGCCACCATCCCATAATAAATAGTGGGGTTACAGTGATAAGCTATGTGGAGGACCCTGGGAGTCTGCTGACATCCATTTTGAGCAAGTGCCTGGTGAGCACAGACGTTTACAACCAAGAAGATACTGAACTAAGCCATTAGCAAGGTCCAAGTACAGCATGAAGTTTGTGCGTTTGTATGAGTTGGCTAACTGTCTCCTGGTCCGCCTTTATAAGGCCTCTGTGTACTTTCCTCCTGTGAACTCAGTGGGGATGCCTCTACATGTTTAGTCTGTCCTAGGGCCAATGGGGGAATAGTCAACCACCTCTTTGGCTATGCCTTTACCCACTTCCTAGACTATGCCTGTATCTCCCTCCCAGGCTGTGCCAGCTAGTTTTATGTCAATTTGGTACAAACTGTAGTCATTTGAGAGGCAGGAACCTCAATTGAGAAAATGCCTCTATCAGACTGGTTTGCAGGCAATCCTCTCAAGCATTTTCTTAATTAGTGATTGATGTCAGAGGTCCCAGTCCGTTGTGGGTAGGAACACCCTGGGAGGCAGGTCATGGGTCCTGTAAGAAAGCAGGCTGAGCAAGCCATGGGAAGCAAGCCAGTAAGTAGCACCTGCCCCCTGAGCTGAATCAACAATCTCTGCACCCAGGAGAAAATGTACATGGTTTGCTCAGGGGAGATAGCTATCTGCCCCTCAGTCAAACTTAATTCCTTTAATAAATATTCATTATATCTAGGTTTATGGCCATTGATCTTCTTGAGACCATGAGGAAAGCACATCTGCTTCTAACATCTACCCAATAACTAAGTTTTTTAACATTAATAAAATAATTTAACAGGGGCTTTCAGTCGCCTACAGCGTCCTCACCTACAGGTACCCTTGGTTACTCCTTTAGGGGAGCGGCTTGGGAGGTTCCGATCCCACAATCAGATTCCCTGGAAAATGTACCTCTCTGCTCCTGTTTTTAGCCCCTGGGGTGAACTTTTGAGCCTTCTAAAGGATCTCTGGCACCAAACTTGGTCTCCTATCAGATTTTCATCCAGGGACTCTGGCTTGATGTGACTTTACCCACATTTGCCTCTAAGCGACAAGGGAGGTCCCTTTGTTTGGCCCGGGCTCCCTTTCTTTTGATTTGTTTTTATGCATTTCAGCACTCTGTCGATCCAGTTCCCATGCTTGTCAAGGGCAGTGATGCCCCCCCAATGCCTTTCTTACTTTACAGTGACCATGCCCTATCATGGGACTCATTGCCATCACTGAAGCTCCATCCCAGCCTCCAGGCTGATGATAAACTGACCTTTTTCTTAACTCTTGAAGGATGAGTTGAATTAGCAAAGCTCACTTTTAAAAAATATTTAGATCTCTTAGCATTCTTTTTGCCTTGTCTTCTTCCTCTTTTTCAATATACTTCTCTTTCCTTGGGTTCTAAGTTTTTGGATGCCTGGACTGGCTCTTTAGCACAGATTCAACATGTGTCCCTTTTTCCTTGTTCCTTCTGTCTTAAGAGTCTCTGTTGCTGTGAAGAGACACCATGACCACAGCAACTCTTTATGAAGGAAAACATTTAACTAGGACTGGCTTACAGTTCAGAGGTTTAGTCCATTGCTGTCATGATGGGACACGGGGCGGCACACAGGCAGAGGGATCTGGGAGTTCTACATCTGGATTGGCAGCAGGAAGAGAGAGAGTGACATTAGGCCTGGCGTGAGCATCTGAGACGTCAAAGCCCACCCCTCAGTGGCACACTTTCTCCAACAAGCCACACCTCCTCCAACAAGCCACACCTCCTCATAGTACCACTCCCAATGAGCCTGTGGGGGCCATTTTCATTCAAATGTGGTAACATTTGCCAACTGTAAGAAACAGCTTGGCAGCTTCTCTACCTCACCCTCTCTTACACAGCAAGTTCCCACCGCGCAGGTATCTCAGCCTTAGACATACTTTAATTATACGGAGCCATGGCTACACATCCTCTGTGGCACCTGTTGATGTTTTTACCCCTTATATGCCACTCTTGTGGATTGCAAACTTTGTTCTAAACTTGTAAACATTTTAAGGAAAAATTTTATTCTTATTGACTGGATGTAACTCATCAAGTAGCTGCCACCACACATCATAGACAGACAGCCTCAGTGGACTTCCTCTTGTTGACTCCCTACCCAGACTTTTCTTCTAGATAGAGGTCCCAGCCTGGGTTGCTTGTCTCAGCACCCACTATGGAGATCATGGCACGACTGACCCACAATCCCATACCACACAGGAAAGGGTAGCCATTCTGGGCTCTCCCTGTGGATGCTCTGCTCATAGGCTCAGTGTTTGCATGCCTTGCTATCAGGACATTACATAGCCAGATCCATGGAATTATTCCTCCGGAAACTCATATTGGGTTCTGTCTGCCCCTGTTCGGGCACCAATTATGTTATGTAATGCTATTCCTGGGGAGATATGAACAAATGTCTAATCATCCCAGATAAAGAACCAATGACAGACCAGAGTATGGATACCACCAAAGTCCAACTTGGTGAGCTAATGAGGTTTACTGGTGTTACAGGGTAAGAGTGAGGGGTTACGTGCAGGAGTAGAAACGACTGAAAGATAGCTGCATTATTAAAGCTCATGACAGTATGGGTGACAGCTCCTAAGAGCTAAAAGCCCCGGAACACACTGTACGGCCTGCAGGCAGCTCAGGCAGGAGAGTGTCCTTTCCTGGGTAGTTGGCCAGAGAGTCTTCCTGGTACCTTGACTGGTCTCTGTCTCGTTCAGGTAGCTCAGTTGACCTGAGAGTGTCTCCCACCAGTCCTTCCTTACTGCTCATATATATTTATGGGGGGGGGGGTAGAGTATCAGGTCAGTTTGGAGATTTTTTTCTGAAGCCTTTGAGTTGTTTACTTCAGGAGTTGAAAAGATTTCCCTGCAGGATGAAATATTTTACTTCCTCTGGTAGCATCCAATGTCACCAGACTTGGTGGCAAATGACTTTAATCTTATCCAGAACTTGGGAGGTAGAGGCAGGCATATCTTTGAGTTAGAAGCCAGCCTGGTCTACAGAGTGAGTTCCAGGAGTAGAACCAGGAGTACAGAGAGAAACCCTGTCTTGAAAAAATATTCTATGTCTCGACAAGCACGCGTCCAAGATGACATACGTTTCAAAGAGACATGACTCAGGGCTAAGAGTTTGTTTTGATCTTGCGGGGACCCGTGTTCAATTCCTAACACCCATATCAGACATAGGTAAAACTGATATTGGGTTAGTGACACCTTTACCTGTTGATGTCTTGAACTGCAGCATTTTCTGGTTGGAGGGTTTTAACTTAACCACCATCTGGTTAATGCTCATTTGTGTTTATCTGTAGAGGCAAAAATTTGCTGTGTAGCTCTAGCTGTTTTTGAGACCTGTTGAATACCTCAAACTAGAGTTCTCTGTACTCTAGAGTTCTCTTAGCTCAATTTCTGAGTCAATGCAGGGACTCCAGACAAGTAATGCCAGACCCTGCTGTTCATTCTTGCTTTTAAAGATCAAATTCTACCTCCAACCCCATGCCCACACCCTGACCCCATCCCAAGCGGTTTTTTTCTTCTTCCCCTTTCTATTTACTTGATTGTGAAGAAGCATATTAGCCATGGTCCCAGCAGGAAGCTAACTTTACTTTAACTCATCCCAAAGAAGGGACATTAGTGGAATAGTCCTTTCCAAGGTGTGGATAGGAACAAAAGGTAGTAAGGATGCTGAGGCTAGCAACTGAGGCCAGCCACTACCATATTGAGTGCAAAAAGGATGAAGAAGGCAGCAGGATACTGAGCCCAGTGAGTACAGAAAAGCCAGAGAAGGGTCTGTGGCTGGGGCGGATGCAGCCAAGTCAGAGGCTTAACCCATGTTAGAGGGGAACAGAGGGGGAGAAGCCAGTGTAATCGCTCTTCTCTCCCTCCCATCCCCTGCCATATCTCCACATCGGTGCTGATGTGGAGGGAAGCCAGTTATCAAGGGAACTTGGGGACATCTAATCCACCCCAGCATCCCCTCCTGAGCAATCCTGGTAAGGACTGAAGACCAAATGAGGGGAAGAAAGGAGAGCCAGTGATGCGTGATGATTGTTGAAAGCTGTGATATACTCAGAGAAAAGCAAGATGGACGAAAAGTCTACACATGCTCTATTACATAGTGACTGAGACAGAAAGCCAAAGCCACCCCGTGAGAAAATGCTATTGCCTTACTTTTGATGCCTGTCATATGTAGACATAGATAAGAACGGAAATGCAAGCAGTTCCAGTTATAAATAAGATTGTGTCATATCGCATGTTTCATGCTTTAGAGTTATTCCTGGCTTGCTGACTCAATGATGAGACTGACTGCCCCTGGAGGGAGAGAGAAAATCAACAACAGCAACAACTATAAACTGGAGCAAAATAGCCAGGTCTGAAACTGACGGGGCTGAGGGAGTAAGCAATTGTTGGCAGGGTGTGAGTGGGGCAGTTTCAAGCTATGTTTCAGCCCTGTCATAGATGTCTGTGAGGATTTGCATAAAAAATTCAAATGCCGTAGATTTATTTCATGGATGCTAAGAAATCCGCGGAATCTTCAGTCATACATTCTAGCTGACACTTAAAATGTTCCTGGAAGGACAATTCATTCCTAGCACTGGACTTGTTCGTTGATAAGAAGGCCTTAGTACAGGGTTTCACCCAGAGTTCCACTCCCCAAGCTATAGCGGACCTCCTCGCGCTCCACCCTACAACTAAGTGTTGTGTCTCATTTCAGGCTGTGCCTTCTTCTGTCAATAATTAATTCATTGGGTTCAGAGGACTGGGAAACTTTATTGTAAGATGCTGGGCATGAACACATTTGGCTAAGAAGGCATACTATTCCCATAAATCCCTAAGAGCTCTGTCTTCCTCGGCCACCATATTCATTAACACCATTCAGTCTTCACCCCTGGGTGACCCTTTTAGCTTCTAGTTAATCACTTCAGTGTTCACATTACTTATTCATCAGGTATCACAGAAAAATCTCAAGGGAGTACAGATATGCAAGAGTGGCCCGCCATTTTAATGTTTAATGGCAAGATATATAGAGATATACTGAATATAAATAAATGCTTCTGGAGGCAAACATGGGTGAAGGATAAGAGAACTAATAATTTGTGTCTTTTTAGAGCATAAAAGGGTTGGGTGTTAGGATTTAGCACCGTCAGTAAGGACCTCAGTTCAATCCCCAGCACCAATTTAAAATAAAAAAGCCAGGCATGGTGGCAGTGGTGGTTAGTTTTAATTGTCAATTTGACACCATATAGAATCACCTGGGAAGGGAGGCTTCATGAAGTACTATCTAGAGCAGGTTGGCCTGTGGGCATGTCTATGGGGGATTACAGAGTAGGAATACCCACCAATGCAGGTGGTGCCATTCCCTAGGCAAGGGGATTCTGGACCGTATGGGACTGGAGGAGGCCAGCTGGACACTAGCATGCATACCTTAATGTCTTAGTCAGGGTTTCTATTCCTGAACAAACATCATGACCAAGAAGCAAGTTGGGGAGGAAAGGGTTTATTCAGCTTACACTTCCATACCTCTGTTTATCACCAAAGGAAGTCAGGACTGGAACTCAAGCAGGTCAGGAAGCAGGAGCTGATGCAGAGGCCATGGAGGGATGTTCTTTACTGGCTTGCCTCCCCTGGCTTGCTCAGCCTGCTCTCTTATAGAACCCAAGACTACCAGCCCAGAGATGGTCCCACCCACAAGGGGCCTTTCCCCCTTGATCAGTAATTGAGAAAATGCCTTACAGTTGTATCTCATGGAGGCATTTCCTCAACTGAAGCTCCTTTCTCTGTGATAACTCCAGATGTGTCAAGTTGACACAAAACTAGCCAGTACTCTTAATTCATTGTTCTCTGCTGTTGATGTGAATATAATGTGCCTTGACTTACTTGCAATAGTGGACAGTAGCCAGGAATTGCGAGTCAAATTAGGCCTTCTCTTCTAAGATGCTTTTATCAGGGTATTTTATCACAGCAGCAAGAAACAGAGATAAGATAGAGGCGCACACTTGTAATGCCAATTCAGTGGTAGCTGAGACAAACAGATCCCTAGAGTTAGCTGCTCATGTAGCCTCATCAAGACAGTGAGCTCCAGGTCCCAGTGAGAGACTGTGTTTCAAAAACTGAGGTAGATAGCTATTGAGGAACAACATCTAAGGTTGATCCTTGGCCTCTATATGTACAGTCATGCATACACACCCTACCTGTGTACCTGTACCACACAAAATTGTATGTATACATATACTACCTCCACAAACACACACAAAAACATAGAATAAAATACATAATAAAAAAACTATGCTCTCCTGATAGTCTTTTTTTCTTTATTCTTGTCATATAATACATCCGGACCACACCCTCCCTTCCCTCCTCTCCATTCAGTATCCCTCTTACCTCCCCTCTCCTCCAGATCCACCGTTCTTCTGTTTCCCTTCAGAAGAAAAGCAGGCCTTCCAGGGATATCAACCAAACATGGAATAAGAATTTATAATAAGACTAGGCACAAGCCCTCATATCAAGGCTGGATGAGGCAAGCCAGTAGGAGTAAGTCCCAGGAAAAGGGTTCCAAGAGCAGGCAAAAGAGTCAGAGATGCCCCACTCCCCCTGTTAGGAGTCTCAAAGGAACACCGAGCTAACAACTATAACATATATGCAGAGGACCTAGCTCAGACAAGATCTGTGCAGGCTCTCTGAACAGCTATGAACCTGGCTTAGTTGATTCTATGGATCCTGTCCACCTGGTGTCCTCAGCCCCTCTGGCTCCTAAGATCCTTCTACTCCCCTCTCCCAACCTTACTTCATCTTTATTTGGTGTTATGGATGGATATCAGGGTTAGGGAGGATCCATGCCCACATCCTGCCTCTACCTCCCACCCCTACCTGGCACCCACACCTCCTACCCCTAGATGAAGAGCTATTGGAAGATGATGGTGGTGGTATTGGGGGGAGGGAGAGGAGAGTCAACATTCTTTGGGATTGTGGTCACTTGTAAAGTTACTCATGTTTCATGGGATGGCCCCACACCCATGAGCATGTAAGCAGTGCTAACTGAATCAGCGGGACATTGAAAAACAAAGAGGCAAGCATCTTTCTGTGTTTCTAAGTGCTCCAGATATGTTGCTTCCTGCGTGCTCAGTGGCACAGTGGAGCGAAGAAAGAGTGGTGTGATGGTATGCATGCAAAATGGGTGGCTTGGCTTTGCCAGCTATTAGTGGGTGTTGGAGAGCAATACCAGGCACAAGATTACTGCACCTAGCTGGACCGCAAGTATCTAAGCTTTTTGGTTTTATTCACTGATAGTTTTCAGCATACATACAACCCCTCTTCTGTAGAATTCCCCAAGCTCAGCCTAACATTTGACTATGGGTCTCTGTATCTGCACTCCTGATCGTCTTAGTGGGTAGTATTATATTTCAGGTGAGAGAGCTTGGGGTATAAAAGTAAAATATGTGGTAATATTTTTACCAGAATATGACTTATCTCTAAACATGATTGGTCTCATGATCTGGAAATGATCCATTCTCTCAACAGGACATTCCTCACATTTTTCAGGGTTTTCCCATGATGATAGAACCATATTCTCCAGCCCACCAAAGTGGTTCTAGGCAACACTGAAAGTGTACAGTGTCTACATGCATATAGGTAATTATTTTGTGGCATGGCTAAGATTTATATAGATGGAATAAGGGAAAGGTCTCAAACACAAAAGCCTGCTGGGAACTGGGACTCACAGAAGACAGGAACGTGGTATTAAGAGAAATTTCTCCGTGTCTGAAGGGGGCACCCTTTACTCAACTCCACTCTTTAGATTTAAAAAAAAAAAAAACAAAAAACAATTTGTAGAAGTTGGCAACTAATTAAAAACGTTTTAAAACAGCGTGTGGGGTGAACATATGTTTTGAGGGTGTATTTGGCCCAAGGGCTGTTGGTTTGGGTCTCTCTGTAAAGGATTCGTTCCCAAACCTGGCGGCAGATCAGAATCAGCTGTGGAGCTGAGGAAACACAGATGTCTGGTCCCCTCCAGACGTGCTGAGCAGAGTCTCCTAGGGGGTGCTGATGCACAACCAGGTGGGAGACTCAGGAGAGCTAGGACCGGCTGATGAACAGCAGCCATCATAGATGACTCTGAAACTCAGTTGGCAGAGCAGATGTCAAAGGAAAATCAACACAGTTCAGGCTGGTGGGCGTGTCTTCAACCAACTCTCACCCATCATCCTTTTGTCCAGTCATCTTGCCCAGTCTTACCTTGAGCTCATGGTCCTCTTGCCTCCGCCTTCCAAGGGCTGGGATTCTTCCAGTATACACATCACCATGCCTAGATTCTTTTCTCCCTTCTGTGTTTTCTACTATGGTGACTATTTGCCACTTGTGGATACTTAAATTTAGACAAGGCCTGATGATGTATTTCTGTGCTGCAGGACTTGCCCAGTGTATATGAAACCCTGACTTTAATTCCTGGCATCAAGGAATAATTATTTTCATAGCTGAGGTAGCCATACTTCAAGTGCTAATCACCACGTATGAGTAGAAGCTACTGAACTGGCCAGCAAGGGTATAAAACTCCGGCACTAAATAAAGCCAGACCTGCTGGACAGTCCAAGTATAGAGAGAGCATGGGAAGGTCAAGAGTGCTTTCAAGACCTTTTAAGCCATTCATGTGGGGCTCTGCTATTTACAGGGAGTAGCAATAATTAATACAGGATATAACATTTCAAAATTGGCCACATGGGCTTATGCCCACTAAAAGAGATGCTTACTTGAATGCAAATTAATTAGTAGGTAGAGAGTTTTTTTTTTTTAATGAAAAGGTATTTGTGCATTCATTGGACCAATGTTGATCTAGTACTTTCTAAATGCCAGGCTCTCTCTCTTGGTGTTTTAAATTATTCAAGTAAAGTTAAAAAAAAAAAAAGTCATCTTGGGTATCTTCCAAGAGTTATCTTCCCAGGTATGTCGAAATGTTTTAGTTTCCAGGTCTCCATTTTCTCTTTTAATTATATGGAATTTTACTTAAATATAATAGCCGTCACCAGGTTATGACATGCTATTCAGTATCTGTAATGGAGCTCAATCGTTAAAAGGGAAGGAAACGGATACCTCGGTGGTTAATAGCTGAGTATACTCTCTTCCCAGAGCATGCTTTGCCTTGTGAGGCAACAACCATGGAGTTAATACAACCATGTCCAGGTGTGGAACCTGACTCTCCCTAGCTTTGTCTGACCAATCCAAGCAAACAGCATCTTCATGGTAGTCTGCCCAGTCCATGAATAGTTAGTTACTCTTGCCTGGCTGCTTTCATTGGGTCAAAGGCTCTAGAAAGACAGAAAGAAACTGTCTTTGAAAGAAACAATCAAGGGCTTTGGCCCTTGTGGTCAAGGGTAAACTTTTTAAAGATCTGAATCTTGAATTCATTTCCCTGGCTAGGTTTACCCCAACTGCCTCGCTTTTCCATACGTGGATGTTTCTTTCCCACAAACACTGCCTTTGAGGTTTTTGTTTTGTTTGTTCTGCTTTGTTGTAAATCAAGATCTTATTATGTAGCTCAGGCTGGCCTGGAACTTGGGATTCCAGCCTCATTTTGAAATAAATCTCCCATCCTTTTGAATTAGGATATCCAATTTAATAGTAAAACCAATTCTATGTTTGGCGTTTGTGTGCATGCTTGATAGTAAAACCAATTTTATGTTTGTTGGTTCTGTGTGTGTGTGATTCTGAATTTTGAAAGCCACAACAAAGAGAAATGTCTCCTTTCCAATATCAAACCTGAATTACCTTAGGCTCCCTTTAGGGGCTGGTTTTCCAGTAACTGAATTTGAGTAACTACA
The DNA here is from genome assembly GCF_978045245.1 of Mus caroli. Taxonomy (NCBI): domain Eukaryota; kingdom Metazoa; phylum Chordata; class Mammalia; order Rodentia; family Muridae; genus Mus; species Mus caroli. Next base: position 91,699,740 of record NW_028227271.1, read on the forward strand.
TTGAAACAGTCTGAAGCATCAGCTAGCATATCCTTTTCTGTGTCAGATATCTGGTGAAGACCACTGTGCTTAGCAGAAGAATAGAGGGGTGTTCCTTCAGGGGGTTGTTTGTTTTTTGTTTGTTTGTTTGTTTTTGTTTTTCACCCAAATTCAGGCATCGTCTAGCAAAAGTCTCTTTTAAAAAAGTATGACAAGCTAGTTGGTTTCGACATTAGAATTGTAGAAAAACTGCCTTTGCTCTCTTACAGCTTCAAGCCCATGGTGTTTGTGTGTTTTGGAGCAAGTTGCTTGACTCTTCTCGGCTCTAGGTCTCTAAAATGGGAGTCCTATCTAAGGGCTAGCCATGCTCAGGAAAAAATGGCAGGTTCTATTGAAAACTCATTTCCTCCTCAGAACTGAAGCCAGCGGGAGCCAGTCTCAGCACACTAAGACCCTGGGTTGACAACATTCTGTTTTTCCTTCCTTTTTTAAAATTTAATTTAAAAATGCATTATGATCCTATCCACCCATTCTGGACTCTAAGCACGTCACCCACCACATCTTTCTCCCAACTTTACTTCGTCTTTATGGTGTTATGGATGGATGTCAGGGTTAGGGAGGATCCACGCCCACATCCTGCCTCTACCTCCCACCCCTACCTGGCACCCCCAACTCCCACCCCTAGAGAAGAGCTATTGAAAGCTGATGGTGGTGGTATTGTGGGGGGGGGGAGGAGAGTCAACATTCTTTGGGATTGTGGTCACTTGTAAAGTTACTCATGTTTCATGGGATGGCCCTACACCCATGAGCATGTAAGCAGTGCTAACTGAATACAGTGGGACGTTGAAAAACAAAGAGGCAAGCATCTTTCTGTGTTTCTAAGTGCCCCAGATAGGTTGCTTCCTATGTGCTCGGCAGCACAGTGGAGCGAAGAAAGAGTGGCATGATGGTATGCATGCAAAATGGGTGGCTTGGGTTTGCCAGCTACCAGCAGGTGCCAGAGAGCTGTACCCATGCACAGGATTTCTACACCTAGGTGGATCACAAGTATCTAAACTTTTTGGTTTTATTCATTGAGAATTTTCAGCATACATACAACGTATGTCAAAATGATAATATGGCCTGGCCCCTCCTCCCTCCAGCTTTCCCAGACCCACGCCCAACCCTACCTTCCAACATCATATTCTCTCTTTTGTCTTCCTCCTCTATGAACCCACTGTGCTCAATTCGAGTTGCCCATAGCATGGGTGCAGAGCATCCCCTGGTGCACAGCCATCTACAAGAGGTCACACCACTGAAGAAAACTGACTCTTTCCTCCCCTAGCCGACCCCAGCTGCCAATAGCTTTCAGCTTGCGGTAGGGTAGGGACTTCCTCACAAATCTCTTCTCCATCCAACCTGGACTGTTGCTTACTTTGATCTTGTGTAGACCCCACACTGCTGTGGGCTTACAAGTACCACAGCCCTGTGCTTTCCAGAAGACTATGACAATTCTCCCTAACCTCTGGCTCTGAACCTTTCTGGTCTCTCTTTTTTGTGATATCCCCTGAGCCTTGGATGAAAGCGAATGATATAGATGTTCTTTGCGTGGCAGAGCATCCTAAAGTGGTTCGTTCTCATTGATTAGCGAGTGAGCGTCTGTGCTAACTGCAGTCTGTTGCCGTGCTGAGTCTTGATTGTTCTCTTTGACTAGTGCTGAGCCTCTCTGCCTGGTGGGGGTGGGGTGGGGAGTAGAACACTGGTAAATTTGTTTGCACAAAAAAATCTAGACTCTTGGGAAGCAGAGGATCTAAGTCTAAAAGGCAGAGTTTTCAGTTTGAAAAAAATGCAACAATTCATGTTGTTAGATGGTGTTAAGAGATGATTAATGTGAAGGAACTTGAGGTCAAACCTGGCTGGGGCAAGACTGTGCTAAGGGTGGGCATCTGAGGGGTAAGAAGTGAAGACAGGGTTGCAGAGTGGGAGCCCTGATGCGCCCCCTCTTCTCTCCAGTCGTAAGCAGTTAATAAATCATTCAGAGACATGAGGGTTAAATTGAAAGTGGCTTAATAAGTTAACAGTTTTGTCTGCAGCATATATGTAATTGGGTATTATGTAGTCTCTCTGTGGCTGTGAGGATAAAGAGAGAGGTGGGTGTTGCCTTGGGAAAGAAGGAAGATGTAGTGAGCAAACACTCTAATTCCTCATCTCCGTTGTGTGTGTCTGGTGGTGTTAAGCAGTTTCACACAGGGACTTTCTTCCAGGGATTTTGCTGATAGTCTTTTGTTATTTTAGAAACCTTGGTTATCTTAGTCTTATCTCACGGTAGGAGGTACTTCCTTTATGGAAATGTCAGCCGTGTCTGTTGACTCCCTTATCATCAATGAAAGTCTTGCATGATGAAAGGGTCAAGAGTGGCTTACAAAAGATGTCCCTGTTACATACATCATGTGTGTGCATGCAGGCATGCATGCATACAGACACACAGACACACACAAGCACACATATGGGGAGAGAGAGAGACAGAGCGAGAGCGAGCGAGCGAGATTGAGAGAGAGAGAGAGAGAGAGAGAGAGAATTCTAGCCGTAATGACACCCTGTGCTTGGGGCCAGCAAGATGGCTCAGTGGATGAAGTACCTCGTGCCTAGCCTACTAATCTGAGCTCCTGAGTCCCACCTGGTGAAAGGAGAGAACTGACTTCTGCAAGTTCTCTGACCTTCACAACCATGCTATGTAGAACACACACACACACACACACACACACACACACACACACACACCCCAAAAGCCCACAGATCCTGTTCTTGAAGAAATCCTACTTTTGGAGGGATGTATAAGGACCTATAGAAGCTAGGAACTAACATGGATACAGAGAGGTTGAGACTGTGGAAAGTCTTCTCCATTTCACTACAACAGAGACAATGAGCGGTGGGTGTCCAGCTGAGCACCATAGTGCACACTTACAATCCTGACACTGCACAGGCAAGGTAGAAGTCTCACGAGTCCAGGGTCAGCAGGAGTCCAAGGAGGCAGGAGCTATCCCAGAGGTTGTAGAGGAATGTTGCTTACTGGCATGCTCTCCATAGCTTGCTCAGCCTGCTTTCTTAATAGAACCCAGGACCACCAGCCCAGGGATGGCACCATCCACAAAGGGCTGGGTCCTCCCCCATCAATCATAATTAAGACAATGCCTTATAGCTGGACTTTTTGGAGACATTTTCTCAGTTGAGTTTCCCTCCTTTCAGATAACTCTAGCTTGTGTTGAGTTGACATAAGACTAGCCAGCACCAAAGTTAATAAAAGAATAGATTCTCGTGGCTGGAGAGATGGTTCAGTGGTTAAGAGCACTGACTGCTCTTCCAGAGGTCCTGAGTTCAATTCCCAGCAACCACATGGCGGCTCACAGCCATCTGTAATGGAATCTGATGCACTCTTCTGGTGTGTCTGAAGACAGCTGCGGTGTACTCATATAAATAAAAAGTAAATAAAGCTCTAAAAATAAAAATTAAAAAAAAAAGAATAGCTTCTCATAACCTATCGTGTGGGAAACTCTATATAAACACTCTATAAATGAGTCTGTTATTTTGGGTGAAGAGAAGGTCAGTGATATTGGGCAACTTGGAAAAGCAAAGAACCTTAGGCCAATGTCTGGAACTGTCTTGTACACTTGTCTGTCTGTCTGACTGTCATGACAGCAAGTAGGAAACTATTTGGCTAATGTCGAGGAGCTGTGTTGTGGGGCAGCAGCAAATGCAATGAGATCCACTGGAGTCCACACATACGGAATTAAAGAAATAGAGACAAGCTATGTGCCTCTCCGCTCTCAATCCGCCATCCCACAACCATGGATCAGGTAATGCAGTTTGTAGAGCCAAGTGGGCAGTTTGTAAAGGACTCAGTTCAGCTGGTTAAAAGATGCACCAAACCCGACAGAAAAGAATTCCAGAAGATTGCCATGGCTACAGCTATAGGATTTGCTATCACGGGATTCATTGTCTTCTTCGTGAAACTGATCCATATACGCATTAATAACATTACTGTGGGTGGCTGAGTCCTGTCTCATCACGGGACGAGTGAGCCAGTGAGGGGGTGACAAGTGCACGAGGTAAAACATTGCCTGGAAAAAAAAAAAAAAAAAAAAGAAAGAGCGGCAAACTATTACATTTTGGGTACATTGTTCTATGACATTATTTATTGGGGGGGGCGACCTGGCCACTGGTAAAGAGCTCTCTTTTCAATTGATGATATGAAAAGCAGTGGTATCAATCATAATTGTACATTATTCTTATGAGGAGGATAAAAACGCTTAAGTGAATCTGCTTTTCTTACCTAGAAAGTGAGAACTGAGAACTATTTGTTCTCCCAGCGACTAAGCCTGCTTCCATTCCGGGTCTTTTTCTCATGTGGTCCAAGATTAAGAGTCCTCAGTTGAGCTCAGAGTGAGTATGGTGCTGTACACCTGTAACCTTAGCGCTCAGGGAGCTGAGGCCGAAGTTCGAGGCCAACCTCAGCTACATAGCAAGAACAAGGTCAGCTCGAGCTACACATTGAGACCCTGTCTCACAAAACCAAGGGCTGGGGATGCTGCTCTGTAGGACAGGGCTGGCCTAGGATACACAAGACTTAGGATTTGGTTTCCCAATACCTGCCCTCAGAAAGCTCTCAAGAGTAAAACTTGGCCTTTTGGGTGATGCACAGACCTTTAATATGCTAAGCTGCTCAAGGCATGTGGATCTTTTATCTGTCTTCTATTCTTTCATCTGTACTATATTTGGACAGCACGTCCTGACACATTTAAGCTGGGTGAATTCTGGTTGACAGATAGGACTACCTTCACTCTAAGCAGTGGCCATTTTGAACAAACCCAGTGGTATTAAGCATGACTATTCACACAACTCGGTACAGACAAAATAAAGCCACTGGTTCTAACAGTCAAATTCATACTTTTAAGCCAACACATTCTAAAATAGTTTTCTTGGATCAATCTTCATCAGTACATTTTTTAAAAAAACAACCTTAAGGATTTTTTTTTTCTTTTAGCTATTTCTGGGAGGAAGAGATTCATTTGGATGTATAAGTTATGGCCTGATAAGAAATTACTATTTATAATAAAGAGAAACATGAGATAGATCTTGAGTTAATAAACCAGGGAAAGATTGTATCAGAAAACACAACCACCTTTCTTTTGAGCTCTGCATTCAACCCCAGAAATGAAGAAAAAAATAAAAATTTTATACATCATATTAGTTATTGAGATATTACTACTGTTTATATATTGGTTATTGAAACATTACTGTTTGTCTCTTCAAACTGCAAAGAGTCTTAGCAATCACAAGTGGCTGGCAGTCACTTAACATTGTGATACTGTGAAGGGGCATCTAAATATAAGCACTAAATTATGACAAAATAAAACACTGGAAGAGCTGAAAACATGTAATTTTCTATCTTGGGCTAGGACAGACACACTAATAGCTGATTTAAAAACATAAGAAGTACTCTGGCTTGCCCTGTGAGTTCAGCTCTCTACCAGGCCGGGTGAAATGTGACGTAAGTGCGTGCCTTCATTTTGGGTCCTGGGTTAGCCAGCTCAGACCCCATTAATAGATGAGCAAGGAGAGATATTTAAAACTCTAGAAATGAGGCTCTCTGACCTGTCGCCCTTGATGGCTGCCTTTGTAGAAAATGCCCTCAAATACCCTCGTCCAGGCATTAAACGAAAGGCTCTGCACACGGGATGGATTTAGCTGTGTGAAGCTCTGCTTGTATTACACTCACAGATCTGCTTTCCAAACTCCCTCACATACGATCTTGGTATGTAGCCCGGGATTGGCCTTACCCTCTTTTTATAGCTAGAGAGCCTAAGGGAGGAGGGTTAGAGAGTTTACCCATGGCCACATGCTCAGCACAGCCCTGAGAACAGTATGCTTTCCCTCAGCCCTCGATTCGCACTGTACCTTGTTTTACAAAAGCAAAGGTTTCAAGAACAATCCAAACAGAGGAGCACCCATGGGTGTAGGAGGGTCCCACTTGTGCTCCCGGGCACCTACCTACCCTCTTGTGCAGTCAGGACTTAGGGTGTACTCAAGTTTGTGGCACAATGTCAGGGGACATGCTATGTACCCTATAGATATTTGAGCAGAGAATCTGAACCACCTTCAGAGAGAGAGAGAGAGAGAGAGAGAGAGAGAGAGAGAGAGAGAAAACATGCCTGAGATGGCGGACTCCCCACAATTGCAGGCCTTAGCTGTTAACACTCTACGGGGGGCTACCCAGGGAGACCTCTCAAGAGGTCTCCCTGTCCGGGGAGGGAAGGAGAGTTCTTTTTCTAATTCGCCAAGATGAAAGCTATTTTGATTGGTCTGCTCACTATGCAAGTACTGGCAGCCATGTGGGAAAGGGAGGCCAGCCATGAAGTTTTCATTCACTTGAAATTTGGCTTTGTTTAGTCAGTCCCAGGGGTCCTACTGTGAAGCCTAGAGGGCAAGGCCCTCCAGGAAGTTACTTGATTTACAGCAGACTGCCTCTGTGTTTAAGGTCAGGCCTGGGAGTCCACCCTCCTCAGCTGCCTTGGGGAAGACTCTGGAGGCTGCTACACTAACGCTACTGGGCAAGGGATATTGGTCTCTTTGAAGAAAAAGAGCTCGCCTTTTGGTGGAGAGTTCTCCACCCCACACCACAAGGGGCATCTCTTTATCTTGCTACTCTACACTACCCCCTACTTGCTGGTCTGCTACCCAACGACCTCCGTCAAACATGCCTGAGCCACTCATCAGGCTCCTTGCACGCAGCCTTACCTTCCGTATGTGGAAAGTCATTCTGGAAGAAAGGATGACATATGGATAACTCCCAAGATGCAAAGAGGGCTTTGACAGTCTTACTCTACATAGTTTCACGCAAGCAGCTCACAATGACGACGTTTACGAAGCAATGATGACTCTTTATACAATCACGCTGGTTATCGAGGCATGAAATTGCTCTTTGTGTCTTCAGACTGTAGAGATTCTTGGGGATTTCTGGTGCTGGTGAGGACTGATTTCATCTCTCCAGCAGACAGCATGCCCCTCTGCCCCAACCCCTGCTGGAACTCCCTGAGGGATTCCTCAGGTGTGAAAAGCATTGTTGAGAAGACTTAGAAAGCAAGCAGGTGATGATGAAGGAGAAAGCGCACCCCCCTCCCCAGTCCTCCCCCCACCCCCCCCCCCCCATTTCTCAGCGTGTTCATCTTAATTTCCAGGTCAATAGAATTCCTTCGGAAAGCTTTGCGTGTTTAATTAATAGGAAGAGCGTAAGTGGGCTAGAGAGAAGTGCTGTGTGTAGAGTCCTGTTGTCCAAGCATGAGAACACAAGTTCAGATGGCCAGCACCTATGTAAAAGCCTGGAGAGATGGCAGTACCTGTAACCCCAGGGTTAGGGATGGGAACATCTGAGGGAGTGGAAAGAGGTAGGTCTTAAGGATCACTGATCTCTGGGTTCAGTGAAAAATTCTGCCTCAAAAACTCATGTGAAGAGCAATAGAGGAAAACACTAGATTTTGACTTCTGACCTCCACATGTGTTCATACCCACATACAGTCATACATGAACTCATACATATACCACACACAGACACACAGAGACACACACAGTCAAACACACACACACACACACACACACACACAGAGAGAGAGAGAGAGAGAGAGAGAGAGAGAGAGAGAGAGAGAGAGAGAGAGAGATAATAGAAAAATCTCTTGGCTGATTCTCTTAGAACATATAGAGTCCATTCTGGAAGGAGTTTATGAAAATCACTGTTCTGTAAACATTATCAGGCATCTGGCTACAGAAATAACAAAACCTAAGGCACTGTGAAGGCAGCCTCCCTTCTTGGTGATGTGGCCAGGCCAGATGGAGTACCAGGCCAGAGGGTGTAACAGGACTTCAGTGCCGGCTCTTTGTAGTAAGCTTGTGGAAGCTTACTAGACTTTAGTTCTGGGCCTGTTATTTTCTACCAAAGGATTTTTTTTTTTTTTGAGAAAACAAGAAAGTGTGTGTGTGGGGGGGGGGGATGAAACTGAATGACCCTTATTCTTTGGTCTTCGTGGGAAATTGTAAGGAAAACTCTCGTGAGCTGTGACAGTGTGCTATTCACAAGTGTGGGGCTGGCAAGGAAGCCACACTTGCCCTTGTGGTGACTCTCTCAGGAAGATTATTCTCAACCTCTAATCCTGGTGAGGCCTATGAGCAGTTCTCCAGTTTTGAGCAATGACAGCTCATTGCTGACAGATACTGTGTGAAACTATCAGTAGCCCTGTCACTCCGGTGCCATGGGAAGTCGGCACTGTGCCAAGTCTACTTATAACAGGTGATTTCCAGAGTTGGGAAGGTCTTTGTGTTTAGGGTGCCTCTGAGAAGTTTCTCGTAGCTAGAAGAATCCCTGAGAACAGGAGAGGGCAAGAGAAAAGGATATTTCTCAACACGGACATTGTGGCTTTGGTTTCCTGAGCCTCCTGACCTACCTGGTGCTTTACCTCATGCCTACCATTGACCCCATCTCCCAAGGGCCGTTCACCTTTCCCAGCCTCTCTGCCATTGGCTGACCTTACCTCCCCTTTTTGCTCAATGGCTTCCCTGCCTTCCTCTTTGCCCAGTAGCTTACCTCATTGCCACAGAGACTCAGTGCCTGCACTGCCAGCCCCTGCCCTGTGCTCAATGGGTACCCTGACTTCACCTCTGCTGCCTCTCCAGGTATCTACAACTGTCTTTTTCTCCACATGGAGATGAACACTGCAGACTTGTGTATTTTGGTTTATGGTACTGACGGTAGAGCATCATGACCAACACCATACAATGGGAGTTGCAGTAGACTGTGACCTCAAAACCCTGAAGTCAGGATGCTTCTACTAAGTCATGGATGCTCCACTTTCTAGTAAGCCGTGGAAGTATATATATGGTCCTTGCATATTCTTTCCCAGCTCCCACTCAGCTCTGCCAGGCCTTTGAGAAGCTGTTAGTGGAGATAGGATGTATCAGTGTGGTGACAAATGACTGAACTCTTCCTCCATTTGATAGAATGAAGTGGCTATCCACACCTGGCCACAGAAATAGCAAAATCCAGTACACTGTAGAGGTCAGCCTCCCTGCCCAGTTGTGTGGCCAGACAAGTCTGAGAGACAAAATACAGGGCTGGCCTTGGCTCAGGTAGCCCGCTGAACTTTAGTTCTGCAGCTGATACTTGTCTATCTTCCTACCAAAGGATTTTCCTTGAAAGACCAAGAAGAGTGTGTGTGTATGTGTGTGTGTGTGTGTGTATTTGTGTGTGAGTGTATCTGTGAAGTGTGTGTGTGTGTGTACTTGTGTGTGAGTGTATCTGTGAAGTGTGTGAGTGTGTATATGTATAAGAGTATGGATGTGAGTTTGTATGTGTGTGTATGTGTATGTATATGAGCATGAATATTTGTATATGTGAGGGTGTGTGTGAATATGTGTGTATGTCAGTGTGTGAGTGTGAATGAGTGAGTATGTGTGAGAGTATGGGTGTGTGTGAGTGTGAATAAGTGAGTGTGTGTATACATGTGTGTGAGTTTGTGTATATATGTGTGAGTGTGTGTGTAGAGGTATTTGTATGAGTGAGTGAGTGAGTGACTGAGTGAGTATTTGAGTATGAGTGAGTGAGTATGTATGTGTGTATGGCTCTGTGTCTTTGTCTGTGTGTGTGTGTGTGTGTGTGTGTGTGTATGACTGTTTATGGGAATTGATATTTGTGAGTGTGTATGAGTACGGGCGATTGTATGTGTTTGTATGAGTATGGGTGTTTGTGTGTGTGTATGTGTGTGAGAGTGAGTGTGTGTATGGGTGTTTGTGTGTGACTGAATAAGTGACTGTGAGTGAGTGTGTATGTGTGTGTGTGAACCTTATTCCTTGTTCTTGGTGGAGAAGTGTGAGGAAGACTTACACTTGAGCTGTGGCACCATGCTGTTCACAGGCATGGGGGCTGGCAAGGAAGCTGCACTGGTCCTTGTGACTCTCTCAGGAAGAATTCTCAGAGGACCCTTAATTACATAGAAAGAAGGGAATGGTTTCCTAAGGATTACAGATAAAATCGATGAGGAATCCAGAGCCAGTGCTCTGGGAAATGAAGGTAGCCCAAGAGTGACAAGACAAAGAGGGCCTTCAAGTTGAGTCCTCCAAGAAGCAGATTCCCATCAAATGTGGCTAGCCAGGGCTACACAGCAAGATCCAATCTCAAGAAGGAGATATGAAGGGGAGAGAGGGGAGAGAAGGGAGAAAGGGAGACTTTTACATGAAGGTCTGCATGCCCAGAGCTGCTCAGTGAATGCTCAGAGATGCTCAGTCCCTGTGGAGATAGAGGATGCAGAGGGTGCAGAGGATGCAGAGCTGGACAGAGCTGGTGTGTGACATAGTCTCCTCACAGGCCCCAGCCAACCTGGGGAAGCTGGGATAACTCTAGCATTGCTCTGAATTGGAGCAAAGGTTCTGGATCCTTATTCTGCCTCAGGAAGCCAGTATGCCCTTGGGCCAGGCAGCTCTTTTTAGCTGATACAATTCGCAGCGTGCCAATAGTTGATTGATACCCTTGAAAGCACATTTTTAGCAAGCAGTGCAGCCCGGTGTTCAGTGGACGTCAGAATATGAGCTAGCACAGCCAGGACACTCAAAGGAAGGAACATTCCATCAGGACTGGGAGGAATTAGCAGAGAGTTACAAGGACTGTTGAAACCTGGCCAGGAAAAAGGTCTCTGTGTCCTGGCATAGCCTCTGTTTTCATTGGTAATTGTGGCAGTGGTGGTGTGGCTGACTGAAGAGGGATACTCCAGGGTTTTAGCCTCCCTGGGATCAGCTTGTCTTACAACTCGCAGGGAAAAGAGCAGATTGATCACAAAGAAGTTTAGCTCTTACATTAAGCCAAGAAGGGGGCTACTCCCTATTGCCCAGATTCCTGGTGTGGCCTTGGCCCCAGTATACCAGCTTTCCAACTAAAAGCATCACAGCTGGGGGCTGGAGAGATGGCTCAGCAGTTAAGAGCACTGGCTGCTCTTCCAAAGGTCCTGAGTTCAAATCCTAGCAACCACACAGTGGCTCACAACCACCCACAATGAGATCTGATGCCCTCTTCTGGGGTATCTGAAGACAGCAACAGTGTGTACTTACATATAATAAATAAATAAATCTTAAAAAAAAAAAAGTATCACAGCTTACTAGAAGATGCCCTGCTGTCCAGTTACTTGGAGGTCATTTTGGGAATATAGATGAATCCAGATGAACCTGGATGAACCCTGGTACAACCCAGATATCCCATCCCTGGGTGTAAATGTAGAGGACATTGTCATACCCTGTTCTGTTCCCCTTTTACTCCAAAGGTGTGTCAGGGTTAGACTGATAACTTATCATAGTGCCTGTTACCTATCAATCCCACTGATCTCTGCTGGCTAGTTTTTGTTTGTTTTTTGTTTTTTGTCTTTTTGTTTTGTCAAATTAACACAAACCAGAATTATCTGAGAAAGGGGAACCACACCTGAGAAAACATCTCAATAAGACTGGCCTGTAGGCAAGCCAATGGGAGTATTTTCTTAATTAGAAATTGATGTTGGGGCGAGGGGAGGTCCCAGTCCATTGTAGGTGGTTCCACTCTTAGGCAGGTAGTCCTGGGAGTATCATAAAGTAGACTGAGCAAGCTGAGAAGAATGATACCCACTCTTTTATGACCTCTGTGTCAGTTCCTGTCCCTAGGTTCCTGCCCTGATTTCCCAGAATGATGGACTACAAACTGTAAAATAAAATAAAATAAAAATTCCTTTCCTTCCCAAGGTAATTTTGGCTATGATGTTTTATCGAAGTAACAGACACTCTAGGATATCAAAATTTTAATTGTGTGTGTGTGTGTGTGTGGGTGCACACACACACACGTGCTCCAGAAGAGACTATGAACAAAGCAGACACCAGCTGCTGAGCCCAAGGCCAAGGACCCTTTGATCAGTGGCTCAAGAGTACCTTCGGTTGGATCAATGAAAGCACGAGTATTCCAATGGAGATTCCCTCATTGGCACTGCCATATTTAGGGGAGAGCTTTGGCAAAGATGGCTGGCTCCTATGGTGTGGGAGTACCACTTCCTGAAGAGTTCACCCAGACCCTCAGGAGTTACAACCTCATCACTGGCATCTTCCAGTGATTAGACAAGCTGAAAAAACATGGCTTTTCCAGTTCCATCCTCTTTGGACCTGACAACAGCAACATCATTTCTGCAGCTTGCATCTTGAGATGCCTGGGGTCCAGATGGGCAGAGAAACTGCACCCACAGTGCACCCAGAGAAAGTCACATCCATAGTGCAAATGAGTTCTGACAACAAGGAGACCCAGCACACAGGCAAAGCCTTCCATCAAGGCATGATCGTCAACTGAACATCTCTTCCTGTCATCTAGCTGCTGATACCCACCCTTCAGGGAAATGGGACTCATTAAAGAAAACTGAATGTTTATTTTTAAAAGTCCTAGGCTACTGTTTGAACACTTTGGACATTTCTGAGATATTTCATTGGCTGTAGGTTTGGTTTCTGAGCTAAAAAGCGATGAATTTATTGAAGAATGAATGTCAATTACAGTTGCAATGAATCTTCGTGGGTCAGACAAGGGTAGATATTTCATACGTGACGTGAAAGCATAACTGATGTAGTTCCTGTGCTCGTTCACTTCCTTTCTCCTTGTCTCCCACTGTTTTACATCATTGCCTCTCCTCAACAAAGTCCCAAGGACCAGAGTTCAGAGCTCCAGAACCCCAGAACCCCAGAACCCCAGAACAAGGCTGATGCTTAAGCTAGTCAAATGGGCTCACTGAGAGACACTTTCTCAGGAGAGAGAGAGAGAGAAAGAGAGAGAGAGAGAAAGAGAGAGAGAGAGAGAGAGTCAGAGCAGTAGAGGAAGACACTGAACATCAACTTCAGGTCTCTACTAACATATATACACATGTTCATACTCACTCACACATACCATCAGCCTCACACACACAGGAACACATACATCACACACACATACACCCACATGCATACATGCATGCATATATGCACACATCCATACATGCACACATGTGTACATGCACACAGGAACATATACATCATACATACATACAAGCACAGGAACACATATATCACATGCACACATACACACATATGCACACATGTGTGCGCACACATACATCACACACAGGAGCACACACATGCACATGTGTGCACAGACACACAGGAACACATCACACACACACAAATCTACACACATACATACTACATTCTTATTGTCACAAAGGGTATGGATTTGGTTTGGAATAATTAGAGGATGTTTGATCAAGTAATGGAAACAAAGAAAGCCACCACCTTGGGACACCCCATACGTGAATGGTAAAGGCCTGCCCTAGAGGCTCTGTCTGGTTGCTTGGATTTAAGTCCTGCCTCTTCCTGTCATTGAGGATGGTATGTCACATCCAGGCCACTTTACATTACATCCAAGTCACTCAAGATAGATTAACATTTCAAGAAAGATTACTTTTAATGAAAAATGAAGCTATAAATTATGAAAAAATATTTCATCCAATAGAACATAGGTTATAATTCAAACTATGTGCTCATTCTTAGAATGAAAAAGAATAAATCTCATGGATTTTTCTGGCGTAATATTTAAACTAAAAGTCTCTGATAATGCATGATACAGTAGTTTTGGCAAACAAATTAGAAAGTATCATTCATTTTTCCAGGGCTTTCTTCAAATCCATTGACATTAGGCTGTATTATCACTTTTGAAAGCCACACGGTCTTACCGTCCTTACCATCCTTGGGGTTTTCTTATCCAAACATTAAGTGTTTCACCCCATTTGTAACGGTCGCTCATACACATCAGTAACGCCTCATTACTTTCCCAACTACACTGACGCTGCAGCTTTTGAAATCATTTCAAAGGTACTTTGCAGGCTTTACTTTCCTTCTCTTTCCTTTTTTGGTAATTTGCCTTTAACAGATGAGCCATTTCTCCCACCCTCACATTTTTCTTGATTTCATTCTTCATTTTTTAAAAAAGTTCTCTTTTATTTTTAATTGTGTGTGTGTGTGCACGCTCACCTTCACGTGTGTGTGTGCACATGTGTGAATGTGTGTGAATGTGTTCACCCGCATGTGTATTATGCATGTGTGCATGTGTGTGTGCATGTATGAATGTGTCTATGCGCACGCGCAAGAGAGAGAGCGAGAGAGAGAGAGAGAGAGAGAGAGAGAGTGTGTGTGTGTGTGTGTGTGTGTGTGTGTGTGAATGCATATATGCACATGAGTACAGGTACCAGAGGAGGCAAAAGCAGGTGTTAGATCCCCGCAGCTGGAGTTACAGGTAGTTAGGAGCTGCCTGATATTGGTGCTGGGAACTGACCTAGTTTTCTTTGCAGTAGTCTAAACTACAGAGACACAGCCCCCTCCCATCATATACACACAATACACATAATTTAAAAAGAATAAAAATAAATATTATTGTAAGAAAACACAAAACAGCAACAACAAAAAATGACCAAAGCAACTTAGGGAGAAAGGGTTTATTTGTCTTACATGGTCACATGTTCATGACTGAAGGATGTCAGGACCGGGACTCACACAGGGCAGGATCCCAGAGGCAGGAGCTGATGCAGAGGCCAGGGAGGGATGCTGCTTACTAGCTTGCTGCTGATCACTCATTCAGCTTGCTTTTTTAATAGAGCCTCAGAGCATCATCCCAGGGATGGCCCCACCCACAATGGCCTGGTTCACATCAAGTGGAATGAGGCAGTATGGTGGCCAGTAAGGCCCTGGCCACCAAGCTGACAACCTCAGGTTAATCTTCACACTCATAACTTGTTCAGACTGTTTTCTTATAGAACCCCAGACCACCTACAATAGACTGGCTCTCCCCAACCAATCATTAATTTTAAAAATGCCCAGTAGACCTGCCTGCATCCTGATCTTATGGAGGTATTGTCTCAGTTGAAGTTCCCTCTTCTCAGATGACTACAGTGTGGGTAAAGTTGAATGGAAACTAGCCAGCAAGCACAGGTAGATTTTATCATCAACCCATTTTACAGCTGAGGAGACAAAGACACATCAGCATTTAAGTTCCTTTTCGAAGATGCTATAGCTACGTTGAAGCAGAGCTGGAATTCAGGCCAGGCAGTCTGACTCGGTAACCTGTCCATGTCTCTGTAGGAGCTGCCTCCTGCTCTAAGGCACCACTACTTTCGCACTTGAGGTAAATAAACTAAGACTTACACAGGTGTGTTTTGTTTTATTTTATTTTGTTGTTTGATTTGGTTGTTGGGTTTTCTTTTTTTGCTTATTTTATTTTAATTTGCTTATTATTGTGGGTGTGTGCATGTTGTGTGCACAAGAGAGAGGCAGGCATCAGAGGATGTCTTCGCTGGGTCAATTCTCTCTTTCCCTGGGGACCCAGAAACCAAGTTCAGGATCTCAGGATTGCATAACAGGTGCTCTTACCCACCGAGTAATCTCCTAGCATTCTTTAGTTTAGTTTAGTTTGTTTGTTTTTCGTTTTTCGTTTTGTTTTAGCTTATTCTAATGAGTGATGGCTTCTATTCTTACCAGTGGGTAGAACTTCATTTTTTTTTTTTGAGTGAAAAGTTGAGACATAAAGCAAAATGTTGGAACGTCCGTGAATTGCTAGACCCCCTCTGGGGAGTCATATTTAAGGACAGGTGACTCATTAATAGATTAGAATCTCGCACCCTGGCTCTAAGAAGGAAATTATTTCAGCCGGTCCTTTGGACATGCGTGTTTTGCCTGCTGTCATTTGCTAAAGATACGACACTATGCTCTTTGCTTGGGTTTGCAGCTAGGAGACCCATGTGTGTTTTCCTACCTACCTCAGGAATGCAGCCAGAAAAGCTGTGGCATCCAAGAGCCATCTGGGAATGCTTCCTGAACCTGCTCTAAACTGGGGCACAGAGCCAGCTGTGCACTCACAAGCTTCTGAGATTACCTGGATCAGGCTGACTGCAGAAGACTCTATCGCCAAAAAATGATTTATCTAGGGTTCCAGCTGTCCGGCTTCTGATGAGTGGGAGGGAAGCTGCTGAGGGGCAGCTATCCGTTTAGCAGTGAGGCTTAGAGCTGAGGGGCTCCTTGGCTCTGCCACTGCCAGACTCTAGATGTCTGGGTACACCCCTCACTTTGATTGCTTCCAGATGCTGATTGTCTACTCAAGCAATGGGAATAATGGAAACCTATGCTCAGGAGACATCGACCCAACTTCTGACTTGCTTAGAGGGAGCAGAGAGGCACGTGGGAACCACTTCGATGCTATTCATTTAGGCAACGGAATTGCACAAGTCGGGGTCCTATCAGAGAGCAAAAGCATAGCCAAGGGAGAGGAACTAAAAAGAAGGTAATTGACAGAAGAGCTAAGAGAAAGTGAGGATGAAGACATTTGCCAGCGGTAGCAAGAACAGGGAGCTGTGGCTACCCTGGGTCAGAATAAGCATGAGGAAGGCATGTCTACAGAGACAGGGTCTGTGAGTAGTCAGGTGGGCCTGCTAACGCAAGCCTGTAATCCTCACACTGCAGAAATGGACAAGGAAGAGGAGGAAGAGGATGCGGAGGAAGAGGATGCCGAGGAGGAGGATCACACTGCAGAAATGGACGAGGAAGAGGATGCAGAGGAGGATGCAGAGGAGGATGAGGAGGAGGAAGAGGATGCTGAGGAGGAGGAGGAGGAGGAAAATTTTGGATCTAGCCTAAGCTACATAGCCAGACCCTGCCTCAAAATACAAAATAAAAGCAACAAGACAGGGTGCGTGAAAACAGCAGGTTAGAAAGGGTCCTTGTAGGGTAACTATGACCTTAGGGAGAAAAGCAGAGACACTATTGACCCACAACCAAGAGGAGGGGAGGGCATGTCAGATATCTTCTCCTTGCTCTCCTGCCTCCAGTCATTGGCCAGTGGTATGCACTGCTCAAACCCAGATAGGAAGTGAAGTCAAAAGGGTAGGACATGAATCACACTGTACCTCCCTCTGGGGACCCGAAGCTGGGGAGAGAATGGTATTAGTCAATGGAGGCAAACAGGGATAGCCCATCCTAGGAACCACCCACTAGCATGACTTTAGGCTTCTAGGGATTGACATAATGGCGTTTTAAAAGAGCTCACCTTATGAAGAACTAAGGATGCTTGCTGCAGACTGCCAAGCAGAAAAAAAAAAAAAATCAACACAACCATCCATGCCACGGATGGGAAGAGCAAAATGCTGTTGAGATGCCTTTGCCCCCACACATCAAGGAGCCTAGAAGCAATTCAAAGAAAGAGCACAATAATTATTTTTAAATGGTATCTAACTTTTACAGGTACCAGGCAATTAACTAAATGGTGTGTGTGTTTTTCCTCCTGTTATCCCCACCACAGCTCTATGGGATTACTGCTAATCACCAATTTCTTCAACAAATATTTTCTAAGTAGCTACCATGTGCCAGGTCCTGAAAGTTACTTCTCTAAACCACATAGATAAAACATTTCCTATCAGGTTAAAGCTTGCTCTTAAACCTGAAAAAAATAAAAACAAATATTAAATGGATAATTTAACTAAGAAATAAGAACTGTTCAGATAAGAGTATTACTATAAAAGCACTGTCATAGAATAGAGCATCTAGCCTAACCTGGGAAAAATAGAAGTATCCCTGGAGGGAATGAGGGTTGATCAAGTCCTGGGAAACAAGAAGAAACTAGGGAAGGGGAAAAAAGTTCCTTCATGGGGAAGGAAACAAAATTCCCCAAGTTCTGTGGCATCAACCAGCATCCTCATACATTGGAAGGACAGAAAGACAAAGAACGCTTTTGATACTGGGAAATTAGGGCTGCCATGTGTGGATGTGGTGGTTTGTATGAGAATGGACCCCAGTGGCTCATATTTTTAACTATTTAGTTTCCACTTGGTGAACAGGTCTAGAAGGATAAGGAGGTGTGTCACTCGGGGTTTTGAGGTTTCAAAAGACTCATGCCATTTCCAGCGTGTTCTGTTTGTAGTTCGAGCTGTGAGCTCTCAGGTGTTCCTGCCATCATGAACAGTCCATGAGCATGGACTCTGACCCTCTGGAACCATAAACCCAGTTAAACACTTTCTTTTCTAAATTGCCTTGGTCGTGGTATCTTATCACAGCAATAGGTAAACTGCTAAGATATAATGAGACTGAGAGTGGGCCAAAAAGGTTGGGCTAGGGATATATGCTTCCCATTTTCAAGGGTTCTAACACAGCCATGAGGCTTTTGAAAAAGATGATCATCTGTGCTGTCCAGGTTGTGTCTGGGAAGCTGGATGTAGGACTCGTGGAGGAGATTCCTGCTGTAGAACAGATCTAGAGCTGAATGGATACAACTTTCTTGTCAAAGGCCAGAAAACAAATACTTTCAGCTTTATGGCTCTGCCATTCCATGTCAAATGGCCATGTTCAATTGTTCCCTGTAGTGCAAGCAGCTACAGCTGTCATCTAGTATATTTTATTTACCAACCTCTGTTTAGAAAACTGAGTGGTCAAGATGCTAAGTACTTGAGAAATAACTAAGACATAGTTCTGAGATTTGAGAAGCAAGGGACTCGGAGAGTTTGGGTTTAGATAGCTGGGAATACATGTGTTCTGTTCCCTGGAGGGTGGTCAACCATAGAGAAGTTTTCAGGGGATAGCTCATCAATTCAGTTTGTAGTTAAGGAGCTTGAAGAACCCAGGTCTGATCCAGAGATGTCCTATCAGCCTGGAGAATTAATAAGGAAGGTTCTTTTTGGATACGACAAAGAAGTCAGAAATTTGACCAATAGTGGATTGGGCAGACCATGGAAATACATATTGGACATTGTTACAAGTCAGGTAAGATGGGAAAATGAAAACCCTCCATCTACCGAGATTTCTATATTCTTCCCTTGAGCATTTCAGTAGACAGTATAATCCCAGGGCAGAGCAGCCTTCCTGCTGGATTGGAGTCTTCCCTGAGTTGCCACCCAGGCACAAGAGTGTTTAGATAAGCAAGTGTTAGAGCGATGGGACATGGAGTTCTTCACACTCTTCCTGACAGTGAGCTATGAGCTTACATGTGTTGTGACCAAATAAACAGACTCCACTAGAGACAGCTGCTGGGGAGGCTGGATCTTCGGTGGAAGTCTGGAGAGGAAAGGAATGTTAAGAAGAGCAGCTGAGGACACGGGGACACTGGATGGCTGTGGGGGTGCTAGTTGCCATAGTGGTTTGGGGACATAGAAGAGGGAAACACATCAGGGTCTAGACAGGGCGTTACAGTGACATGTCCGTGATAAGTGGGGACAACCAAAGGCTGACAGGGGGCATAGACCCATAGAAAATTGGACATGTGTGCACTTAGGTTTCCCATGCAGACTTTGAGGGCTCAAGCAGCAGAATTCAGTTGATGTGCAAAAAAAAAAAAAATAGAAAACATGGATCCAATGGTGCCAGAGCAGCCTCTGGTGACCGTCATCTGCCAAGTGTTGACAGTTGTGCTTTCAGAGCATGTGTGTGGTCATTCAGCAAGGAATGCAGGCGGGTGTGGGCAAGGCAGAGAGCTGAAGTGTTGCACCGTGGGGTTGCATCTGGACCCAGCTTTCCCAAGGTCACCTCCACAGTCATTAACAGATCATAAACTTGTCTCTAATCTGGGACACTAGTCACAGCCATGGTGCTTCTGGCCAGGTGGTGTCCAAGCTTTTCAGCCTTCTGTATTCAGAATCAAACCTAGGGTACCAGGGAACCAGAGTCAAAACTAGGGTAAAGATAGAGCAGAAAGAGAGGGAATGGCTAACCAAGGCCTGGTCCAGCTTGAGATCCATGCCATGAGAAGGAGCCCACCCTGACACTGCTGATGGTTCTCTGCTATACTTGTAGACAAGCTCCTAGTGTAATTGCCACCAGAGAGCCTTTACCCAGCACCCTGGAAACTGATGGAGAGACCCACAGCCAAAGATTAAGTGGAGCTTGGGGAATTCTGCAGATGAGGAGCCAGAGGGGTCAAGGAAACCCACAGAATCAACCAACCTGGGCTCATAGGGGCTCACAGAGACTGAACAGCCAACCAGGGAGTCTGCGTGGGACTGACCTAGGCCCTCTGCACATAGGTTACAGTTGTGTAGCTTGGTCTCCATGGGAACCTCCTAACAGTGAGAGCAGGGCCTGTCTCTGACTCTGCTGCTCACTTGGTGATCCTTTGCACATGCTGCGTTGCCTTAACAGGAGAGGAGGTGCCTAGTCTTATAGCAACTTGATATGCTGCTTGATATTGATGGGAGGCTGCCCTTTTCTGAAGAGAAATAGAGGAACAGTGTATTGGGGTGGGGGGATGAAGTGAGGGACTGGGCAGAGAGGAAGGAGGGGAAACTATGTCTGGGATGTAAAATAAATAAATAAAGGTTTAAAACTAGGGTTAAGAAAAAGATGTCTGGAACACTCTTAGCATCCCATCTCTGCAGGGCCAGCTCGCATCCAGAGATCAATGGCTCTAGTAACCTTCTGCCCCTCCTAGTCCCCAGCAAGTTAGAGCATGTATGCCATCTTTGGGACCATTTGCTTCAAATCTGAATAAAGATCTGCCAATTAAAAATTTCATGAAAAATCAGATTTGTTTTTGGAAGAGATTGTTAGCCTTTGTTTTATATATATATATATATATATATATATATATATATATATATATATATTACATATCTACAGTAAGGCAAGTTTGGGAGACTTCACTCTGTGACCCAAGCAGAATTACATCTGTTAAACCATTTGATCTCTAAAATCATTTTTTCTCTCAGTTTCATGCTGGAGATACAATATTGATAAGCTGCATGACATTCTGACTGATAGCAGACATTTCAAAAAGACTGTAATAAGAAAAATAATATCCTCTGAGGAGCATTTGCGATTTATCAGAAGGAATTAATTTATAAGTGCGCTGCCCTCATTGGAGATGATTTTGTCCTTTGGGCCATGGAACAGAGGTATGTAACTACCCATCTGTAGTGGGACATGAGTGACCTTAGTTTTTGAAGCTGGCCCACGGGGCTGGAGAGGTGGATCAGTGGTTAAGAGCACTGACCACTCTTCCAGAGGTCCTGAGTTCATTCCCAGCAACCACATGTTGACTCACAACCATCTGTAATGGGATCTGATGCTGGCCCACAGTGTGGAGAATGTATGAAGTCCTGAGTGAGTGTGTGTTGTTGACATGAGCATAACTATGCCAAGGAGCTCAGCGCCTCAGACCAATGGGAACGGCAAGGCCTTCCTTTGGGCTGTGTATGAATCTTGACAAGGTATTCAGAAAATTTGGACTGCAGCTTCCTCCTCCAGGATATTTACAGCCTGAGACTGATCCCCTGTAGAAACCTCCTCCTGAGATTAGCTAAACCAGACTCCTCATATACAACAAACCTCCTCAGGCAGCTAGAAGAAATCCCTCTTCTGCAAGGGGTATAGCCTGAGCATAGGAGGAGACCTCCTGTGATGGTTTGTATATACTTGGCCCAGGGAGTGGCACTGTTGGGAAGTGTGGCCTTGTTGGGGTAGGTGTGGGCTTTAATACCCTTGTCCTAGCTGCCTGGAAGTCAGAATTCTGCTAGCAGCCTTCAGATGAAGAGGTAAACTCTCAGCTCTTCCTGCACCATGCCTGCCTGGATGTTGCCATGTTCTTGCCTTGAGGATAATGGACTGAATCTCTGAACCTGTAATTGAGTCCCAATTAAATGTTGTTCTTATAAGACTTGCCATGGTCATGGCATCTGTTCACAGCAGTAAAACCCTACGACACTCCAAAGCCTATCCCCCAGAGTGACATACTTCTTCCAATAAGACCACACCTCCTAACAGTACCACTTCTGATGGGCCAAGTATATTCCAACCACCACAGTAAGTATGCGGGCTCATAAACCTCTTCCCACTCTGTCCTAGAATGTTAATTGACCTGATCTTGTGTGCTGCAAGTTCATATGTGCAGAAGTTCCACTAAGTCCAGATGACACATTCTGCTTTAGTCCTCCCCAATCCCTGACTCTTACAATCTTTCCATTCCTTCTTTTGAAACGGTCCTCAAGTCTCAGATATGTGTATGATATAGCTGTCTTAAATCTATATAGTTGAGTATGGCAATGACACTTATTCTCTGTACCTGCACCGACTGTGAGTTTCTGCATTCACCATCCACCGTGAAAAGAAACGCACTTTTCTCGTACATGGAAAGAGAGATAAGGATTATGCTGGATCCATTTAGCAGAATGATAGTACTAGGGTCACCCCTGGAGCTTGTGAGCTCTCCCCAACGGTCAGTTCCCAACCAGATTTTCAGTACCAAGCATTAGCTTCCTCCTCTGGGGTGGACTTTAAATCCAATCAGATAGTGGTTGGTTACTTCCACAACGTGTGTGCCACTGTAGCACCTATAAGCACATCTTACCGTGCCTTTCATTATTGCATTCCACACGGTTCACATCTGAGTAAGATGTTGTTGGTATGCCCCCCTCCCCATATAGTCTGAATAGCAGCTTTCAGTCCTATGAAAGCCATTAGCTTTTCATCCTTGGCTTCTTCTTACTTTATTTCTGTGTGACCTGATCATTCAAACCACAATAGCAAACTATTCATTTAAAGGTAGCCAAAACCATGTGTAGGGACACACACTTGCAATCTCACCACTAGGGAGACAGAGATGGTCAGATCATCACCACAAATTTGAGGTCTGCGGTGATTAAACTTCGCAATCCATTTGATAGGATTTGGAATCACCATGGAAACACACACTCCTGGGTCTGTCTAGGAAGGTGTTTCTAAAGAGTTTAGGAGGCAAGCCCCATCTTTTTTTTTTTTTTTTCCTAAAGATTCATTTATTTATTATATGTAAGTACACTGTAGCTGTTTTCAGACACTCCAGAAGAGGGCATCAGATTTCGTTACGGATGGTTGTGAGCCACCATGTGGTTGCTGGGATTTGAACTCGGGACCTTTGGAAGAGCAGTCGGCGCTCTTAACCACTGAGCCATCTTACCAGCCCGGCAAGCCCCATCTTGAATGTAGGTGATACCGATCCTTAGGCTGGGGTTCCAAGCTGAATAGGAGGAAGAAGGTGAGCTGGGCACCCACTTTCATCGCTACCTGCTTGCAGATGCCATGGGGCCACCTGTCCCATGCTTGTGCTGCCACACACTCTGTCATTGTGAACTGTAACCTTCACCTATGAGTCAGAATCAACACTCCCTTATGTTTCTTTCATCAGCTACCTCTTTTGTCACAGCAACAGAAGAGTAACTACTCCAAGGTCAATCCAGTTTACACAGGGAGTCTCAGGAAAACAAACAAGCAAACAAATAAACGCAGTTTAAGTTATTTGCCTTATGGATAAGAACATAATAAGGAGAAGGAAAAGATGGTTCGTTTTTCCTCGAGTCATAAGATGTTTTAACTGTCAGGAATTTGTATGTTCTCTTATTATGCAGAGTAAGACAAACCCCTTGAGGTAAATGATAGGCTATCCCCCCCCCCGCTGTTGAAATGAGTGGAGTCGAGCCAGATTAGATTATATTAAAGGCAGGTTTATTGGGGTGAGTTCTCTGGCCCCAAGGATTGAAGGTAGAGGAATTGCCATGGGGCAAGGGTGGGAGGAGGAGAAAGAGAAAAAATGTGCACACACACTCAGAGAAAGAAGAGAAGGAGGAGAAGGAGAAGAAAGAAGGACAAGAAGGAGAAGAAGGGAGACCAAAATGGTCTGGATTATACAGGGAAGAGTCTGTGGGAGAAGGGCAGCCCAGATCCTGGGCTGGAAAGCTCATGGTTAGGGGCAGCGATGCCAGGTAGGGACTGAGGAATGCTGGGAGAACCTGGAGGTCAGGTCTGCTTTGATATGTACAGTATGTAACTCAGTCCCTTGTCTGGGGCCTGAAACCAAACAGTAAGTAAAATTCTGCCAAGGCCATGGTCATCTGGGCTCCTTCATAAAGCATCTGGTCAGAAGTCTACTCCGGATGGACGACTAGTCTTTGCCTTTCAAGTTCATCTTAGCATTTCATCCAGGGTTCTGATTTCTGTGGGTTTCGTTGACTGGCACTCTTGTAGACAGCAAAGATGCAAACTGCAATTTTAATGTCTCACTAATGGATGCATGATGTGGAGAGGCTGCAGATGATGACTTATCATGTGTGATGTGCACTGTTGAGGAGAAATATAACACACCTTGCCTGTTTATGCTTTATTTATTTATTTATTTATTTATTTATTATTTTGGTTTTTTAAGTCAAGGTTTCTCTGTATAGCCCTGGCTGTCCTGAAACTCACTCTATAGACCAGGCTGGCTCGAACTCAGAAATCTGCCTGCCTCTGCCTCCCAAGTGCTGGCATTAAAGGCATGCGCCACCACTGCCCAGCCTGTTCATGCTTTATGACAAGCTGAAACTGGCACTCAAGTGGCTTCACACATACTTCTCATTTGAACAGAACTTTAATTTCTTTCCAAGTACTCCCACATCTATGTTTTCTTTAGGGACCTAAGATTCTAATGAGACCTATCGTGGTCAGTAGCATTACCACCATTTTAGAGAAACTCACCCCAGTTTGCCCACTCTCCTTTGCACGGTTGCGATTGGTCTCAGAACATGACGATTGCTCTCTGTTGTTTTCCCAGATGAACTGTCATTTCTGCCTTCATGTTTGGAGCATCAGTAAAGACAGATGCTAAGATTGGCAAAAGAGATGCGGAGTGAGGGAATATAGTTAAAAGAAAGGAAACAGCGCGCATGAGCGATACATCTCTCTGTAATTACCTTTTTTTTAGATGATTCAGCGAAGCTACTTAGAAGTAAAAATAGTGAGTAAGTGACTTAAAGTGATGCCTTTTCCCTAAGCTGTGCAGAACAGAATGAAGACAATCAGCAGGGGAGTGGGGACAAGGCTGAGGATGTGCTGTGCACAGAATCCAAGGCACAGCGAGCAGCTTACCTAAGGACACACACATTTGGATACACAGTGATTTGACTGAATTGTCCCAAGTTTGGAGAGCACAACTGTCCTCACGCAGCAGAAGCCACATTCCCAGAGAAGGCTCACTGCCAAGTCCCACAAGTGATAAGAAAACAAAACAAAACATCAAACAAAGAAAAAAAAATGCCACGATGCCCATCTAAAGGCAGCTTCTTTTAGATAGACCAATTGCTAAGGACAGGGTATGCTAGTCAAAACCCCTTTCTCTTTTCTTCTAATTTTTAGTAGATCCATTTGGCTGGTACCCTAATCTTGAGGATCAAGTAAGCTCAGAAGCAAACCAAACGTGGTCACCACCCATAGGAACCTATTTATTTGGCTGGGGGGAGTTGCTCAAATAGCAAAGTGCTTTTATAGCATGAACGAGGGGCTGGATTTGCCTCTAGAACTCCCTGGAACTGGATGTGTAGTGCACACCTGTGATCAGGAGCAGGAGGATGAGGGGTTCAAGGTCAGCCCCTGCTACATGATATCTTGTTTTGAAAAACAAAACAGAATCTATTGGATTTACACTGTGTTCTGGGACCCTTTTAGGAAAAGATGGCGTCATCGACATATAGTGCGAGCATAGTGAATAATTTGTGAGCTGCGCTTGCTGTTGTAGAATTGATTTTTTTTTCCTGCCAAAATGCATGAAAAAAGAATTAGCGCAGCAATCAATGTTTCCATAGTATAAGAGAATCAAAGTAATGAGGAATAGTATGGCTTGGCTGTCTTAATAAACCAGCATGCACTTCGTTACTGTGAGCCCAAGTCAGAGCATGTGCACACGTGGAAATACTAGACAACGCTGAAAAGACAAAGCACATTGGTCCAGGTTCCGACCTCTCATGAAACACCATTCTTAATATGTGTAAGAAGGGAAGTCCTTACATCTTTCCCTGGACACATCTTTTAGAGAGCAACTGTAGGTCTGGCTAATAAACTGTGTACTGGCCAATAAAAGATTTGGTCTGAGACCAATAAATGCTACAAAATTTTCATCAAGATTTAAAATGAAGTCTATTACTGCCGCCATCATGTATTGGAATGTGTGAGCCTGGGCTGCTTCTTGTCTGGTGGCTACTCAGCTGCAAAGTTTCTTCATCATGGTTTGCCCACATACCAGCCATTGGGCTTTGGGTTAAGAATGAAAGATACAAGATCCCATTCCACTCCTACCTTGGCATGGCCAACTTACTCAAACCCAGAGCATGATGGTCTCGGGGAGGCGGGGGTGAGGAGCTTAAGGACAGAAGTTTCCCATCTCAGAGGAATCCTTAAACATAGTCTGCTTTGGGATCCAGCAGTTACTTTTCTTTTTAAGCCCTTTCTTGGCCCGGGGATGGCACATTGCATTAGCTAAGTAAATAGGAAACTAGATTCTGGTTTGCGGGTAAAATGACTCCATAGAGCCTGAGAGAAGAGAGGGAACCCACAAGCAGTTGATTAAAGCTCCTTTTCCTCCCTGGAAATGAGCTTGGGCGAGCAGAGGAGGAGGAGCAACGGAAAGTATTGAAGCATCCAGTGTCTCTTGTGGAAATAGGTGGAGAAGCAAACTGGCGGGTGGATTCTGCTTCCTATGAAAGCTTGGAGATGGACCAAATGTCAGTGCAGTCTGAGGACTGCTCCTAAAGGACATGCCATTAGCCTGTCACCACTACGTAATGGCTGAGACAATAGATTACTTTCTCTGTTCATCATCTGCTGTCTTAGTTAGAGTCTCGATTGCTGTGACAGAACACCATGACCAAAGCAATCTGGGGAGGACAGGGTTTATTTGGCTTTATCATTGAAGGAAGTCAGGACAGGAATTCAAACAGGGCAGGAACCTGGAGGCAGGAGCTGATGCAGAGGGATGTTGCTTACTGGCTTGCTTCCCTTGGCTTACTCAACCTGCTTTCTTATAGAACTCAGGACCAGGAACTCAGGGATGGCACCACCTAAAGTGGACTAGGCCCTCCCCCATTAATCTGATCTTATGGAGGCATTTTCTCAACTGGAGCTCCCTTCTTTCAGATAACTCTAACTTGTGTCAAGTGACGTAAAACTAGCCAGCACACCAGAGTCTTTAGTTTTTCTGCACCCTGCTTCCTTTTTCACACCGCGCACGTTTTGAACAATAAATTAAAGTGGCAACCTAGATAGACATACTAATCTGTGACTCAATATTTGACAAGAGGGCAGAGAGGATTTACATTTTGATCTTCAAACACCGGCACTGAAATGACTTCACTTGCCAGTTTTCAAATCGACAAGACTGCAAGGGCAAACCAAAATCTCCACGCATTTGATTGGACCTCGTGTGAGTTGAACTACTGTTGACGGAGGAACAAGAACTCTCGAAAACGTTCCTGAAAGATAGCAGATGAAAACTGATGGGAACCAGAAGCATTTTAATCAGGTCAGCAGGGCAGTGCCTGGATGAGGCAGATAACAAAAGCACCCAACTGTATATATTATGTATAGCATGACTCACACATATATTTAATAATAACTCACCCACTGTGTTAGTCAGGGTTTCTATTCCTGCACAAACATCATGACCAAGAAGCAAGTTGGGGAGGAAAGGGTTTATTTGGCTTACACTTCCATACTGCTGTTCATCACCAAAGAAGTCAGGACTGGAACTCAAGCAGGTCAGGAAGCAGGAGCTGATGCAGAGGCCATGGAGGGATGTTCTTTATTGGCTTGCCTCCCCTGGCTTGCTCAGCCTGCTCTCTTATAGAACCCAAGACTGCCAGTCCAGAGATGGTCCCACCCACAAGGGGCCTTCCCCCTTGATCACTAATTGAGAAAATGCCTTACAGCTGGATCTCATGGAGGCATTTCCTCAACTGAAGCTCCTTTCTTTCTCTGTAGTAACTCCAGCTGTGTCAAGTTGACACAAAACTAGCCAGTACACCCACCTTTATGCATGTGCCTCTGTGTGTGTGTGTGTGTGTGTGTGTGTGTGTGTGTGTGACACTGCACACCTGTGGAGGCCAGTAGACAACCTGAGGTGTTAGTTTCCACCTTCCACCTTGTCTACAAGCTCTCTTTGTTGTTACTGTTTACTGTTCCTACACCAGGAGGGGGCTCCAAGCTTCTTAGGATTCCCCTAGACTTGCTTCTAATCTCACTGAAGGCACACTTGGATTAATAATGCACTAGCATGCCTGGCTTTAGTTGGGGTCCGGAGATTCAGACCCAGATCCTTACGATTGCATGGCAAGGGAGTCGTCTCCCCAACACACTAGTAGCTCGCTTTGCTTTTGTTCGTGTTTTTGAGAGGCTGGCTATTTGACTGGACACCATGATGCACCGAACTTTAGAAACACCCTAAGATCTTTTGTTTGTTTGTTTGTTTTGTTTTTTTTTTTTTTTTTTTTTTTTTGCTTCCTCGTACTCCCAGCTCCTCAATTTAGCACACCTGGGAAGGGCTCTGTATAGACATTGATCTCTGTGGATTGGGAATTATAAAAGCCGAGGAAAAGCTGAATCCAAGAACCCCAACACCTGCTGAAAATACTATCTAGAAACGCCTTGGGTCTACTCTGGTCTCTGGTGCTGAGGGACACTCCATGAGGGCTGCAAGTAACGTAGATGCTCTTCCAAGAGAGCAGATCTTAATGCTTTGCTGGGCAAATCTAGAGCCTAGCCATGCTCCAACGTATCCTCACCTCCCTCAAAGCAAAAGATTTCCAATTACTGTTCTGCAGAAAATGTCAAAAGCATTATTCACCAACTCATGATCCCGAGGTTTGTAATTTTTCGTATGTTTTTACCCTTATCTGCCAGCACTTGAAAAAGACCAGCTTTTTCCTCTCAAGAGAGCTTAATTTGCAGAGCCGTGCAGTCTCCCTATTATGTTCTTATCGTCCTCTCCCTGTGGTAGGCAGAATGACATGGATGAAAAAAAAAAAAAAAAAAAAAAAAAGGAACCAAAAATATTTGAAGACTTCCTGAAAATCTGTGGGATGAAGCATCCAAAAAGCTAGAGGCTCCCGTTTTCCCAATGACCTGGAATAAAACGAAGGGCAGTTGGCCTTAGCTCTTGAGGTTCACTCAGCAGGAGGTTCACAAGGTCCAAATCCTCCATCCTGGGGCCCATGGAATTTCCTCTAGCGGCTTAATTGAAGGATTAACAGCTCTGAGGTTCTTAAGACGCAAAGAGGTTCTCTCTCCCGAGGAATGCTATACCAAGACTATATTAAGTATCCTAAGGACCAGAGGCCAGTGGATGGATGATTGGCTCTTCTCCGGTCTCCCTGACCCCCCCCCCCCCATCTCTGATAAGGCAATTGACATTTTTCTCCGCTACGTGCTATGTTAAGTGCTATGCAAAAGGAAATTAAACCTCCTAGCTCTAGTTCTTCCACCTAGATGGCGCCCCAAGCCCTGCCTACATGGCGTTTCTGAGCCGCAGTCTCCCTGGATCGGTTCCTCCCAGGATCCCCAGGAAGCCGGCGCACTAGGACTGCTGTTTCCCTGGGAGAGCGGTCCTCCCCGCTCAGGGGCTTGCTCGGGGGAATCCCCGCCCACCTTGTCATTCCTGCAGGGGAATCCCCGCCCCCTGGGCCTGTCACTCCGGGAAGGTAGTTCCCGCCCCTCGAATCCAGCAGAGGGAAGGAATCCCCGCCCATTCTGGAGGCTCGGAGCATCCCTGCGCTGCGCAGCCAGAAGCTCACTCCCAGCGCCTGTGCGTGCTAGCGGCGGGCAGTGGTACGCGGCGGGGCGGCTGCGGCGGGCGCCCTCCAAGCGCCCCACCGATCGCAAGACGCTTGGGATCGCGCCTCCGGCGGCAACCGGCGAACCCCTGCGGCACGGCTTCTCCCGGCAGGCGCGGCAGCGGCACCGGTGGTGGTGGTGACAGGGGCGGCGGTAGCTGCGCCGGCACCGCCGGGCGGCGCCTGAGTCTGGACGCTCCAGGAGCGGCTCGAGCCTCCGCCGATCCGCGAACAGGTGAAGAGACCTGGCGCCGCGGCCGCGACGGGGGTGGGGCTTCGGGTGGGCTAGCGGGGTAGCGGAGCTCGATAATCCCAAGACGATGTGCGCTGGAGAAAGTTCAGTGACAATCGGGTGTGGGAATCCCAGTTCAAGCAAAGCGGCGAGTGAGGGAACCCAAGTGGGTCCCCGCGTTAGGTGGCGCAAACTCCTCTTCCTTCTGGTGGGAGGTAAGAGGGGCACAGTGGAGGAGAGAGGTTGGGCGGAGCGAGATGGAGACAGCGGGATAACCGGAGGCGCCTTGCCTGGGACGCCTAAATCGGGCCAAGAATCCTTATCCCAGTGTGTTGGTTTGTCTCCCTACCTTAGCCAGTTAGTGTTTTAAGGACCATCCTCCCGCGCTTCATCTCTCGCTAACCCCCTGCCCACTAAGTGGCGTGAGAAAGAGTCCGCATGAAGAGCAAGGGCATCTTTGGGGGTTTAATATCATCTGCCAGGAAGATAAGGGATGTTCCAGTAGGAAAGTATTTCTTCCTGAAGCCCCCCCCCCAAACCTCCTGCCCGCCTTTCCCAATGAAGCACAAGACTGAATTGTTGTGGTGGTGGGGGGGGAGGATCTAGGACCCCCTGGACAGAAGTTTACCAGCGGCCCTTCAGCAGCCCTGCTCTCTGCATAGCTCTTGATAAGGGACCCTGGAGTCACACCAGGTCTGGCATGTGCTGGTGGCAGACACTGGAAAGACGGACACTGGGGCATTCCAGAGTCCAGGCATATACTGGAGATTTGGGCATTGTGGAGGCCTGAGCTGGGTCTTGCCTCTTCCGTGGGTTTTGCTTGACAAGTCACGATGAAACTCCTGAAGGTTAAGTGGTTGCGGAGTGACCAGAGAAAGTGAGTTTCTCTTGCAGACACACCCCTGACTCTTCACGGCACTTGGGGGGGGGGGGGGGGGAGGAACCTCCCACATTCATCTCTGCTCCAGGCTTGGGCGATAGGGTCTCCACTGTTTCTACTGGGTCAGCTTTTTCTGGCCCGTGCCTTCTGGGTGGGAGCCAGGTAGGTACACGCTGGCAGGTGTGGTGTGGGAGGACTGCTTGTGAGGGCGGAATAAAATCTCTCAGAGCACACCGCTGGCTGTGGGTGGTTGTTCTAGCTCCATGAATTTCTTCTTCTATTCGGATGAGCCAGGAACTGCTGCTACTATAAAAGCTACACCGTGGTGTGAGCTTGTGTGGTGTGTTACGGGGTAGGAGTAGCGGGGCTGGTAGGTGTTGGGAAAAATCAGAACCATGTGAGGTATATAAATGCATCCCCTTGGCATAGTTAATAAGTGCCTGGAAAAAAAAAAGAATATTGAATGGCGCTTTACATCTATCATTGAAATTGATTTTGGATGCACTTACGGCAGTTTACTATTTAAGGAAACGTATGATAATTCCTCTATTCATTTCAATCATTTGGAGCACCTGTGGTTTGCTGGGTCTAGGGCTTCCAAGGGAAGTGCACAGAGTAAAGAGACCCTGTCCCTGCTGGCGGCAAGCATTTCAGTGTAGCAGGAGAGATGTCTCTTTATAGCGATGATACAAGCTAGAGCCCTCTGGCTTTAGAGTAAATTCTCTATGTTTAGTGGGAGAAGGAATGAAGGTATGATTAAATTGCTAAATTTAAGTATGTTCCAAATAAAACATCTTAGGGGTATGGAGGAGAACAAAGCCCCCTTTTCACTGTGGGGATTGTGGAGCTTTGTGGAGGTCCACCTAGAAGAGGAAGTGTATGCAGAAAGGTTGATCCTGTCTTTGGATTCTTCCATGGCACCAGAGACTGAGCTTTGACCCACATGAATCCAGTTTTCCAGACAGTTGGGAAATAGTTGGGATTTTTGAACAAGGGTCTATCACGATCAGGTATGTGCTTCTGGGAAATTCTTGTGGAAAGAACTGAGACAGGGAGAGGAGAGACATCGAGTCTAATGAGGAGATTCTTGCAGCGCGAT
The DNA here is from genome assembly GCF_978045245.1 of Mus caroli. Taxonomy (NCBI): domain Eukaryota; kingdom Metazoa; phylum Chordata; class Mammalia; order Rodentia; family Muridae; genus Mus; species Mus caroli. Next base: position 91,731,608 of record NW_028227271.1, read on the forward strand.
GGTCGGGGAGGCAGTGAAGGTCTAAGCTAGTGGATGGTAGCTTGTGAGGAAGACAGGAAAGAGTCATCAACTGTGGGGCAGGGGTGGGATTCAGAGAGCAGAGACAAAGCCTACCTGCAGGCTCTGAGCACAAGTAGTTGGGGTTTTAACATTTGACAAAGCAGCAATCTGGAGAAGTCCTTTCAGACTCTCTCTGTGTGTGTGTGTGTGTGTACATGTTGGTGAGTGTGAGTGAGTATGTGACATGCCTCAGGTGTAGCAGTGAGAGGAGCATTCTGTGGAGTCAGTTCTCTCCTTTCATCACAGGTTCCAGGGGCTAAACTCAGGTGGACGGGCTTGCATAGCAAGAACCCTTACCAACTGAGCCACTTAGTGAGCCCCCAGCCTTCCTTTTCTCACTACTACTTGTAAAACTTGTCAAGGCTCTGGGGATGTATGGGGTAAGCTTCAAACTGCTGAGATTTCTCTCTTGCCACATTATCCAGCACACATAAGAGAGAGAGAGAGAGATACACAGACACACATAGAGAGATACACATAGATACACAAAGAACATACACACACAAATGACAGACATAGACAGAGATAGAGATAAAGAGAAACACACACATAGACACACAAAGAACATACGCACAGAGAGACACAAAAAGACACACACAAAGACATGCATACACACAAAGACACACACACAATGACACACACACACACACGCACACACACACACATAAGTCAAGGAACAGTCTTTCCTTAGCTGCTTTGGTGTCTGCCTTTCAAAGCTGTTTTCCCTGAGTCCTGAAATATCCTTTCTTCTTTGATGATCCTGACAAACCTCTTCTTCATCAAGATCCATCTAGAGGGCGGCCTCCTTTGTGACTCTGCCACCATCCCCTGGGAGACCCTCATAGTGTCATGATGCTTCCTTCTCTGACTGCTCTCTGCAGAGTCTGCTCTTCAGGCTGCCCTGGATGAACCTCTAGGACCTCCCACAATAGACCTGGAACAGTAGCCTCAGGCTAGACAATAAAAGAATCCAGAGGAACTGCCCCAGGCTGAATGCACTCTGGGGTCTCTAACCCTGAGTAGGAGCTCCAAGTGGGCCAGCAAAGGAATAACATAGATGCTCCTTTGACCTAGAGATCACATGAGCCTGGGTGAGTCATACCTTGGTGGAGGGGGCATCCCCATCTAAAGGTGGCCCAGGTCTGGGTACACCAATCATAAGGGAAAAATTTATCTCAAAGAAGAGGAGTCCATGAAAGATCACAGCCAAACCCAAGAGGAGGCTGAGTCTCTTGGAGCCTTTTTTTTTTTCTGGCGTTAGCAATGTCCCCAGAGTGCCCAGTAGGACGCTGAGCACAGCTTGTTCCTGATGTAGGAAAAGCCTATGTCTGGGAAGCTGGAGCCCAAAGAAATGAAAAGGAAAGGCCACCAACAGAGACCAAGATAGCAGTCTAAAGCAGCAGTCCTCAACCCGTGAGATGCAAACCCTGTGGGGGCTAAACAACCTTTCTACAAGGGTTGCCTAGGACCATCAGAAAACACAGACATCTACAGTAAGTTCATTAACGGTAGCAAGATTACAGTTCTGAAGTAACAACAAAAATAATTTTATAGTTGGGGGGGGGGTCACCAGAACATGAGAAACTGTATTAAAGACTTGTAGAGTTAGGAAGATTGAGAGCTACTGGTCTACAGGATGGCCTCTGAGCCAGCTTGCAAAAGAAGAACATGGTTGGAAGATAGTGAAAAAAAACAAAAACAAAAAACAAACAAACAAAAAAAAAAAACGGGCCCAGCAAGTGCCAGTTGCCCTGAGGCATGCTTGGAACAGGAAGTGGTACTCAAGGAAGGTCTATGAAGGAATGGGTCCCTGTTTCCCCTCCCTAGGCATGTTTGGAAAGCAATAGGAAAATGGGAGAGAATGGAAAACCCCAAAGAAGTGGTGTTTGGGAAGGATGAGGCTGGAGACAATCAAGAACAAGGAAAGAAAATGGCTACCATCTACCATCTGCCTTTCCCTGTGAGGCGAGAAGCAGAGGTTGAAAGAGCACTGGAGAAAGAAGGCTACTGTGCCCCAGCCAGGGGACTAGTGGAATCCATTGTCTGTGATGCAAGAGAGGTCTGCTGAGAGCCGCAGTGACACCCGGTTAGGCTTGGAAGGGAGGGACTGTGTGCTACCCCTGCTAGCCCTGGGAGGTGAGCCTGGTTCTCTCTTAGGTAGCTAAGGAGGAGGTTGCCTGAATTGGAGGGGGCTTGCCTGGAATTTCAGCAATGCAGAGACCTCCACGTCATTGGAATTTTGGAGTAGCTCCTTCACAGCTGTTTTTAAGAGGTATACAAAGAGGTACTGTGTCAGAGTCCCCAGATGATGGCCTCTGGTGTGCGCTGGGCTCTTTGGAACAGCTTGGTAAGAAGGGGATAAATCTCTCTCCAAAGTCCTTCCTATTCCCACTGAATGGATTTGGGGGAGCTTTTTGTTTTTTGTTTGTTTGTTTGTTTTGTTTTTGGTGTTAACGATTTATTTATCTTATTTATATGAGTGCACTGTAGCTGTCTTCACACACACACCAGAAAAGGGGGCATCAGATTCTATTACAGATGGTTGTGAGCTCAGAACCTTTAGAGGACCAGTCAGTGCTCTTAACCGCTTAATCTCTCCAGCCTCCTTGGGGGAGCTTTTGAGAAGGCTTGACCAGAAGGCTTTCCTTCATTGCTGGATGAAGAACTTTAGGTTGCTCTGCACTATCTGCCCCCCACTGATGTCCTTATCTTTTTTATTTTATTTTATTTTATTTTTTGGTTTTTCGAGACAGGGTTCCTCTGTATAGCCCTGGCTGTCCTGGAACTCACTTTGTAGACCAGGCTGTCCTTGAACTCAGAAATCCGCCTGCCTCTGGCTCCCAGGTGCTGGGATTAAAGGCGTGTGCCACCACGCCCAGCTTGATGTCCTTACCTTAAGGAGCCCTTTGGGCTGCCTGACTTTTTATCTGTTGCTTTTCAGAAGTGGCTCCACCTTCCTCTGATGTCCCTCTTGAGCAAGGGTCCAGTTGCTGGGCTTAAGCAAGGATGATCTGCCCTGTCCCCTGTGATCTGGAGAGGATGATGCATCTTCACTCCCAGTTCCTGAGGCCCAGGAAGAAAGAGCAGTGCCCCACCCCATCCCCGCTCCCCACCCCACTCCCAGCTGGAACTAGAACTTCAGCACAGCCTTGCTAGATCAGAGGACTCTTGCCAAGTCCAAAGCAATTGAGCTAGAGGCAGGTAGATGGAGAAGAAGCAAGCATCGAAACACCTCTGTTTTATTAATGGATCTTTGATTGCACCTAGAAAGACGAAATAAATATTCTTAGTTATTAGTGAAGAAGGGGAGAAATGGGGCACTTAACTTTATTTACTAAACACTCCCAAGATGTATGCTAAACTAAATTAACTCTGTGTGTGTGTGTGTGTGTGTGTGTGTGTGTGTGTGTGTGTGTGTGTGTGTAGAGTGCTTCTGAAGGAAATAGAAGCCTTGAATTTGTTTTTCTCCCATTCTTTATTTTCTACCTGGATTGTTCATGCTTGGATCGTGTTGCCCTTTGGGCTTATGCATTAGTTGCATATTAAAAGGTATGTACTTTGTGACATTTAAAACTTAAAAATCCTTGTATTGGTGAAATGGGTGGGGGGAGATGGAGTTTGGTTCTGGGTAGACAGACATTGGAAGCAGGGCAGATCTGTGATTTAGTCTGACTGTGAACTGAAGGGGTCTATATTCTGTTGACAAATGTGTTTTCAGAGGACACCATGTGCTTACAGCCTGACCCCACTCAATGGTCGCAGAGGCTCCCTGTGCTGTGCTAAGGAGCTGGCTTGCTTTAATGCAGGTGTGCAAACAAGATACATTTGTCTATAGAGTCTATTGCTCTGGGAAGAGACCAACCTGAGGGCTTTATCTCTCTCAGATGTCAGGTGACACCCTCTCCACCTGACTCAGCTACCATCACATCAGGTCCTGGATATTCTCTGCTTTTGCTAGCTATCTGAATACATTAAGAGTGAGTGGATGTCTAGAAACCTGCAGACTATAAAAAACTTAAGATTCTTAACTCTTTCTAACACAGTCTAAGGAAATCAGGTACTAGTGAACATCTGGCCCCAGAAGTCTTCCCTGAGTTACCTGTTTTTAGGTGAGTGTGTGTGTGTGTGTGCGTGTATGACTCAAAAGTACGTTTTAGAACATGGAGGTTTGGGGGAAGCAGGGATGGGGACCACTGTGTACAATATGAATTTATTTTGCACATATAATTTCCATAGTTTTGGGTGAAATAATAGTAAGTTGGTGGCAAGATTTGTCAGAAGCAGCTGGAAATGACTGCATCCCTCCAGAAGGATAAAAAGAAATCACAAGCTCCACAAATCCTTGAACAGGATAATCTGCTGCTCCCTTGCCTAAAGGTTGACGTAAACTGAGGCCTTCCCGGATAGGATCTGTGCTGATTTAACAACAGCAGAGAGGCCTCTGTGGCATTTTGGTCCTTTATAGAGGACCCCAGACAGGGTCCTCAGAGGTGGAGGCAGGAGTGGAGATGGATTTGAGCAGATCTCTTCCTGGGCTCATTTTTATCAGCACTTGGGCATCTCTAAGACCTTGACTTTGTAAGTACTAGCTTCACTCTGGTACCTCAACCGAAACATCCAAACTAAAACACGCACCCCCTGTCGTTCTGACCTCAGAGGAGTGATCATCCTGCTTTGCTAAAAATAAAGCTGGCATTCAGATCGTGCCAAAGGGAATTCCTCCCGTGAGCAGGGATGTACTCAGTGCTCTGTAAATCCAAAGTCAGTTCCTAGCTGGCACCTGCCCACTACGGCAGTGAGTTGAGCTGAGAGGAGGTGGGCAAGAGGTCAATTTTGGATGCTGGTGTTCTCAGTGAGGGGAAGGAAGGCGGGGAGTCGGACTTCTGTGTAGGGGGAGGTTTCTGGGCATCAGGAGGACGCTCATTGATGCCTGGGAGCTTTGATCTCCGGGGGCGGGCGGGGGTGGTGGTGGCTGCCCAACTGCAGTTGCCCTAGGAGATGTAAGAATTCTTCAGCAGGGAGACAGAATAAACAGCAACTTGTGACTAGTCACCAGAGGCCAGCCTGGCTCAGCTCGTTTAAATATGATAGGTTATTACTATAATTTTGATATTCTATACAATGTTTTTCCTGGAGAGCAGACTGACAAGTGCCTTTTAAGTTAACTGTAATATCTTGGACTGACATAAACATGTTTGAATAGGCTGGAGAGATTGCTCAGCGGTTAAGAGCACTGACTGCTCTTCCGCAGGTCTTGAGTTCAAATCCCAGCAACCACACGGTGGCTCACAATCTGTAATGAGATCTGACACGCTCTTCTGGTGTGTCTGAAGACAGCTGCAGTGTCCATATTTATAATAATAAATACATCTCTGAAAAAAAGACATGTTTGACTCCCTTGAAGAGTTTCAGTGATGTGGCTATCAGATGTATCTTCACAACCTGCCCCTCTGTGTAGTGAGCAGTAGGTGGCTCCTCACAGGATTCGGGTTTGCAGGCAGGTGAACACACCCAATCAGCGACACTTCCCAAGTGTACCAGCGTTACCGTCTCTGCACCCAAGTAGATGAAAATGGAGCCAAGGTTAATGACACAAGATGGCAATAAACTCTGTCTCTGTGTGTTGGCCAACAGACATAACACGTCTGAGTCCAGCTGTGTTTCAATTCATTCCCAATGCCCTCCCCTCTGCCCCCCATCCCTGTGCCCTGCCCCATTTGGCACAGTGTATTTTATAGAGATTTGGGTAAAACTAGATTGTGCTATATGGGTCTCTGGGTGAGGAAATGAGCTTTCAAGGCTAAAGCAGCCATGCAGATATTATTACAAAGTCACTCAGCATGCCAAATTGGCATGGCTCTCCCCCGACGGTTTCCTCAACCCACTCTCCACTCCTACCCTGCCCTGGTCATTGCTATTCCCAATATCATTAGGCTAAAAGAAGAAACTGTCCCCAGTGTCCCCAGAAAATATGCTCCGAGTGTCCTCATCAGCATGGGTTCTCATGAGAGGGCAGGCAGTAAGACAGTGTGAAGAGAGGAGTGTGCTGGAAAAGATTGTGTTCACCTCTCTCTGGATCTAATACAGATCACAGAAACCCTAGGCAGATGTAACGCTGATTGATAGCTCGATTGGTGACTGCTGTGTGGCAGCAGTCAGCAAGTTTTGGCACCTGGGAGACACACCTGGTACATGAACACTCATCTACCATCTGGTCCCTCACCTGCCCAGTTTCTTGAGTGCCATCTTTACCTTGAGTCTATCTTAAGATGAGCTGACATCTCTCCTTGCTCTTCAGGACCTGGCATGGTAAAAATTAAGATGGTTCTAATGTTCACTTTTGGCAAGCCCTATTATAGACACTGTTATTATACATTTTAACTTATTCAATTCATAATAATCCAGGGAGGTGTATAACTTTTGTTGCTTTGAGGGCTGCTAGTCCAAATTAACACAAGTTTGGTGGCTTACGACAGCAGAGATGCATCCTCTCGTGGTTCTGGAGGTCACAAGTCTTAGATCAAGCTCCTTGGCAGGGTTGTATTCTCTTCAAAGGCTTCGGGGGGGGGGGTTGCCTCACCTCTTCCAGCTTCTGGTAGCTGTTGACATTCCTTAAGGGTCTGTCACTCCACTCTCTGCCACTATCGGCACATGACAACTTCCTCTGTGTGTGTGTGTGTGTGTGTGTGTGTGTGTGTGTGTGTATGTATGTATATGTTTCTTAGATTGGCTTACACAACACCACAGCCCGGTCATCCACCAGCGGCTGTCTTTGCATTGGAGAGGTTGAGAACTGTTGATATCCAGTGGCTCTTTAGTCCACAAAGCTGGGTGCCCCAACAGTCCCAACCTGGTGTGGAGGGTCTGAAGGATCACTGAAGAACCACTGGCCATCTTGAGCCCACACTGGAAACCAGAAAGGGCCAGCTTCTGATGTTAGCAAAGGAATGTTAGCATGGGCTTCTCCATGAGCTCAGAACCATCTGTAACTCCAGTTTCAAGGGATCTGATGTCCTTCTCTGGCCTCTTAGGACACCAGGCAGGCACACGGTGAACAGGCATACATACATGGACAAAACACTCATATATGTGTACCAAATATTAGAGAGATAATCTTTGAAACATAGTTCAAATCATGTCACTTCCTAGCTTAAGACTGGGGACTTCTCACTGTTGTTTGAACATGATCTGTGGTAATGACTGTTACCACCCATTGTCTTACCTCTGTGCCTAAGACCTTCCCTTTCAGTTCTGGAACCTACCATGTCCCATCATGCACTGGGGCCCTTCTACTTTTCAAAGCTTCTTCTCTAAGATCTTCACAAGCCCGTTATAAATGATAGAGCCTCCTGGGGCTTCATACCTGATTCCTGTTTGAAACATAGCCTTGATTTATCTGCTTGTTTTCTGTATCACCTCTTGGAATACAAACCTTGGAATAAAAAGACCTTGCTTTGTTCGTGTCTCTTAAGTGCCAACAGCAACCCTACCTTATTGAAGCTGTCTTCCCATCCTTAGCACACTCTCAGTTGTTGAACACATCAAACACTTAAATGTTCTCGGTCTCAGAAAGGTTAAGTGACAGGAGACCACAGACACGCCCTGTTAGATTGGTATCTAGATCCCTGTGTCTCCTAAGCCGGAGGCCTCAGCTATATTCTACATGTGAGTCTCTGAGAAACGGGGATGGCCCAGGATCCTGGCAGTCCCTACAGACTTCTGAGCTTCCTAAAAGTTCACTTCCTGCTCACAGATGGTTAATACACAGGGAAGAAATCTCGAGCGCAGATTCTCAGTTTCTATGAGAAGTTGGCCTGAAACTTAAGCCCCAGAAGCAGAGACGTTAGTTTTGCTTTCTCTCCACTTTGGGCTCAAGAGTTTTTCTGATCCAGACTTGATGGATTAAAATGCCTTCCTTGAATCCTGACCAGGAGGGATCCTTCTGTCCAGCGGTGTTGAGCATCAGCATCCTGAGCCAGTGAGTAGCAAAGGAACTGGAAAGCTCAGAAGTCGGGGCTTGGGGGAGGATTTGAGTTGGAATCTGGGCTGTTCCTGTTTCTCAGAGGCTCCGTGTAGAACACAGCTGAGAACTTGGGTGTGGGAGACAGAATTGATCCAGAAGAGTCTCAGAGGTCTTCATTTGTTTGGTTTTCCTTACTCATCAGCATTTTTCTGTATTTTTGGAGTTTTGTGGCCCCTACATCTCTTCCCAGATGATGGAGCCCTTGGGTGACTGCATAGACTTCACCTGTAGGTTGGTAGACAATGACAATTTACTTTGTGGGGCCTCTATCATCAGCTTTGGACTAGTCATGGAAGAAGCCAAGAGCAAATTCTTACCAGGCAAGCAGTTAGCATCACCCCCTTTTTTGTTCTCTCTCTCCCCTTTCCCCTTCCTTCCTTTCTTTCTTTCTTCCCAGCTTCCCTCCCTCCTTCCTCCTTCCTTCTTTTCTTCCTTTTATCCTTCTTTCCCTCCTTCCTTCCTTCCTTCCTTTCTTCCTTCCTTCCTTCCTTCCCTCCTTCCTTACCCCCTTCCCTCCTTCCTTTAATAGAGTCTTGCCTTGCTGTCTTGAACTCTTAGGCTCAAGTGCTTGTTACCTCAGCCTTGCGAGTTGCTAGGATGACAGGCCTGACCTGCTGTGCTCAGTTTAGACTTTCATTTAGAAATAAGGCCAATCCTGAAAATTACATCAGCATGCCAGTAAGTAAACATCAACACTGGGAGTGGGGAAGAAACCCTACTCTTTCAGGCGAAGAGTCATTGTAATTGTAAGCATATCCAAGACCCATAAGTATTGGTTGGGCTTTCCTCATGGAGAAGGCTACAGCAGCTGATCAGCCCTTGTGGCAGATATAGCTGCCTTTCCTGTGGGAAGGCAGAACCCTGGCTACTGGATACATCATGCACTCTACCTCTGCTGTCGGAAGTGGGATTTGCTATGGTAACCAGAACTTGCCTGAGGGTTGCGCATGTAAAATGCCACTCATTGGTAGGACCCTTTATTTTTAGCACCTACCAAAGAAGAGCTGCTCATTGTTCCTGTTAACAGGCAGGTGGGTAGTCATAATGGAGCCAGGGTGAATGTTATGTGCTGTTCTCATGTGGAATGGTACCGCCCACCACAGTTCTCACTAGTTGGATCATGGTGTGCTTCTGCAATTCCATTGGTTCAGACCCTTGCTGGAACCTGCACGCTAGGAGAGCTGGACTTTACTTTTTTTTTTTTTTTTTAATAACACATTCTCAACTGCTGTTCCTGATCTTCGTCTTGGCACAGCACGCCAATTTTCTAACAGCGGCCGTCCTGCAGCTAAGAGGAGGGTAGCTGCCCATAAAAACCATCAAGCGCTGGGAAAGCACAGCAAACATTTGGAGGAGGTGGTATTTTTCCTCTCGACATGATGCACAGTTTCCTCTTAGGGCTTACCTTCTGTCCTTGATGCCCTCAAACTAACTTTTTCTACTTTTTTTTTCATTCAGCTAATATTTATTTAATGCATGACACATAAAGAAATGTTATATATGCCTCCCATTCTGTACATGGGCAAAATAAATGTAATTCAGATTTCTTTGAATTACCGAATATGTTAAAGTCCTCAACATCCTGGGAGGATTGGCCAGAGAGAGTGGTGCCTTTCCGGCCCCTCCCTTTCAGCTGCACTCGCTCCATGGACCACCCCTTCTTCTGATGCTTAACTAGTATTTACCACTTGCTGTGTCTTTTCCTGCTCTCATACCCCAAACTTTCTATACCAAGAAAGCTTTTTTTCTGTCCTTGTATCCTGCCTGGTCTAGAGGGAGCAAAAATAAATTGCATCAAGAACATAGTATGGCTTCATGTGTAGGTCTGCATCCCTGTAATCCCAGCACTTGGGAGGAGGGGGCATGGTAATGAGGGGGTCCAAGGTCATCCTCAGCTACTGACTCTGAGGCTGAGCTTGGTAGCATGAGACCCTGTCTTTAAAAAATGTCTAGTGAGCCCCCAAAACCTCATTTTCTGGGGACTTGAGACTGGCTAGGATCCTTCTGGGTAGGGGCTGGGAAGATAGCTCGGTGGGTGAAGTGCTTGCTCTGAAGACCTGAGGACCTGAGTTCAATCCCCCAGTGCCCACGTAAAGGCCAAGTGTAACTGTGAGTGCCATAATTCCAACACTGGGTGAACAGAGACAGGAGAGTCCCTGGGGCTCACTGGCCATCCAGTTTAGCTAAACTGATGGTTTCCAGGTTCAGTGAGAGACCTCTCAGACTGACAAGAAGGATATGCAGTATCCACCCATTCCCCACACAGAGATCCTCCCTGGAATTTTGTGGTGCATATCTAGACCTCAGTGAACCTGGGTGGTTTGACCTGGATAGTCAAAAATACTGGCTAGTCAGTGTTGGTGTCAGCATTGGACAAAAGAGTAGATTGGAAAGCTCATCAAAACATTGACCATAGGGCCAGTGAGGTGGCTTGGCAATAAAGGTACTTGCCACCAAGCCTATCGGCAAGTTTGGTCCCAGAACCTACCTGATGAGAGAGAGAACTGGCTTCAACATACTGCCCTCTGGTTTCTATAGGTTCACCATGGCACATTCATGGGTACACAAGCACACACCTCACACACATGTACACAAAACTCAGACTGTTTGCATGGTGTGGCTGAGATGCAAGCACGTAGCAACACTGATCTGTCATACATTCTTCATGAAGCTTCTTTTTAAATGAATGAAATTAGTGTTGGCTGTCATGTCTAGGGTGGTAGAGAAGAAATGGGCCAACGCTCACAGCTGAGCCACGAAGATGCTATAGTCCGAAATGGCACTGCTCTGATACTTCAGCTGATGAGCCTTCTGATAAAAATGCCAGAAGAGTTACACTGTCATCAATAGTTACTTTCTGAAGTGGGGAAAGTCCTATTTTGTGTGCTGTCTATTGTAGATGATTTTCTGAATGTCCTATGCGAATACATGCACAGTTCTGCTTACTTGGTCAATAAAGTATCTCTTTGAGATCTACCATGTGTGAGCCCGTTCAATTGTGGTAAGAAAGACTGACATCCCATGAGCTGAGTCCAGAAGACCATGTGCGCTCCCATTGAACCACATCTCCAGCTGCATGTAATCCGCTCTTCTGAAAGTTGCTAATGATGCTACATTTGCTGAATCCAAAGATAGCTTCCGAGCCGGGCACTCGATCGCCCCGCACATTTGACATGACCAGTCTATCCTCTGCTCTCCCTGAGGTGCTCTCTGGTTCTGAATGGTACCATTTGCAGGCGCTCCTCTTTGCTGGCCAGTCAGCGTTCTTTTCCATTTCCAAGGCTGCCCCTCACCCCACCCTTATCCCTGTAATAATGCAGGGGAGTCCAAGACTGTGCATTTGGGGTTTCTGTCTTTCAGTCACGCCTTTCACTTTACAGCTCTAAATGGCACCCAGAAGTCAAGAGTGCCCACCAACATATCCCCATCTTGTACTGCTTCCATATGTAACTACTTCCCTGATCTATATGGCCCAGCCTCGCTCCCTTGCCACTCCTCTTCTCCCTCCTCTTCCATCCCCTTTCTTTTTTTTTTTTTTTCCCTCCCTCACTTTTTTATTGCCTCGAGACTCTGCCACTCAGTTGGCCTGACTCTGGACTCCTGATCCTCCTCCCTCTATCTCCCCAGTAGTGGGACGACAGGTGTGTTCCTCTGTGCCCGTTAACTGTGGTATCAGGGATCAAACCCAGGGCTTTGTATGTACTAGATAAGTGCTCTACCAGCTGAGCTGTGTTCCCAACCCTTCTCTTTTCTTCTCCCTCTCCTTCCTTCCTTCCTTCCTTCTTTCCTTCCTTCTTCCCTCCCTCCCTCCTCCCTTCCTTCCCTTCCTTCCCTTCTTCCCTCTGTTCCTCCCTTCCTTTCCTCCCTCTGTCTCTCTGTCTCTGTCTCTGTCTCTGTCTCTGTCTCTCTCTCTCTCTCTCTCTCCCTCCCTCCCTCCCTCCCTCCCTCCTTCCCTCCCTTTCTGACACGTAGCCCAGGCTGGCCTCAAACTCAGAATTCTCCTGCTTCAGACTGGAATTAGAGACATATGCCACCATGCTCAGCTCAGATGATATTTCTACACTTGGTCCTTTAAAATCTATCTGGAACCCAACCAGCTCTCAGCACTCTGCTCTTCCAAGTTCTCCTTATCTCTCAACTGGGCTATTTTAGGAGATTCCCAATTGCCTCCCTCCTGCCATAGTCTCAATGGAGCATCCCGAATGATTCTAGTAAAATATAAAGTATTCTATGTCCCTGCTCTGCTCAGAGTAAAAGCCTGCTCACTCCACGGCCACCAGGCCCTCACTGGTGCTTCCCCACAATGTCCCTCCTCTCTCTGTCGACTCTTTCTGCCAGCTCTAGCCATACTTGCAGGATTGTGTCTTAGGGCTATGATGCTCTTCTCTCTAGAATGTTCTTCTATCAGACAACTGAGTTATCCCTCACTTTCTCCAAGTCTTGATACAAATAACCCCATTGTTGAAGTCTTTTGTGCCTACTCATTGCTATCCTGAGGTTTCTGGCCTCCATTTCCTGGACTTTATATATCTATATCTATTCTCTACCTATCTATTAACATATATATTCTGTATATATGTTACTGACTTAATTGCCTTTTCTGCCTACCGATTGCAATGTAAGGCTGATGATGTTATATTTCTGGAGGGGGAGTTCTGTTTGGCTCCCTGCTATCTCACCAACCTTTAGAAAAATGCTTGGCTAGTAGCAGGCACTCAGGAAATATTAGTTGAGAGGATGAATTAGAATCAGTGGTGTTTTTAATTTAAATACTGGTGCTCCAGGGACTGTGATTTAATTGGCACAAGGTGCAACCCAAGCCCTCATCTTTCCTGAAGGCTCCCTCGGTGATGCCACTGTGGAGCCCGGGTTGCCAACCACGTTTGTAATCTGAACTTTGGTTTGGTTGGGTTTTTTTATTTTTTATTTTCTATTTTTTTTCTCCTTTTTCTTGGAGTTTTACATCTGTGGCATATGCTGTTATATTCTTAGAAAATCCATTCATCTCAAAACGTAAATTGCAGTGAGTGGTTCTAATAAAACTGGTGCTATGTAGGGGAGCATATTAGGGTTTTAATTGGAACATCCTATTAAAGTGAGTGTTCTGGACATTCATCTCTGTATAACCTTGGCTGAACTTGGACTGGGAGGAACGAGCCCTACATTACAATGTTCTCGGTGAGCTTTCCAACTTAACCTTAGACTTCTTCTTCTTTTTCTTTTTTCTTTCTTTTTCTTTTCTTTTTTTTTTTTTTTAAGAGAAAAGAATTGATGCTGGCTATTTATCAACTCTGTTTGCCTGAGTGAGCTATACACATTTTCAGCCCCTACCCTGTGTCCACCTGCCCACCGTCTGTTTCTCGAGGCTCAGGAGAAAGTTTACCTTCCTTCCTTCCCTGCCTGGCAGTTCCTTCTAGGATGGTTGGCGTAGTCACATGGTACCCAGCTCCCGATGTATAGCAGGTGAGCCCCCCACATCTTGTCTTCTGTTGTTCCTTTTCCTTCTTCCTCTCAGACTAGACTATATTTTCTCTAGGGACACCAGGCCATTTTGCTGGACCTTTTTGAGTCCCTAGTGGTGGGCAGTAGGCAGATACTGATGGATTGCCTAACTAGTACTGTTTACTGGATGGACAACATTATCTAAGGGAGGATGCCTAGGGGAAAGGATGCCACATCCTTCGTAATGAGGGATGATTCCCTTCTTAACACCCTGGCATCTTCTACTCTGGTTCATCATTGATCTATATCATTCTTATTTTATCTTTTTTTTTTTTTTTAGAAAAGATTATTCTTTTCTCATATAATACATCCCAACTGCAACCTCTCCTCCTAGTCCCCCACACCCACTCCCACCCCAACCAGCCTCACACCACCCCTCAGCCCTAGATTTACTGACCCTCCATTTCCCTTCAGAAAAGAGCAGGTCTCCCAGGGATATCAATGGAACACAACATAACAAGATGCGATAAGACTAGGCACAAGCCCTCATATCAGGGCTGGGCCAAGTAACCCAGTAGGAGGAAGAGGGTCCCAAGAGCAGGCAAAAGGGACTGATTTAAGGAGATTTAAAACCTCAGGATTTCAGTATCCTGTTTGAAAACCTGCTCAAGAAAGCTCAGACATCATCACATTTGGCCTTAATTCCAAAATCAGATACAGAGGGATAGAATTGTGATTGCATTTTAGGCCTGCTAAGAAGACTCAGCCAAACAGGTCAATGGGGCCTTTTTAGGGTCCATCTATTTATAATCTAAACAGCTTTCTTTTCTTTTATTTTTTTAAGCTGTGTGCTTTAAGATTTATATTTGTTTTATGTATATGAGTGTTTTGTCTGCATGTGTGTCTGCAAACCAAAGGAGGGCCCATGGAGTTATAGTTGTAGATGGTTGTGAGCCACTATGTGGGTGCTAGGCATTGAACCTGGGACCTCTGAAAGAGCAGCTAGTGCTCTTAACCACAGAACCACCTCTCTAGCCTCCTAGGTTACTCTTCAACTACAGCTACATTATCTGGGTGACATTCTTCATTTCAACAGCCTGAGAGAGTAGATAACCTGATATTCTAGAGTTGGAGGAAGGTCTGAAACTAAGCTCTTAACACCTTTGTATCCTTTTGAAGCCCTGGTTTAAGAGAAAGTGATATCACGGTGAGGCAGGAAACTTTACAAAGCTATGAAATGCTGTATAGCGATCTCCATCTGTTTGGAAGTGAATGAATAAGAAACAGCAAAGAAAAGGGTATTGTATCTTACCAGAAGGGGAAAGGTTACCAGACCAGCTCATCACAGGGGTGCTGCTGTTGGTCCAGACTTTACAGCTAGAGGGTTGTTGATATCTTTATCCTTTCATTGTTTTGTCTAAGACAGGGTCTTGCTGTGTAACCTAGGTTAGTCTCAAACTTGACATCCTCCTGCCTCTCCTATTGGAGTACTTGGATCCCAGTCATGTGTCAGTGCACCCAGCCTTTGGAATAGCTTCACAGGCAGAATAGAGCAACAGGGCCGAGCCAGCAGTAGCCACAGAAGCAGGGGGAGATCTCCAGGTGACAAGTTGTATACCCAAAAGGACAGAAGGATTGGTGTCCACCCAGAGAGAGGGTTCCAGAGAGCAAGAGTCAGGCACAGCTCTGCCACTGGCGTGGCACCCTCCTCCTCTTCCCACATTTTTACCAACAACCTGAGAAAAGGCGTGGGTGACATGTTTATCCCATTTGCTCATGACCCAGATCTGAGAAGCACAGTGACCTCATTTCACTCCAAGAACCAGAATGAAAACGGAGGCCAAGCCTCATTGAAGTCAGCCAAGGGCTCGAGTGAAGATCCTGCACTCAGTTGGATCTGAAAAGGCCAACTGCACTTATTATGGGATGGCCAGGAGCCTGTCCTAACAGCAGCCTTTGTGGGAGGGGTTTAGTGTTTCAGTATGCGTGCCTCTTAAATGAGGACAGTCCTAGGTGTGTGGGGCCAAGAACACAGCAGAGTTCTGCCCTAGTGTTCCATATCCAGCCTGTGCTGCCTGGGGGACATGAGATAGAAGGTGACATATCCAGACAAAAGACCCAAAGTAAAGGGGTCCAGAGGGAGGGATTTCCAGGAGAGAAAGAGGCTCTTCCAACTCCTTCCCCCTTTCCAGCCTGTGCCCTGTGACCTGTCACTTCATCAGCTTCTTGGCTCGTATCTCACGCGTGTTCTTCCCTTCCCAGGTCCTCCAATGTCTCTAAACCACGTTCAGCCACCTGCATTTTCTGCCTTTGTGGTCTGACAGCTAAACACTCCTATGGAAGAAAACCAAAACCAACGAGCAAACAAACTAACCACCTTAGCTGGTTATTGGGATGTATGCCTGAAATCCCAGCACTTGAGGGACAGAGGCAGGAGGATCCTAACAGGTTCCAGGCCAGCATGGTCTCCAGACACCAAAAATCCAACTAAAGCCAGATCCAGTCAGTGACTTGCACTGGTATAGCATAAATCTCTAAAGTCATCAGACATACAGACCGATGTTGTGACTGGACGGTCTGTCCCTGGACCATACCAGTAACCACACCAATAACACCAACCCTAACTCTTGCCTCCCTTTGCCTCCTACCAGTGCCTTCTCCTTGCCTTTTGGGAAAGAACATTATGGTTGTGTGGTCTCCAGAGAGAGAAGTAGTAGAAATACCCACCCCCAATGGTTTGCTCTCATCACAGATTACGAATTTCCACACCCAGCCCAAGTGCCTTCCTTCCTATCTCCTTGCATCAGATCATGGTTTGAAGGTGGGGGGAACTACCTCTGGCTTCACTCAGGATCGCTGATGGCTAATGAGGATTATCTTTTTAGCCTTTCTGTGTCAACAGGAGTTTCCTCTACCGCCACTCTTTAATTAAGACTGCTTTGCCCTGTATCTATAATCACCAAGTCACTTGAAAAATTGGTCCCTCTTGGCTGTCCCCGAGTCCCCAGTCTCTCATTAATTCCTCAGTACACTATGATGTCTGGTTTCTGGCCCACACGCTAGTGGAATGCCCTCACCGCATCAACCTGTGGGGACCAATCCCTAATCTACTACAGCTTCTCAACGCCACCATCTCTGTGAGTCTCCATTCCCCAGGATTCGCTGATGCCACTTTGTCTGTAGACTTCCTTTCGCCTCCTCCACCTCTGCCTGAGCCCTTCCAATGAAGCTCTCAGTGAATTCTTGCAACAGTCTTTAGAAACCCAGTGCATTGTTGGAGATAGGATCTTTTTATGTAGCCCAAAACAGCCTCAAACTCATAACCCACTGGCCTCAATCTCCTACTTACTAAGATTGTAGGCACATACCATCATGCCTGGCTTCTGTTCCTTGTTTTGATTGAATTCTGTGCTTCTCCCCTGCCCCCCAGTCTCTGCCTGCCCCCTTATAACACCAGCAATCTGAGACTAATCTTCAAAGTGTATCCCTATCTCTGGACCAATCACTCCAACATCTGTCCCAATCACACAGCCTCTAATCTCCAACCTGCCTGTTATCTCTATTTGGGCAACCCTGACTCCTCTAAAGTATTATGACCCAAACTACATTTATCACATTCTACCCACAAATCTGTTCCTCTTCCTCTGTTCCCTAGGTTGGCCAACACCCAGATTACACATCACCCCTCTAAATGAGAAATCTAGACTCATTCCTTGTCTCTTTATTATTATTCTCCATACTTTGACTTGACTGATTTAAGCAGTAATCCATTGTGTAATCAACTAAATAAAGTATTGCAGAGTGGCTTTACTGTATAAGACTTGGATTTTCAGTTTAAAAGAGAGAACAAAGGTCAGAATATTGAAGTTAAGGGCTAAAGAAGCAATCCCATGTTGGGAATTTTTTTCTTTCTATTCTGTCTTCCAAGAAGACATGGAGAGCTTGGCAATTGCCTTTTCCTGTAGGCACCAAGCAGGGACTGGTGGACTCACACCCCAGTATTAGACTCTGTAGCATCTAGTGGCTCCTCTACCTCGGAACTCACTGCAGTACCAAATCACTCCCTTCTGTCAATGTTGTCTCTATACCACTTTATCCTGACTTCTGAACAGAATGCTAGACTTCTCAACAGATAAAGAGTCCCAGTCTTAGAGACAAGAACTTTTTCTAAGGCAATCCAGCTGAGTAATAGCCTGCCACTGGAGACCTGCTATTCCCAAGGCCCACTCCTCTTAGGAAGCCACTGGCTTCTATTTGGTAGTAAAGATAAACTTCAGTTCAACTGAATGCAGTTGGTTGTGCTTCCTCCTTGGTACAATTAAACCTTTGAGGATAATAGGAAGAAGCAATTCCGTGATTTGGAGCTTAAATTTGGAACCTGAGTTCTCCTTAAAGGGGGCCCTGTTACTGTATGCGACTCTTCTCTCCATTTCTATAAACACTCAGTGCAGTTTTCTTTATAGACTACCACATCTATTTTCCAGAGGCACTGGAGAAACATGTGAGGAGGGGTTGGTTAACTCCTAGCTTTACTTGGAAAAGGGTTTTAATTAAATGCAGGTCCTAGCATCAGAAGATTCTGGCTGTGGCTGAATGTTTGTGGTGATATTGATGCGGTTCATCCTAGGTCTTCCTTTATAAGCTGGTAAAAAAAGAAAATGAGAGTGTATATTGGAAAGATTTCAAGTATAGAAAAGAATATATATGTGCACACACGCATACACACATATATACACACACATGCATACATGTGCACATATGTACACATACAAATATTTACCTCCTTTTTCATTTTTTGCCTGTAGACATTTTTTGTTCTTTTTGACCAGACATTGTACTGGCAGGAAACAGACGCCTGATTTAAATAGCATATAAGCAGCAACCTTGGAGACAGCATAGGACAGTAACCAGGAGAAAGGACAAAGGGGGCAGTCTGGCTCAGAAATCAAGGCTGTCGAGGCTGGACTCTCACGGGTCAGCTGTGAGTATCTATTTCCATAACCCTCATTAGCAGCTCTTCTCAGCACTCAAGGAGAACCTACCCTTTCTCAGAGTCTGAGAGCGCAGTCACTCACTCCGCTTCCTTCCCCGGATCCTAACGTTACTGTTGCAGTCTGCGGAGAGCTCGCTCAGCCTGTGGGCCGGAGGGACTGCCGCGGCCCAAGTAATTAAAGTTTGCAATAATGCCTCACCTAAAGATAGATAGAAATAACTAGCTCCTCCATCTCTCCCTTCCCCGGAAGCCCAGGTGAAAAGTGTCAAGTGGAGCTGGGGTGGGAGGGCAGGGAGGGCTGGTGGAGGAATTGGGTGGGAACAGGGACAAAAGTCTGGAGTGGATAGCAGCAACCCTGGTCTCTCATCTATGTGTCTACATATTCTGTCTGTCTGTCTGTCTGTCTGTCTGTCTAGATTTGGCCCTACTTACCTCACCTCACTTTCAGAGGGAATCCATGGTTCATTAGTAACTCCCAAACCTTCGTTTCTGGTTTACAAAGAAAAGGGAGAGAAAAAAAAAAAAAAAAAAGCGGCTGGGTGTGTCAGCACAGGCAGGCTTGTAGAGAGCCGGGAGTTCAAGGTTATCTTTAACTATGGAGTGTTCGAGGCCAGCTTGGGTTTAATCACCCTTGTTTCAAAACTAACATAAGAGAAGAACATGTCCTGGCCAGGAGAGGCAGCTTCTATCTTCCTGTAATTCCCACACGTGAGAGGAATTCAAGACCCTGTGTGCAAACACCACCACCAGAACCTAAGTAAGCAGGGCGTGGAGGTGCTTGCCTGTGTTCTCAGCACTTGAAAGGAGGCAGGAGGACCAGAAATCCAAGAGCAGCTTTCGGTTACGTGAGACGTGTGAGCTGAGTCTGGATTACTCTGCCTCAAACAACAACAAACAAAGTTTGTTTTGTCATAATCTTCGCACTGCCCACCTTAGTCCTCTTGGGCTACTTTGTCAAAGTACTATAAATGATGTGGCTTGTAAAGTACACAGAGATGTACTTCTTGCAGTTCTGGTCCCTGAGATGTTCAGATCAAGTTGCCAGGAGACTCAGTTGTTCATGCTAGCTCATAGATGGAGGTGTTGGTTTGCTCGTTGTAGAATGGAGCGGGCTGGTCTGTTCCCTGGGGTCTTTCAGAGAAGAGCTGTGATTACTGGGAGTGTTTAGCTGTTAGAACCCAGTCATGCCCCAAAAGGTCCACTTCTATTGGTACAATGGGGCTAGATTTTTCCATAAGGCAGTGGTTCTCAAGCTTCCTGTTGCTGCCACCCTTTAATTCAGTTCCTCAAGTTGTGCTGACCCTCAACCAACAAGTTAGTCTGCTGCTATCCCATAACTGTAATTTTATTACTATTATAAGATATAATGTGATAGGTAACCCCGCCCCAAGGAGTCACGACCCATAGGTTGAGAACCACTGCCGTAATGACTTATAGGAGAGCCACAGGCATTCAGACCTTATCGCTGCTATTTGTGGAGATGGTCCACTCCCTGCCTGTCTCATGACTAAAGACTCAGTCACATGGGTACTGGCTTGCACTTCATTAGGCCTGGATGAATAAATTCCTCTAAACTAAGTTGCTCACAAAACTACTCCATTTCTGTTAGGAATAAGTTCTATGGATAGTAAAAGATTTTACAAGGTGTGGGGAAAAAAAAACAAAAACCCAGTTCCTTTTCACTAAAGCTTTCTCCCTCAGACTTCAGAGGTTATCTATTCTAACTTTAGGTTTCTTACGTTAACAAATCAAAGTGAGGCAGCATTCCAAAGGTCATAGAGCAAAGACGTCCTGTGAGACGTTGTCCCACTGTCCCCAATGGCAAAACACTTGGCACTCAGCGTTTAAAAGAAAATTATCGTTTCATTTCCAAGGGGGCTATTTTTAAGCAAGAAATTCATTCACCTTGGAATTTTTTTTTTTTTTTTTTTTTTTTTTTTGGAGAAGAAAAAAAAAATAAACAAGTGCCCTGGGTTTGTCCTTTTAAGCCAATTTTAAAAGTGTGCCTGCTCTGCTGAGGAAACTGGCAGGCAGGCATCCTGCAGACAAACTGTTCTGGTCGGTGCTGGTGACTTATCCCAAATGCCGATCTGACTCATGGGTGAGATCATGAGAAAACTGGACTATTTTTCTGGATGGCTTTTTCTTTTCTCTTCCAATTTTCATTTTCGGTATTTGTGGTGTGTGATACCCATGCTTGGCAGCAGAGCCTAGGAGTAGCCAGGACCCATGTGTACGTGCACTCGTGTGTGTGTGTGTGTGTGTGTGTGTGTGTGTGTGTGCGCGCGCGCGCGCGCGTGCGCAGTGGTGAATTTCTGTTAACTTTTGTTTCCTGGGATTTGAGTCTTACTCATAAAATGTGAACTGTTCTCATTCAACAAATACTCATTTAAGGGCTGGTAAGATGCCTCTGTGTATAAAATGCTCACTGGGCAAGTATGAGGACCTGACTTGCTATCTCAGGACTATTAAAAGCTCACAGTGAAGGCATACATGTATTCCTAGGGCTGGGAGCAGAGGTTGGGACACTGAGGACCCACTGGTCAGCCAGTCTAGCTGAAGCAGGTGCAACGAGAGACCTTGTCTCAAAAACTAAGGTGGAGAATGAGTTAGGAAACACCCAACATCAACCCATGGCCTCCACATGCTTGCAAACGTGTGTGTACACACAGATGTGCACATATATACTCCATCCGCATTGCTTATTTAATAAATGCACTTCTCCATGTTGAGACATTTGGGCAACTCCTACCCGAGTTAAATCAGTAAACAGTCCCTACTCTCTTGTGTTAGGGTATTGATAGGTATGGTGACCACGCCACCACCAAGTCTCAGTGTGGTTTATGTGACCTGAACATGACAACAATGATTTCTCTTCCACACGGTAACTGGTGCAGGAGCTCTTGTTGACAGGTACATCCTCCCTGAAGAGGAATTCAAAGACCGGGGTTGTTTTTTCTGTCTTCCTTTCTCAGGGTTGTAAGTATTTTGCCTCTCACTGTTGGAAGGAACAAAAGATGGCACAGCAATGTCACACCTGTCTCTGAGCTGCATTGGCTTGGAGCCAGTACCCAGTATATGGCCCTGCTTAGATGCAAGTGGGTTAGGAAATGCAGTCTGTGATGGGTCCATCAGTGCTGCATAAACGGGAACATCTGGACTGCAGGAACATGTAGAACCTGCTGATTCTGCCATTGAGCTCTTACGATGTACTTGAGGGACTACCAACATGAAGAGAGGTACCTCAGGTGGGTCTGCAGGGGAGTTATCACTTGGTGCTTCCTGAACTTGAGTTCAGTTCTCTAGGATGCTTCTTTGTTCTTTGTGTCTTTTTCAATATAGTACCCACCCTCTTGGGTCTCTGACCTTCCTCCCATCCCACCTGTTTCTTTTGCTGTGAAGAGAGAGATACCATGACCAAGGCAACACTTATAAAGAAAACATTTAGTTGGGGCTGGCTGAGAGTTTCAGGGGTGAGTATTAAACTCTTATCATTAAGGCAGCATTAAGGCTGACACAGTGCTGGAGAAGGAGCTGAGAATTCTACATCTTGATTCCCAAGCAGCAGAAGGGGACTGTGAGTCACACTGGGCACAGCTTGGGCATTTATAACCTCAAAGCCTGCCTCCATAGTGACACACCTACTCCAACAAGGCCACTCATCTAATAGTGTCACTCCCTGGGGGCCAAGCATTCAAATACATGAGTCTATGGGGACTTTTCCTATCCAAAACACCCACACCACCTGTCCCTCCTCTGCAAACTCAACATTCATCCCACTGGGGAATGAGTGTGGGATACATTTCTTCCAGAATCCTTTCTTGGACCCAGTTCACAGTTGTATGTTCTAGCCATCTCTCAAGGCAAACTATAGTTTCTTGTGCTTATCAAATGGGAATTTTATATGTTGTAAACTTCAAAACTCAGAAGACAGAGGCAAGAAAGCCTTAAGATTATGGGGAAGAGTGGCTTTGTGCCTTCCAGCCAGTGGGGGAAAGCTGTGAAGAGGTAGGTCAGGCTACTTGCATTCGTGAGCCAACACTTCTAGTCCTTGGTTTCATGAGTTGGTTGGAAGGCTCACTTCTAGAGAGTAAGACAGGAGATGTTGTGCATGCTGGTTTGTAGTGTTTCCATGGGGAAAGAGGTGCTGTTCTGTAGTGTGTTCTCAGCTTAGGGGCTAGAAGGAGTTATTTACCCAGCCAGCCTCAGTCTGGTATTAAAACTGAAGGGCAAAGTATAGAATCCTCCAGGGCCCAGGTGATCTTGGAATGTATCGTCATGTTCCAATGGCCGTTGACCTTACAAAAAGGCTTTGATGTGGGATATAAAAAATGAACATGATTCTGCAGACAAACTTACCCCCTTACTCAAAAACTCTTTTCTTCTAATTATTTTTAATGATCTTCAGGAGAAGTGCTTTTTGCAGTTCTTTTGACAAGTTCGTACATGCAAGTGCCTGCTGATCCTGCATTTACAAGGTGGTGGCTGCTTTTACTGGTTAGGTTACCACTAGAGTTACCTAAAAATAGACCAGTGAACTGTGCTCAAAAGAACTTGGCAGAATCCATTTGGAAGGAGGCAGGGTAATTTGCTATTGGCTCTCTGAAGTCTGAAGGCTTGGCTCTCTGAAGCCACTGTCTGGTTGTACCAGAAGAGATCAGTCTTGCTATGAAGACAATCACAGAAGCCATCGAGGACAAAATATCAGAGATAGGAGGTAAATCTTTAAGGTTGAGCATGCTGAACCATTCTTGGTAAGCACCATTTGCAAACCCTTAGTCTCTTGACCACCCAGGCAGTCCAGGCTCACATCTTTATTCATGTGTGCTAAATATCAACAGAGTCTCTACTGTGTGCCTGGGGAGTCAGACCCCAAGCCTCTGCCCCTCAAGGCAGTCACATTTGGGGCGTGGACATGAAGCCAATGAAAGTATTGGCCATAATGCTGGGGAGCCAAAGGCAAGTTAAGGACTAGGTAGCATGAAGGGACTGCCGAGAGGGAAGGCTACTCTGAGAATGGGACATTGGTGCAGAGGCTGGGATAATGAGGGGTCAGATAGGCACTGATTGCTGGGAAGGGAGAGCCAGAGAGAAAAGACAAAAATCTCAAGGATCAAAGGGGGAAAAAAGTAGAATATTCCTTCGCACAAACTACAGTTGTCCTCCCCAGTCTTCCTTCTCATAGAAGCAGGCTTCTTCATCACCATATTAGTCCTCCCCTTTACCACGATAGTCCTCCCCATAATTTCGTCATTCTTCCTAGTTACAGCAGAAAGTCAGTGCATCACTCCTCCCCATCACTGCAACAGTCCTCCCCGACTTTCCATCCATCTTTCCACTCACCCCATTAGTCCTCCCTATTTCTCTGGTCTTCCTGTTCTATCTTCCCCATCACTACAGCAGTCCTCCCTCTCATGCAGTCGGTCCTGCCCTGTCACTGTGCTCATTCTTTAAGGGCAGTTAATGCATCCCTAGAAGGCAGGAGCTGTGAGCTAGAGGTACTTATGTGGCACTGCTCTGGTTTGGAAGATAAAAGGGAGGACTGTGGAACAATTTGTGTTGTCTAGCAAGTTGACTTTCTCGTTGCTCTAACACATGCAACTCTGGAGGTCTGCTGTCTGGTCTTTCCCCGGAATTTGTTTTTGATGTAAAGGGAGAATTGATGAGCACAGCCAACCTTGATGAGCACAGCCAACCTTGATGAGCACAGCCAACCTTGGTGGCCACACCCAACCTTGAGTCCCTGTTTACAGACAACTGTTCGGAAGCTGGCAGAGCATCAGACAGTCCTCTGTTCCTCAAACCCTGGGTGCTGCCTACCCCAGGCATGCATGCTCTGCCTGTGGGAGCTCTGACTTTCACCAGGATCAGTTGGGGTTCATGTTCCATTGTACAGCAACCTTGACCATTGCCCGGAAAAGCCATCAGAGTTTTTTTTTTTTCTAGTTAAGAGCAGCACTGTTGTTAATAAATCCGTCAGCACCATTTGCCTTTGCTGGGACTTGATGGCACATTTGCATGTTGGGATCATCAGAGTCTGGATCTCCTGCTGTTTCTACTGTCATAAAGAGATAGTGATAACCGTGGCGAGGGCTATGTTCTGGAGCTGAGAGTAGATGAGCTTGGAAAACATCAATCCTGTTTGCAGGCAAATGTGGCTAACGACAGACTAGGGAAAACAAAAATAATCTGAACTCTGCAGCAAACGCTTCGTTGTTTCCTAAGGCTTGCTCCTTAATGAAGTGTAGTAGGGAATGAAGGATGAGTGAGAAAGGCAAGAGCTCGCTAGAGAGGAAGGTAGACATGGTTAAGAGAGCTAATATTCTCATTGTTGTTGTTAGCCTAATAAAACCAAGATCAGGCCAACCAAGGCAAGTGGACAGTACTGACTCCTCCCTGACATGGGCCTAGGGCTCCATCACAGGGCATGTCCTTGTCTGTGGGCCACTAGGGACTCAAACCTCCACTTGACTGGTTATGCCCCAGAAGACATTTGATGATATCTGGAAACAGTAGAACTACCTGTGCTGGAGTAGTTATGAGTAGACACCAAATATGCTACTGGCCCTCTGACAGTATACAAGATGGCTCCCATGAGCCCAAATAACCCACCACCCTCTGTCAGCAGCAGAGAGACGAAGGGCTGCCCATCAGGCCCTGTTTCCCTGACCTAATCTTGAGTACAGACTGCTTTTCTTTCATGGAGGAGAACTATGAAGGCCCGAGAAATGGTCTGCCACTCATACAAACATCACAGGGAGGCCTGTGGTAGAGGAAGTGACTTTTCTAAGTCCTTATTGCTTTTTTAGTCACAGTGTAGGCTGAATGAACTAGAAAAACTATGGGTAAGAGCTTTTGCCAAAAGGGAGGGGGCTCCTAGGGAGAAGGCTCAGTTGGCTTAGTGCTTGCACCACAAGCCTACGAGCCTGAGTTTAAATTCAGAAGTTATATCAACAGCAGGGGGTGGTGTCTGTTTGTGACCCCAGGGCTGGGGAGGTAGAGATAGGAGGGTACCTGAGCATGGCCTGTGGCCTAGCTCACTTGATACACTCCAGGCCAATGAGAGACTGACTTAAAAAGCTAGGTGGCAGTTCTCAATAAACAGTACTCAAAGTTGGTATCGGCTTCCCTGTGTACATGCTTGTGTGTGTGTTAGTAGGCAGGTGTGTGCAAACACACACACACACACACACACACACACACACGCTTACAATACTCATCTTGAGGCATGAAGCTTTATGCATTCTACTCTTAGATTATCCCATCATGCATATGGTAACTGGTTGCTGTGAGTCTTTCATGTCGCTGGAGTTCAGCATCCATCAGTCACCTAATAAGCGTGGAGGTTGCCTAACATGGGCAATGAAATAATAATAACAATAATGTTAAAATTCATTTGTTGTAGGTTTATTCGTAGATGGGACTCAGTGTTTAATCCTCTAATAAGTCTGGTATCATTACATCCTCCCCAGAATTCTGCAGGCACGGTTTTACAGGTAACAAATCTGAAACTCCAGGATATCAGGAACATACCAAGCTACACTTCACTCCATGGCCTATTAGACTCCAGAGCTCGTACCTCTAGCCACTGAGATGTTCTGTATGAAAATTAGAAATGTAGTTGTTAGTGTAGATACAAAACTAGGCTGTTTTACATGTATTTTGATCATAAATCAAGGATAAGACATGTAGATGTGTTCTCCTGGCCTCTTCTGTCACCGAAGTGGTAATGGGCTTTACTAGTTTGGCTGATTGCTGTTGTGTTTGGATTTTTGAGGCACAGAGGGACTTCTAACTTCTATACACACTTGGTGTATGTGTGTGTGTGTGTGTTTGTGCATTCACTATGTCAGAATATGTGTGGCTAAACACTGGGTTTTGTTGTTAGTTTTTGTTTGTTTGTTTGTTGTTTGTTTGTTTTTCAAGACAGGATTTCTCTGTTTAGCCCTGGCTATCCTGGAACTTGCTCTGTAGACCAGGCTGACCTTGCCTCTGCCTCCCAAGTTCTGGGATTAAAGGCATATGCAGTCACTGCCCACCTTGAACACTGGGTTTTTAGTGGTGAGTGGTAATGCTTGTCTTCCTTTGGTTGCTGACAGCAGAGCAGTCGAGGCTCTGGAACAGGAACTGTGAGAAATGGGAGGTGAGGTAGGGAGAGAGGAGATGGGTCTGAAACATACCCCAGAATTGCCCTGCTATGATGCACGAACTCCAGGTTATACACCACTGAGTCTTACCCTCATTCTCTCACTGCGTGCACACTGCTTCAGGGGGGCATTCACTCTCTCTCCCCATCCCAGGCTGCAGAGGTCCCTGGAGAGAATAACGAACCCCAGATCACGCTTGGTAACTATGACCTGGCGATCTTCAGAAGAGAGGCTAAGATCCACCCTTTCTGCTACAGTTCTGGACTCACAGTCACGTAGCGAGGAGAAGGAACGAAGCTCACAGATCAGTGGGACAATAAGAAAATTAGTACAGAGAATGCAGAAAGGAAAGAAAAAGATAATGGCTCAGTTAGGGAAAGTTAAAGAAGGCCTTGCAGAGGAGGTGCCATTGAAGGGCCAAGAAGTATCTCTGCCACTGCCCGTTCTCTCATCTAGGACAGCACACAAAATACTGTAGAGTATTTTATGAGTGATTTTTCCCATGGGTTATCATGCCCAGTTTCTCTTGTGGTCAGCATGAGGACCTGAGCCCAGAGTTCTGGGGCTCCCAGCAACACCCCCAGCCCCAATCCATCAACCTTAAACTTATGTAGTAAAGAGTCTTGTGTGTCAGTTCCAGGACCCTGCGTGTCCAGTGGAGTCTGCCCTTCTTTGGATCTGGATGGCAGCTGTCACTGATGGAACCTGGCCAAGCCTGGGCTTCCTGACAGCCATCCCTGGACAGGTGCTCCTGGCTTACACAACTGCTTCTAAAGGCCTAGAAGAACAAAGACGCACATGTCATTCACCCAGAATTCTGGGGCTGACTGGGAGGCTCTAGTCTTGCAGGCGCAGGTCCTGTGCCTTTTTTTCAGTAGTGGTGGTGGGGTGCTGTTCTTCAGCCCCTCATGTGGCTGAAGAACATAAGACAAACATGATAACATAAGGCTCTGGGGCCACCTGTCATTTTTCTCCTGGATTTGCTCTCTTTCCACAGGATCCTCACCTTGGACTAGAGTGACCTCTGGAGCAGATGATTGCTCCCTTGCTCCCATGATTTTTTTGAGACAGGGTTGGTCTTAGTTTTTTGTTGTGTTGATAAGACACCATGACCAAGACAACTTATAACAAAACAAAACAAAACAAGTGTTTAATGTGGCTCATAACTTCAGTTAGAGTCCATGATGGTAGAATAGAGGAACAGCTTGATCCACAGTCACTGGGGGTGGGGGGAGAAAGAGAGAGAGAGAGGGAAAGAGAGAGAGAGAGAGAGAGAGAGAGAGAGAGAGAGAGAGAGAGAGAGAGAGAGAGAGAGAGAGAACACTAGCTAGTTCATGGGGAGACTTTTGAAAGCTCAAAGCCCACCCGAGTGACACACCTTTTCTAAAAAATGGCCACACCTCCTAATCCTTCCCAAACAATTCACCATCTGGGGACCACATTTTCAAATATATGAGCCTATAGGGGCCATTCTCACTAGACCATTAGAACATCATTGTATATCTCAAGCTAGCCTTAGATTGGCAGGATTAGATCTGCCCCTTCTGCTTCAGGGTCCTGAGCCCCAGGGTTATAAATATGAACGAATATACTATTGCAGAGTTGTCTATGCATTACTTGGGCTCTATACACCAGGACTATGCCCCTGTGGGGACACTCACAATGTCTTCAGCCAAATACCCTGGAAGGTAAGAAAAAAAAGTAGCCACCTTGAGAATGCCTAACCTAGCTGTTCTAGAAGTCAGCTTCTCAGGCTTTGGTATTCATGTGGCTCAGCTGGGAACCTTGTTCAAATGCAGGCAGGAATTCAGTAGGCCCAGGGAGAGCCTGGGTCCATTTCTGTTGATCTCCTGGTACTTACTGCAGGCGCTGCAGGTTGGTTGATTCATGCTCCGAGGAGAGGCCAACACTAGTGAGTGGACATCATTTGCAGGATCAAAGGCTCAAAGGTGTCTGTGGAAGAACTGGTAACTTATTTAGTCCCCCAGGTTCCCTCCAACTTCCCCAGATGGAGAACATCTGAGGCCATTCTCTCCAGTTCCCCACCCCCTCCAGCTGGGTGCCTCTCTCTTGTCCTGGGATGGGTAAGCTTTCCTCCAGGAGTGACAGTACATCTGTTTTCCTTTGATGCCCTTAAGGACCTCACTAGGACCTTCTGAGACTCCAGAAAACCCTATTTGCTTGTTTGAGTCTTACTTTGTCTTCCTCTCTCCCTTCCTTCCTTCCTTCCTTCCTTCCTTCCTTCCTTCCTTCCTTCCTTCCTTCCTTCCTTCCTTCCTTTCTCTCTCTCTCTCTCTCTCTCTCTCTCTCTCTCTCTCTCTCTCTTTCTGTTTGTTTTGTTTTGTTTTGTTTTGTTTTGTTTTGTTTTGTTTTGTTTTGTTTTGTTTTGTTTTTAAGGGGAATATAGGAGGAAGCTTCCTTGAGGAGCACAGGTGTTTGGCCTGAGCTCTGGGGAGGTCTCGAGAATCTCTGTGACCATGGAGAGCATTGGGAAAGCCAGAGGAGCTGCCACAATTATGCAACAGAATGGGGGAAGACTTGAAGCAGATGGGACAGGAGGGGAGGGCCCATTTTACATACCACTGAACCCCAGGAATTCTGCTAATGGAACTCTTTTCAGCCTTCTAGAAACGCTGTCACTTTGCCCATTGTTATTTTTAGCCATTGTCTGTTTCCTATTGTTAGGAGCAGTAGGCATTCTTGGGAGACCTTTTCTGTGTGCTTTAGCAAGAAGGTCTGAGGTAGTGTGGAGAAAAAGAAGCGGCTTCGGTTCTGAGGAAGTCCCACAAGAAAGCACTCTGGTGTAGGGAGAGAAGGAGACCTAGTCTCAAAGATCAGTGGCCAGGTCTCTGACTGGGACTGACTGGTACCTGTGGTCACTGGACTATGCTTTCTCCTTACTGTTTCTATGGAACAGTGTATCCCAAATTCTAAACTGCAAATTGGTGTGTTGAGGACTATAAGTTATCTCTTAGGAAGGATACAGAAGGTGAGTTCTAAGAATGTATGAATAGGATGGAAAGGAGGGAGATTGGTTGGTTTTGTGGGGTTTTTTTGTTTTTTAAGGTTTTATTTATTTTATGTATGTGAGTACACTGTCGCTGTCCTCAGACACACCAGAAGAGGGCATCAGGTCACATTTCTGTGGTTGTGAGTCACCATGTGGGTGCTGGGAATTGAACTCAGGACTTCTGGAAGAGCAGTCAGTGCTCTTAACCACTGAGCCATCTCTCCAGCCAGGAGATTGGTTGGTACTGAGAATTGAAGGCTTGTTTCCTGTGTTGAAACCCTACTCCCCAACATGATGATATGCAGAGGGAAGGTCCTTGGGAGGACCAGGACATGAGTGGGACAGGAGGACAGAGCCCACATGAGGGCATTGTTGATGATAAGTGAAGACACGGGGAAATCTGTTTCCTTCCCTCTCCCTTCTCCACCAGTGTGGACATACTGAAGAGGCAGGCAGGTTTTTATCAAGAACCAGATCTGTCGGCCCTTTGACCCTGGACCTCCAGACTCCAGAGCTGGAAGAGCTGACTTTCTGTTGTTCTCCAGTGACTCTGTCTATGGGACTGCTCTGTGAGTCAACTTATATGGATTAAGACAGGCAGGAGGAAGACAGATCTATGGGCTTCTAAATGCCAGCGAATAGGTACCACCCGGCGCTCACGAGTTAGGCTGTTGAGAAATGAGGAAAAGAAAATGAACACAATGAACTTTTTCTTACCGCCACATAACTGTTTTATAAAGCAGTGCTGTGGGTGCTGCTTTCCTGCTCCGAGGCGATTAAGCTATGAAAGTATGATGTCACTCAGTTATATTTATTTAGTATCTTTGATGCAAAAAACCCCCTCTGAAATAGTCTTACATTTTTTTATTGGCTTGCAGGATCCAGATGTGTCAAAACCTTGGCGCTGGGAAATTAGAAAACTGGACGGGAGAGATAAGGAGAATATGGACTTAGGGGTTAGCAGCAGGAAGGAAGGGCCCGGAAGGAGGGAAGGATAGGCTTTGTGGCTGCCTCTGAGTATGGGTGTCCCAGTGATGACAGGAACTTTTAGAAAATGTACAAGTTGTGGAAGGAGTGGATCTGGTGACAGATGGAACATCTGGGAACCATATCATAACATTAATGGCTGCTGTCTGTCGAGGATGCAGGACTGTGAGCCCCGTCTCTAAAATTTTGTTTATTCAGTGTGGCAAGCCTTTGAGGTTGGTGATGGTGTTGTCTCAGGGTTACAAATGAGGCCAGAAAGAACTAAGGTGACAGTGTCCCCTTATTGAGCAAGGAAGATGTGGGTGAGGGGGCATATG
This sequence comes from Mus caroli, assembly GCF_978045245.1. Lineage (NCBI taxonomy): Eukaryota > Metazoa > Chordata > Mammalia > Rodentia > Muridae > Mus > Mus caroli. The sequence goes on from NW_028227271.1 coordinate 91,762,587, forward strand.
GGACTTTGGGAACCTAGGCACTTGGTCATCCTTCTGTTAGGTCAGTGTCTGTGGGAGAACTTGATTCTGGGCTTGAGTGAGATCTCTCTGTGACAGAAATGGAAAGAAAGCATATGGTGATAGGCTTTGTCCTCTCCCTTGGTGACACAGATATAAGCCAGATTAGAGCAGATTAAAAGTAGATAAAGGTAGGTTTATCAGGAGGCAGCTCTCAGGTGAGTTCACTGATCTTATGGAGAGCAGTCAGTGAAGTCACACATCCAGGCTAAAGCAAGGAGTTTTTTATGGATCCTGGGCACATGGTGATGACATTTGATCTAGGTGCTGGAATTGTGTCCATACATGGCTAAAACCAAAGCCCCTGGACGGGCACTTTTGGGTGGGTTGTGGGAAACTCAGGAGTGGTGACTTGTTAGCCCATAGTTTTCTCTGTGTGGGCGGGGTTGGGAGAAGGAGGGCAGAAGGGGTTTCCTAGCTGGTTCGGGCCATGAGCAGGGGTCCAGCTCAATATAAGGCAAAGACTAAAAGTATTTGGTTAGAGCCTTCAGACACCCCATTCTAATATCTTGTCACCTACCAGACAATCTCATCAAAGGAAAAAGCAGAGAGCTTTGACTAGCAGGGGAGCAGTGTTTTGTTTTGTTTTGTTAGTTTTTTGTTTTTCGAGACAGAGTTTCTCTGTATAGCCCTGGCTGTCCTGGAACTCACTCTGTAGACCAGGCTGGCCTCGAAATCAGAAATCAGCCTGCCTCTGCCTCCCAAGTGTTGGGATTAAAGGCGCGCGCACACACACATGTACACGGACAGTGTGCTCTGCCGGTGTTTTGGGAATATCCCAGGTGGATGGCATGATTGATTAGAGCTGAAAGCTTAACAGTTTCCAGTGCCAGTAAGGACCATGTTACAGTCAAGCCCAGGTTGTTTGGGCAGATAGGAATGTCCTGCCTTCTCTGGTCTTGTGGGCTTCAGAGAGCTCTGGGAAGAAAATCATGAAGGAAGTATGTTCATACAATGAAATAGTACCCAGCAATTAAAAAGGTTAGTATGTGAAACATATGGACCAATCTCAGAATAGTTATCCCAAGTCGAAGAAGCCAAACAGAATGGGTCTTTTCAGTGTGCTCTCATTTGATTGAATAAGGTTCTAGAAAAAAAATGCATGCTTGAGCCTGCAAGATGATGCTGCAGATAAAGATGCTTGCTGCTAACCTTGAAAATTTGGTCATTGGAAGGAGAAAACTGACTCGTGCAGTTGTGCTCTGACCTCTACAGGTGCAGCGTGATACCTTCTCCCCCAAATAAATAAATGTTTTTAAACATGCAAACTAACCTTTGGGGAGAAGAAGCAGGCAAGCATTTCCTGAGAGATGGGGATAGAATGACACAGGAGAGAGGGGGGGGCATAGAGAATTTTCATGGTGGAGATGGTTCATGGGTTTGCTCATTGTCTTCATGACAGTTGCATTGATATATATGTACACATACACAAAAACATACATCTACATAGAAGCTGGATTATGGTGGTGCACATCTGTCTGTAATCCCAACTCTTTGGAAGGCTGAGAAAGGAGGACACAAGTTCAAGGCCAGCCAGGGCAGCTTAGTGAGAACCTGAAAGAAGTAAAAGGGAAGGAAAGAAGGGGAAAGGAGAGGAAGAAGCTGTCCTGGTTAGGATTTCTGGAGTTGAGATGAAGCACCATGGTCAAGAGCAATCTGGGCAGGGAAAGGGTTTATTTCTGCTTACACGTCCTCGTCACGGACCATCAGTGAAGAAAGTCAAGGCAGGGACCTGGAGGCAGGGATTGATGCAGAGGCCATGAAGGACCACTGCCTATTGGCTTTTACTCCTTGCGGCTTACTCAGCCTGCTTTCTTATACCACCCAGGACTACCTGCCTAGGGGTGACAGCACTCGCAATGGAACGAACCCCCCTCATACCTACTGATAATTAAGAAAATGCTCCACAGGCTTGCCCACAGACCCATCTGGTGGACATATTTTCTCAGCTGAGTTTCTCCCTCTTCTAAAATGACTCGAGCCTATATCAAGCTGACCTAAACATCAGCCAGCACGGGAACAGAGAGAGGGATTCAATCGTAGGATACTTGGCCTAGCATGCACACGGCCCTTCAATCCATGAATGCATAAAGGAAAGAAAAAGAACACACATCAAGTTGCGTAGTTTAAGTTCACTTTTTGCACACCATTGGCACCTCAGTAGAGCTCTTTATAAAAACCCAAACATTCGGGGGTGGGGGAGGGTCAGCAGTGGGCATCCCCCCAGGACCTGCTGTGAGTTAATGTTTGGATTCTGAGGGGTTACACGTGCAGAGGCCTGGAAGGTCGGAGGAGAGGCTGGGCAGGAGGAAAAGCAATCTGGGGAGGGAAGGGTTTCTTTTCCTTACACTTCTACATCACAGTTTATTCCCAGGACAGGGCAGAAAATCCCTAGGCTCACTAGGCTAGGGCAGCCCTTAAGCAGCCCTTAAGAACTGTCCTGAGTTGTGGTTGGGATCCTCCAACTTATCCTCCTACAGTGGAGGCAGCTCCTGAGACCATTCGGGACTGTGCCTGAAGGCCGCGTGTGCAGCGGGGCTTCTGGGCTGAGGGTATCCGTTGGAGCGTGGTCTGAGCGGCTCTTCACAACACTCTGCTTTCCAGACAATGCTATACCGCTTACTTCTGTTCTTTGTATTTTATCAGAAGGATTAGATGGCAGTCCATTCCCACTTGGTCAATCTCACAACTTCCTGTTAGTCACTCAGTGATGTCAATAAATGTCGGCCTGTCAGACTGATTGGGAAAGGGCGACATGGGAAAGGTGGTTGTATGGCTTCTGAGACATCCTTCATTGAGCTAGCCAAGGAAGTCTCTCTCTCTCTCTCTCTCTGGTGTGGGAGGGGGAAGGAGAAGGGGGTGTGAGAGCAGGCTTGGTTACCTCTTTATCAATTTCACCCTCTAAGATTTCAGTTACAGTTAACTTCTTACTGAACATGGTAGTATTTATCTTGGGTCTTTTACGTGGGAGGGAGGGAGAGAAGAGGAGGAGGAGGAGAGAGAGCTCACATCCACATAGCTTTTAGTGTAGTTATTTGTTAAAATTGCTCTGTTCTTAGTTACTACTTTGCCCGATGTCCAATGTATAATCCTCTTTATCAGAGGCATGTGTATGTATGCATGTATGTATGTATGCATGCATGTATGTATGCATGTATGTATGTATGCATGTATGTATGTATGTAAAGGAAACTGTATTAACTGTTTGGTACCATCTCCAAGGAAGGGCCGACTTGTACATTCAGGAGACTGCTTCATTTCTCATGGTGCAGACTTACTGTTAAGATGGCAGGGGTGGGGCAATGTGACACAGACAGCCTGGTCTCCAGTCGAGCTTAGGTCTTGAACCCCGGTGGGACCCAGTGGGTGGTAATTTCCACCTACATGGGATGGAAGGCATTCAATCATGTCTACTGGACCCCTGGCTCCTGTCGAAGTTACTGCCCCCACAGTCCCCACAGGGGAGGTCTATGGCTATCAGTCACGCAGACAATGTCCCATGCTTCTGGCATTCTGGCTAGACTCCACCCCCACAGTTACCTGACTATAGACAGGTATGCTCCTCCCCACAGTTACCTAGCAACAGCAAGGTAGCCCAGCCCGCTATAAGAGGGGCTGCTTGGCCCCACCTCTTACTCTCTTAAGCTTTCACCTTTCTTACTCTCTAGCCCTCTTTCTCTCCTTCACTTCCCCCCTCTCTCCACGTGGTCATGGCCAGCCTCTCCTTCTCTTTCTCCCTTCTCTCCTTTCTCCCTGCCTTTCTACAATAAAGCTCTAAAACTATAGACTGTCTGTTCATCAAGGCCTGCTGTGCTTGAATGATGGGATAGGCTTTCTCCTAATAAGCCTCATCTAACCTCCCACCAGAAGACCTTCCTATGCTGCAGCCACGGACGACTGGACGGGACAGGACTAAGGATTCTCGCCTGTGTGGGAACCACCCAGCACCCCTTCTCCCCCTGCCCTTTCCTCCTTTCATCCCTGGGGCCGAGTGCAGCCCCAGGGCCCCTATTCTGTTCTCAACTCCTCCACTGTATCCAGTGTGGGATGCCAGAGGCTAAGAACCTGGTACCTGGGGCTGCCCCTTGTCCACCACCTGCCATGTGGGCTCAGTGGCTTAACACAGCCAGATGCCCACCTGGGGCCGCATGGAAAGTGTGCACAGTTCTCCCACGTCCTGAACTCTGGCAGGACGTGGGTTCTCTCCCGCTCCCCTCTTTCCCACACACCCATGGCCTCGCAGGCAGGTACCTCTCCTCTTTTCTTAACTGAAAGTCCACAATAGACTGGCACAGATTACAGAATTTCTGGTGGAAACCAAACTGTTTGTTTTCATTCTTTTGCAAAGCAGCTTATGCCTGAAGACATTCCAGCAGTGCATGCTTTCGAACATTTCCCTCTTAGAAACAGGGTTTTAGAAAGCAGGCTCCGGTGGCTTGGCTTTCCCCTGTGAGACGTTTTTCCCTGAGCATCACTCCGATGCTCTGCAGAATCCTGTGGGCTGCTATGAGCTGAAAAGATGCTTACCACTGTGCTAGCTTGCCTGGGATCCAGCAAGCATTGTTCCCCGTGTCTCAAACATACTAGCTCATTTAACTTATTCTTTCCAGCAAGCATATATGGAATAAGTATCTTTTAAGAAATGAGCCAGAACAACCTCTGACTTATGCACTATAAGTTTGGAGAATCAGATATTTATACACACTAAGCCATTGTTTTATCTGCCTTCAAGGAATGAGTATCAGAAAATGTGAAGACCCCCTTCTGATTATCTCAGCCCCTGTAACACCAAACCTGCATAAACTAAGGCTCTTTAAATTTATCCTCAAGGTGTCTAGGGAATCCCTGAACTTACAGAAGAACATGGGATTTGTCCAACTTTGTCAAGCCTTTGAATAGCATGGTTTCCTCAAATGTTCAGCTCAGTTTTAAATGCAGTTTCTTTTTCCTCTTGCTCTGGTATCAGACATAGGATCATTGTATGTTTCTGATGTGCTTCATCTTTCAGAAATGATTTAGAAAACTCTGGGAGTCCCCATTCTTCCTTTCAGTCTTCCTTGTGTACAGAGTTAAGAGTAGCTGTCTCTGAAAAGCCAAAGGAGGTGGGCCAGGAAGAACGGGGCCCCCAGTGGAGGTGGGCTGGAAGAACAGGACCATAGTGGAGGTGGGCTGGAAGAACGGGGCCCCAATGGAGGTGGGCAGAGAACAGGACCACAAGGTGGTTTGTCCATGGCAGGCCGTCTGTTGTCTGTCTGTATAATGAAATTCCTGAAGCTGGTTTTTTTGCAGAAAAGAGCTTTATTCATCCCGCAGTTTTGAAGGTTCAAGGGTATGACACTGGCATCGGCTCTGCCCTGGTATGGACTTTATGGCATCTCTGTAGTGACAGTGCTTCCAGGAAGGAGTAATTGAACGGCGGAAGAGGGAGGCAGGCATAACCCAGCGGCCGGTTTTACTCTTTTAGAACAACTTACGCTAAGAAAAATTCACTCAGGAAACCTCGAGCCCTTGGACACGACCTTAATCCCATCCAGCGACAGTGTTCTCAGCACCACACTGAGAACTAAGCTCCCAGCATGTAAACCTTTGAGGGACAAAACCACCTTTATATGGTAGCACTCTCCATCACCAGGGTCGTAGGGGGCCGCTATGATGGCGACATTAGCTTCCCTTTCCGGAAAAGGTTCTTGTCAGATAGGAAATGGAGGTGGGGGGCAGGGGAGTGTGGGAAGCATTTGTTTTGTAAACATTGCAAGAGGAAAAAAACCTCTATCCATATCCATCTTTCAGATCAGAGAAAAAACAGTTCTGGGTCCAAATAAAATCTCGGAGCCCCACTGCTACTGGGAGGTAAGACTGAGCTGAGAGTGGGATTCGGTCACCGGAGAGTTTGTGGGGAAGGTTGATTCTCAGAGGTAAGCCAGCCGAGAGAGGGGCTGGGACCAACCTGCATCCTGCTCCGGAGTGTGTGGCCAGACCCTAGTGGAGAACAAGTGCCAGCCAGAAACAAGTGAGTCGTCAGCCTGGCCTGCCAGCCTTCTGCCTGGACATGTGAGCTTCATTACTCTGCTGCTCTCTGGAAGCAATGCTGGCTCGACCTTGAAATCTCTGAGTAGGAGCCAGGCCCTGCTGGGTTTGTAAATGCCTCCCATTGTAGGTACAGTTTGGCAGTGCCCGGTTGGGTAGCTTGTCTCCTGTGGTTCTAAGAGATGCGTTATAGCAACGGTCTTGGTTGTGCCTCTTTTACCAGCCTGGGCTTCTCAGATAATGACGCAGAATGTTGATGACGCCTTTAGAGGATTGGCCAAATCTAAATTTCTTCCTTGGGCCTTCTTATGCTCAAGGCGGACCCTGTAGAATATTTGCCACTGTATCAAGCTACTCCTTGGGTGGGAAATTAGTTTTGTTTTCTTTACCACGTGATTAACATTAAGAGCTTAGGAAAGTTAGACTATTGATACTTAGTGACAGCTGTTTTATTTGTCATGAATTTTTTTATTCTGAAATTATTTTAGATTTACAGAAAACTTACACGCAGATATCAAGAGTTAGTCTTGGTCCCATTCTGTTTAGTTATGTATTGACTGATCTTTGTGGTACTGGGGATCAGACCCAGGGCTTTGCTGTGATAGGCTTAGTGCTATGCCATTGAGCCACCCCTCTGAGGAGTGCTTCCACTGTGGTTAATATATATGTGCTTAATATACATGTGGTTAATATATATGTGGACAGTATACCTGTCAGAGCTGAAGACTGGTCTTGGTGCAGTTTTCTAAACTAAATCCCCCTACTTGGTGCAGATTGCTTGACTGCCCTTTATCTGTTCTAGGATCTGATCCAGGATCCCACAGAGCTCTTTGTAGCATCACAGCTTAATCTCAGAGTTTCTTACCTCGGGGCACTAAAAAGACAACACAGAGTGACTAGATTGCAGCTCCTCTTGCAGGAGGATACATCTTTACAATAACAATTAAGTAACAGTCGGAACTTGACTACCGGCTGTCGGTTTTTGAGCAGCCCTTGACTTTGCCATTGGACTAATGGTCCAGGGTCAGTCTGATGCAGCCGCTTCTGAGTATTAATTTTATTCCCTCAACACCCAAAACTCTGAGTTTCGCTTCTTTCACAGCGTTATCTAGTTCTCATATATGAACATTTCAGGTTTCTGTTATATGTGCACATGTGTCTATGTGCGCCTGTGTCTCCACACCTGTCCCTACTTGCCTTTCCTGCCACATTGAATGGCAAAAATGCCTTGTGGTTTCTCAGACATGGAGAACTCTTCACAGGCTAATCACTATAATAAAAGGTTTACCTGTAGAAAAGCTAGATTAGACATCCTTTTTATGATATTTGCAAGCTGATTTTAGCAGCGGTTCTTATCCCCGGTGTTTTGGGTCATGCTTTTGAGGAACTGAAGCATCTTTATGTAAAAACCTCAGCTTGCCCGAGCTAGCTTCTCTAAAGACAAGCAAATTTAAGAGTGAGCACGGTAGAGAGGTGTTCACACCAACTAAATATATTGGAGTAACATAGTTTAGATTCCTTTACCAGATGTAAAGAATGCTTAATATAGGACCGAAAGAAGGGTATAATTTTTTTTTGAAACACCATATTCTTTTTTTCTCTCTAAGACCCACAGAGATAATTATATGATTGGAAAATTATTCCCAGAAGGCAAGTTTAAAGGAGGAGAGGAGAGCAAGGAGTGAGAAGATGGCCTGCTCTTTCCATGTAGATCAGAGGTTCTCAGCCTTCCTAACACTGGGACCCTTTAATCCAGTTCTTCATGTTGTGGTGACCCCCCCCCAACCAAAAAGTTATTTTCATTGCTACTTCATAATTAATTTTGCTATTGTTATGAATTGTAATGTAAATATCTGATATGTGACCCCTGTGAAAGGGTCGTTTGACTCCCAAAGGGGTCGTGACCCACATTTTGAGAACCACTGTTGCGGGGAGAGGCACGTGCACAGTGCTGCCAGTATCTTGGTCAGTCCTGATCATGACAGAGGCCAGCCTTTGTCTGAAAAGCTTTCAGGTCTGTGATCAGTTTTAAGTTTGAGTATGTAAGGCTGATGCTAATAATTTGATTTGTTCAAAGGCACTGTGTCTAGAGTTAGAAAAAACACACCCAGGGAAAAATATCAACACCTCATGATGGCTTTGTGTTTCCAGAAGCCTGGCTTCCCATAAAGTTAATTAGGAGAGGTGGAATGGTAGACTCTTGCTTCCAATTAAAAGCTTTATTACAGCAAATGACGCTAGCACTAACTGGTACTATTAACTTTGTATTTAAATAAGGCATAAACTTTTAAAGACTTTTTTAAAAGTACAAATAAGGGCTAATTGGGAACCTCCCTTTCCCATTAAAGTCGCTGGCAATGACTTCATTGAGTTTTGTTTGCGCCCATGTGTATGTGTTCGTGATTCACACATTCAGAGAGTGCAGGAAAGCTAAACATTGAAAAACCTACTGATGAATTTTCACATTGGGCCAAACAGTCCATTTCCTTCCCTGTCCTCAGACCTTTTCCTTCTTGGACCAGGTTCCTGTGTGAACTCCCTGACACTCTGCCACCCCCAATCAGATGGGAGCCATTTATCTTTCTCTGGGCCTGAGCAAGGCTCTGAATCTATCTGTTTGAGGGATCTCCTGCCTGACCCCTGCCATCTGGTGTTTACTAGTTATTTGCATTCAGCCCTTAAGTTTTGCTCATTAAACACCCTCGTTGGCAGCCCTGCGGCTTCCCCGCCACTTTTACTGCTTGGCCTTGGGTACAAGCGACTTCCAACAGAGCCTGAAGGTACAAACATCTCAGAACATTCAAAAACAAACAAAACACAGGAAAGGAGGTCATAAGATGCGCATGCAGAGTGAAAGTGTGCACTAGCGCACAGTCTAGTGGGGGCAGGGCTGTACTCTTTCTTTGAAGTCTTTTCTTCATTTTAATGGCGCTTAGGAGGATGTTTTTGAAGACTGATACAGGGCTAGAGAGTTAGCTTGGTGGTTAAGGGCATTTAATGCACCACCGTGAGCATGGGTTTGAATAACCTATGTAATAGGTGGTCCTGTGTGCACCTGCCATCCCATTGCTGTTGGGGGCAGAGAGAAGTGGATCAAAGGGGGACATCATGTGTCCTCTATCACTCTTGACCTTATTCTTTGATGCTGCAGTCTCTTGCTGATTCAAGAGAATCGGTTCTCAGCCTGTGGGTCACAACCCCTCTGGGGTGGGGGTGTCACATATCAGGCAGGTATCCTGCATATCCGCTATCTACATTACGATTTGCATAAGTGTAGCAAAAAATACCATTTTGAATTAGTAACAAAAATAATTTTATGGTTGGGGCCACCACATTATGAGGAAGTGTATTAAAGGGTAACTGTATTAAACTGTGTTAGGAAGGCTGAGAAACTCCCGTGTCCTAGAGCTTGTGGGGTTTTGGCAGAGCTGGCAGCCAGTGAGCCCTTCTCGGGTGTTTTGGTTGCAGCGATGAAAACATGGATCAAAACAGCAAGACCTTTGTTCGTTTTGCTTGGTGTCCACCGGTCAGCATCTTGAACAGTGCCTGCCGCTCAGTACACACTTGAGCTAGCTTCAGGAATTTTACTCTGCACTGCGCCCTGTCTGTTTGCTCTCCGTCTCCAAATTCCTTCTATTGTTGTAGCTTGACAAAAAGCGTAAATTCGTACAAGACCAGGCTTTCTCTCTCACAGACCCCTCTTTCATAATTTCTACGGCTATTATATTTCTTTTCCTAGAGGATTTTTCTAAAAGTACTCCTTGTTGGCATTTTAATTGGATTCCTGTTGAATTTACAGAGGGGAAAGCAGTCACGTTTAAATTTTGTTTTGTTTTGTTTTGGTTTTTGCTCTTTTTTTTTATTGAGACAGGGTCTCACTATGTAGCCCTGCTTTGCCCTCAAGCTCACTAGGTTGACCAGGTGTCTCAAATTTACAGAGATCGACCCATCTCAGTTTACGTTGGTCTAGAACTCACTCTGTAGCCCAGGTAGACCTCGAACTTGTGGCTATCCCTTTGCTCTAGCTTCCTAGATACTGAGGATTCAGTATTTAGGCACAGTATTTACCACACTTCAAATTCTTAGTCTAAAAGCAAATTAGATCTTTTTCTTAAACTTTTCATCTGGGGACAGGAACGATGGCAGTTCTCCCAACTCTCTTCCTAACTACTTGCCTTAAAGGCATGAACCATTATTCCCAGAGCCACTAAAATTTTTATATCATTATCTGTATATTAGAATTGATACTTTTTACAAATTGTTTAATCTGCAACCTACTGATTTTCATAATATATTATGATATATCTGTGTATTTATATGTATATATGTGTGTGTATATACATACATAGACATACATATACATGCATCTGGTAGTTGTTCAGCAAGTTGGAGGTCTCAGCACTTCCTGGTGCTAGCATCCTAGAAGACACCCGCAGAGCTGCTAATCTTAGAATCCCTAAGAAGCGGGTTCTAATGAAGGTGAAGGGTTGCCTCAGGGGCTGGGTAGATGAGCTTGCCAGTGAGAGTGAAGGCAAAAGGCAAAAAGCAAAAAGCAAAAGCTTTCCTCTTCCATGTCCTTTTAGCCTCCGGAAAGCGAGGCCCAGAATTAGGACAGACCTTTCTGACTAAAAAAAAAAAAAAAAAAAAAATCCAAATAAGAAAATTCCTTATAGCTGTAAGGGATATAATATTTTATAATATATCTCATGAAAATTCAATAAGTCACAGATTAGACAATTTGTAAGAATTATCAATTCTAATATATAAATAATAGTATCAAAATTATAGTCACTCTGGAGTGGTGGTTCACGCCTTTAAGGTGAGCCCTTAGGAGGCTAAGTGCAGCTTGAGTTTTAGTTGATTCTAGATGTAGTCAGATTGACAATCAAGATCCACCATCACAAAGCCTGAACCGATGAGAAAGAAATGTCTGGTTATAGCAAGGTCAGGTTGGTCAATATAGGTTTCCTGGAGGGGATGCCTAAGGCTGGTAGAGAAATCCCAGAACATGAGTTCAGCCAGGTTCCTGGCTTCTCCCCTTTCCTTCATTTTTCTGTGTATCTGAGACCTGACCAGAATGATCTGTTTAGTGTCTGTCATTGTTACTGTTCCATATCTGTGGTAAAACGCCATGTCTAAGGCAACTTATAAAAGAAAGCGGTTAATGGGGCTTATGCTTTCAGAGGATTAAGAGTCCATGATGGCTGTCTTAGTCAGGGTTTCTATTCCTGCACAAACATCATGACCAAGAAGCAAGTTGGGGAGGAAAGGGTTTATTCAGCTTACACTTCCATGCTGCTGTTATCACCAAAGGAAGTCAGGACTGGAACTCAAGCAGGTCAGAAAGCAGGAGCTGATGCAGAGGCCATGGAGGAATGTTCTTTACTGGCTTGCTTGCTTCCCCTGGCTTGCTCAGCCTGCTCTCTTATAGAACCCAAGACTACCAGCCCAGAGATGGTCCCACCCACAAGGGCCCTTTCCCCCTCGATCACTAATTGAGAAAATGCCTTACAGTTGGATCTCATGGAGGCATTTCCTCAACTGAAGCTCCTTTCTCTGTGATAACTCCAGCTGTGTCAAGTTGACACAAAACTAGCCAGTACAATGGCGTAGTGGTAGGAACATCTGAGAGACCACATCTCACAAGCAAGAGGCAGAGAGTATCCTGGCAAGGATAGGTTTCTTTTGAAACATCAAGCACATCCCAAGTGACATACTCCCTCCAATAGGCCACACCTCCTAATCCTTCTCAGACAATTCCAACAACCAAAGACCAAGTATTCGAACATATGAGCCTCTGTGTGTGTGTGTGTAGCAGTGGAATTCTCAGTCAAATCACCACAGTTTTTTTTTTCATTTTTAATATTTGTACCAACATCCTATTCGTTGACACGAGTTTTTCTAGTTATCATGCTCCTTAAAATTCTTACCATCTCTGTCCCAAAATACTAGCTCCAAAAATACTTCCATATTTTTAGTTATTTGTCGAAGCAGCACTCTACTTGTTAGTATCAATCTGCTAAAGCCGCTATAACAAAATACCAAGGATTTAGTGACTTAAAAGAAGCTAGAAAGCTGAAATCAGGGCACCAGCATGGCCGATTCTAGTGAGGGCTGTCTTCCTGGCTTGCAGAGTTCTTTCTGCATCTTCACATGGCCAAGTGGGACAGGGAGGGAGTAAAGCTGGAGAGAAGAAGGGGGAGGGGAATCTGTTCCTTAAAAACCCCTGACTTTATGTGTGTATACATGTGGGATTCAATGTAAGCACCCTCTGTCTCTCCCATGTATATGCACATGTGGTATCTTAGCTAGGGCTTCGTTGCTGTGAAGAAACACCATGACCAAGGCAACTCTTATAAATAAAAACATTTCATTGGAGCTGGCTTACAGTTTCAGAGGTTTAGTCCATTGTCATCATAGTGGGAAGCATGGCAGCATGAAGGCGACATGGTGCTGGAGGAGCCCTGAGTGCTACATCCTGATCCTCAGGCAGCAAGGAAGAGGCTATCTTCCAAACTGGGTGGAACTTGAGCATAGGAGACCTCAAAACCCACCTACACATTGACACTTCCTCCTTATAGTGCCACTTATAGTGCCTCCTTATAGTGCCATTCCAGCACATGAGTCTATGGGGGCCAGACCTATCTTAGAGTGGATCTACCTCTCACCTGTGTATGCACATGTGGAATTCAGTGTAAGGATTCTGTCGTTCTTCACCTTATTTTTGAGATGGGGTTTCTCACTGAGCCATTTTATCTAGACCAACAGGCCAACAGAGAGCTCCAGGGATCTTTCTATGTTCTCTACCAACCTAGCACCAAGGTTACAGAAGTGAGTGGCCATACTTGGCTTTTACATGAGTCTCGGGTTCTCAGGCTTCTACAGCAAATACTTTTTCCTTCAGTCCCCTAATGTCTCTGTCTTCCTGCAGTCATATGGTAAGCAGAGAGGGCGAGGGAGTCCTGGGATCTCAGCCTATGAACTCGGGATGGAAATGCTGTCATTGTCCGTTCTTGGTTCTTTATTGGGAACCCTCAGAGCCAGATGTGGTTTAGAGCTCAGCCTTGGAGGGATCTTGAGAAAGATGGTGTGCTCGCTGTACTGTGTTAGGAAGTACTTCCGGTGGGGTTTGTTATAATCCCTTGTTTTCAAGTGAATTAACATTGCAGCAGCCCAATGTAAGACTATTGTAAGGACCAGGTAAAGAGAGACTAAGTTCAGATCAGACAATGTCTCATGCCTTGCGGAGTAAACTCATGGGCCAAAGCTATTTGGATTGCGGAGTTACAAACAAATGTGTGGACTTGCCTCAGCAAAGGCCTTGGCGACTCTTAAACAGATCTCCTAGAAGTTGGGGTGGGAGAATCAAGCAGGACTCTGTCCCTCCTATCCACTGGTTTGTTTGGATCCCAGGCCTTGAGGCTATTCACATAACAGCACCTTGTACCTAAAATTGATCCATGTTCCTTTGCTACTCCCCCACCATTGTGGCAGAACCCAGCAAGTCCCATGTTAAGCCTCTTTTCTACTTATCCTTCGCTGCTCCCAGGTGACCCAGGGCAAAGACCTGGCTCCATTTGGAGACCACACAGGCTGAGCCCTTGAGGTGAGACCTGGTGGCCCAGCAGGCCATCTCAAAAGAAGCTAAAGAAAAGCATTCCTAGGGAGCCGTCTCTGTTTTCTTCTCTGTGGAGACTGAATAAATACATGGTCACGTTGACTGAATACTTGCTCTGCTTGAGAGAACTGGATTTCTTTAAGTAGGACGTGATTAGCCAGATCGCAATGGGACAACGCTACTCTTTTGAGAGCTTTGTGTTGAGTTTGCAAGCCTCCTTGGGGGCAATTAGTATTTTCAGTTACCCAAGCAGTGGTGTTAAAGGCATCAGCAAATTGTTTCTTATATACGAGGACCATGGAGACCTGGAAATCCATGGGTTTCAGGATTGATTTATCCAGGCTCTGCCTCCTGATAAGGCCACATGTAGCTACAAGGTGTATTGCTGTTCAAGTGGGTCCAGGCCGTCTATTACTATATGGAACATCTGATATGTTAACATATTGGAGTTTATTTTAGTCCATAAACGTCTCCTCTCTTACTGGAGTCTGCAGAATACTATTACGGGGAATTGGACTCCCAGATTCCTGGGCACAACCAACTGATTTTTTTTCCCTGAGGAGGTTCCCAGAGAAACTTTAGAAATTTGCTTCTGGTGTACTGATCTCTGGGTCAGGCAGATTTCTGGGAAGGTAGACTTTCCTTGTGTTTATCATATAGAGTGAGCTTGTCTGTCTGTCTGTCTGTCTATCGTTCCTATAGTCAGTACTAAGGCATCTCTGGGTTGGGCCTTGGCTTCCTAGGCTTTCCTTACAAAGAATGAGAAACACCCCACAGGCCCATCAGGGCTATTTACGTTCTGGCAAATCCATCAGAAACACCACTCAGGTCATTTGAGATCTTGTCTTTTTGTCCCCACAATTAGTCATCCCCTGACTTTTAGAAGAAGCCAAACCTCAGAGATAAATCTGGTAAAAATATCATTTGGGATCAAAAATAAGCTCAGTCCCAATACGCAGATCCCTGAGCCGCCTGCAGAGAAGTAGGACCCTGTCCAGGAAGCTCTGTTCTTCTAGCTGGAGAGAGCAGTCCATGGAGGGTTATGTTCCCTCCATCCCAGCCCACCTTGGCCAGCTTTCCTCATTTAGCATCAGTTTGCCCATCTGAGAAATGGAAATACTGCATGGGGTTGTTGGATGGGTTTGCACAATGACTGGTGCCTGGAATCTACTAGATCCGCTTTAGAGATGCTTGCTGTCCTTCTGCTGTTCAGGATGCTCAGTGTGTTACCCTCCTAATAGGCATTTATTTTTCCCCAATTATGAAGGCCGAAGACCCCAAAGCAAAGAGCCAGCAAGGGCCACACTGCCTCCTGAAGGAACCGGGTAAGGCCTCTTTCTCCCTTGCCCAGCTGCAGGGAGCATTACACATCCCTTAGATATATCTGTCACTATGGCTGTCTTCCTCTGCTGCCTCTGCCTCTCGCCTGTGTCTGGTTCCCTTCTGCTTTTCTTGTAAGTGTGTGTGGCATAGCATGTCAGGAAAGCCTGGATGATACAAGCTAAGTATCTCCTTTCATGGTCCTTAACTTCATCACATCGGGAAAGACCCTTTTCCCAAATAATATAACATTCACAGGTTCTCGCAACTGAGATGTGGATACCAGAGGGGACCACCATCCAGCCACCCCTAGGAGGTAAATACTGTCTGTATGATTATGGTGGTCACGCTGGGAAGACCAATACAAAGCAGGACAGAAGTGCTTGCGCATCCAGGGTTCTCACAGGTCGTCCTCAGAGGTGCCACCCAGAGAAGTCCAGACTCTGCTCTGATTCCGCTGCCTACCCTTCACTTATAATGGGAGGTTGAGGCAGAGAGATCAGGATTTTGGAGTTATCCTCAGTTAGATAGTGAGTTTGAGTCTACCTTGCACAAAAGGGAGAGCCTGTCTCAAGTAAAATGCAAACCAAAAAAAAAAAAAACTATAAACAAAAGATGTATTTATTTATTTATTTATTACTTTATGTATATGAGTGTTAGCCTGTGGGTATGTATGTGTGCCATGTGTGTGACTGGTACCTGAGGAGGCCAGAGGAGGACATTGGATCCTGTGAAACAGATGGTTGTGAGCTGCCATATGGGTGCTGGGAACCGAACCCAGGTCTTCTGAAAGAGCAGCAGATGCAATTAAATCACAGAGCCATTTCTCCAGTCCCTTAATACCTATATATATACGTATATATATATATATATATATATATATATATATATGTATATATATGTATATATACGTATATATATCCAATACTAAGTGTCTTAGTCTTTTTTCTATTGCTATCCTAATATATATATATATATATATATATATATATATATATATATATATCCTCCTGCCCCAGCCTCCCGAATATTGGGACCTCTGGCTGATGTGTGCTAGTGCACTTCACCTCCCTGTGCTTCCTAACTGAACCCAAAGTAACTCTCATCTCCAGACCCATAGATTCTGGACTCTGACCCTAATAGAACACCTAATGGTATTATATTAAATATAATATAATATATATTTGTTTTGTTTTCCTTCAGCTTTCCCCAAGATCCCTTTCAGTGCAGGCCTTGGCACACACAACCATAGGTGTTTATTTATTTGCAAAGCCTCCCTCCCACTACACCATAAACTGCGGGCAGGAAGAACCACTTTGTATTTGTGAGGGACGTCCAGGCCCAGATTTTGTTCCTACCTCCTCCTCCTCGTGTTGCGAGCAGAAGTAGCACTTCACGGATTTCTGCCCAGGCAGTCATCAGAAGTATTTGCTGAAGGATGCGTATTTTACTGACAGCTTCGTGGAGGAGACAGGAGCACAGCTCCCTCAGAATCCTACTGGAAATGGGTTGTGCTTCTCTTGCCCAGAGTTCTACATTCCTGCCAGCTGTCTTATCTCTGCCCACCCCACCCCCCATCCTTCTCACTTCCACAGCCTCTTAAGACAGAAAAAAAAAGAGGGGGGAAAATCAGCATTCCAGGGCTTCCCTGGATTTGTACCGCCTCTAAGCCAAGCAAATATCCACCTGCCATTATTCCTTAAAATTCCTGAAACGGGCCAGCTATAGCAGTGATGGGCTTATTCCACTGCCCCAAGGGATCAATACTGCCCCCTAGAGGGCCTGACAGTGTAGGTGGTGGACTGTATGAATGAATGAAAGGCAAAGTCTGAGCGAGCTGAATGGGATGCTTGGAGGAGATGTTCTTACAATGGCAGCCATTGTTTGTCACTTTTAAAATAGGGACTTGCTATGTAGCTCATATTGGTCTCAAATCCACGATCGTCCTGCCCCAGCCTCCCGAATATTGGGACCTCTGACGTGTGCTAATGCATGTCACCTCCCTGTGCTTCCAAACTGAACCCAAAGTAACTCTCATCTCCAGACCCATAGATTCTGGACTCCTCTGACCCATGAGTACTGGCCAATAGAACACCTAATGGTATTGGAATGAATGTCCCCCATCCTGTGGTGTGTGTGCTCCTCTCTCATAAACGGTCATGATGTTCTTGATGACCTGAGGGTTCCATTGTCACCATAGCACCCCGAACCCCAGGTCACAGATATCTGACCTCCCTGCATCAGTTTGCAGAACATGACTAGAGGTTACAACTTGAACCCAATACTAAGTGTCTTAGTCTTTTTTCTATTGCTATCCTAAAACACCAATACTGAGACAACTTGTAAAAAAAAAAGAGTTTAACACGGAGATCATCGTTCCAAAGGGTTTGAGTTCATGACCATCATGGTGGGGAGCATGGCAGCAGGCAGGCAGGCATAGCACTGGAGCAGTAGCTGGGAGCTGACATTTGGTCCACAAGCATGAGTCGCTAACTCAAAACAGCATGGGCTTTTGAAATCCCAAAGCCTGCTTCCAGTCATACACTTCTTCCGACAAGGCCACACCTCCCCATCCTTCCCAAACAGTTCTACCAACTAAGAACCATGTATTCTACCCTATGAGCAATCTCATTTAAACCACCACACTGAGCATAATTCACCTGAGGTCTAACCTTCTCCTGGCATAGAACTGGTACTTTATTGAGAATGACATGAATTTCCCCACAACCCCAACACACACACACACACACACACACACACACACAAGATCCTTCCTATCTCAAAATATAGTATATGAAATAATTAAAAATTAACTTTTAAAAATTAACAGAACAGAATGGAATGGGCATTGTGAATGCCATCAGACAACAGGAACATTGTGTAGTAAGAAGCTGGGGAAATGGGGAATGACATTAGAATGCTAAATTGCCTCGAATTCTTGCTCTCTGACATAGCCTAGGCTAACTCAAGCAGTGCTTGTATTAAGTCACTTACTAATGGGCCAAACTGGGTAGCTCATGCATTTAGTCCCAGAGGCCAGCTTGGGTCTGCATAGTGACTTAGTTTCAGGCCAGCTAAGACTACATAGTGAGATCCTGTCTCAAAAATAAATAAATAAATAAATAAATAAACAACAAAACAAAACAAAAAAACCTGTCTAATTCATCAGGGAGGGGCATCAGATAGGTGGGAACCCCTATCTGAAAGTAATTGACAGTTGCTGGCTTCTGGGGGAAGGAATGTCAGTTTTCTTCAAGGAGGTAGGCATTCTCTTGGTATTGTCAGACTTTTTCTCATGTGTGTTTGCAGAAAATTTATGTTGTTTTGAGTTGGGGAGTGCATTTCTGCCGTTCCTCTGCCACTGAGCCAGTACAGGATGCTGCACGGCATCAGCACAAAACCCCTAAAGCTGCTTTGTGGTACAGGGAGGTCTCTGAGATGCCTGTATTCTAAACCAAGGAGCCTGGTGTCCTTGGGACCTAGCACGGGTGCTCTGGACACTGATGTGACTCTAGGTTCACCATCCAGGGCCAGTCTTTGTCTCCTTCGTCATTTCCTAAGATCGAGTTGCAGGAGATGGGAGCTGCCAGCTTATGTTATGAATCCAGATTTTATCAGACTGACTTTGTTTTGGCACCGGAGGGAGAGAAGGGGAGTGGGACTGGGTGGAAACCGGTAGGTAGTAAGCATCTACTAAATGCTAACAGTTTTACATAATAATTCCATTTATTGCTCCTGACATCAGCATGTGAGTCATTATTGTCTCCTTATTATGATTGAGAAATCAGGGCTTAGGAAGCTAGGGGCTTGCTTTGCCACCAAGAATACCTGCAGTCCTGAGCCATCTGCTTCCAGGGTCTAGGCTTTGGTTTGTGGTGGGGCTGGAGGTAAGATAAGATGGTTTATCTTTGCTTGGACTGCTTCCAGGGTTGGTGATCGTGAGCTGCTTTGAGGGTCGGTGCTGTTTTACATGGACAAGGTTGGAGGTTTTTGTGTGTCCACGCCATACCCATTGAAGTGTGCTGCCCAGGGGGATGGAAGTAGCATTTATAAGTTTCGTTTCCTATCTGTGTGATACAATGCCCTGACAAACGGAACTTAAGGAAGGGTTGACTTTTCGCTCACAGTTCCAAGGGTATTTTCCATCATGATGGGAACGACTTGGCCACTGGGGCTGGAGGCAGCGGACCACAGCCTCTGTAGTCAAGATGAAGGGGCTGGGGAATGAATGCTAGTGCCCAGCTCACATCTTTCTATGCTGTCTGAGGCCACACAGCCCAGGGAATTGTACTGCTCACATTCAGGGTAGGTCTTTCTCCCTCCATTAACCTAATCTAGGGAGTCCACCAGAGACTGTCCCCGAGGCTTGCCTCCAAGGTGAATCTAGATCCTGTCACTTAGTATGAAGTCTGTCTGCAGGGGATTTATATTTTGGTAAGAGAGAAACATGCACACATACTCCATACTCCTCACTGTGTTAAGAGTATAGTGGAAGGGACACAGGAGAAACCCAGACCAGAGGAAGGACGATGGGTGGGTGAAGGGTCAGCTCAGAAATACTTTTTGGAGCTGGCAGGTTTTGAGCTGGAGTTGGAGGGCAGAGAGGCATGAAATAGCATTGAGTGTGCAGGCATTCACTCATGGTTCATGATAGCTATAATCGAGGGGCAAAGGGCAGAGTAGAATGCTCAGAAGTATGCCCGGTGAGAATGAAGACTGGGTAATCCCTGCCCTGCATATCCAGACTGGGGTTTGGCAGTTTTCGTTACCTCCAGTCACATCTGTTCAGAAATGATTAAATGGAAAATTTCGGAAAGGCGTTTTCTGCTGTCACAGCAGCTTAGAGGACCCACGGTAGGATTTTGAGATCAGCTGCGCATGATAGAAAAACCACCTCTTGGCTTTTGGGTAGAGAACAGCCTGGGTGGGAGATGAGTCTGCAGCGATGGAGAAGTGATTCATAAAGTTTAAGTTGTACTCTGTTCTGAATAGAGTGATGAAATCGTACACTGTCTTGCTCCAAACCTGAACCATCTCTTAGTCCAGTGTATCCATGCTGTGTGCATTAGTCTAGTGTATCTATGATGTACACATTAGTCTAGTGTATCTGTAATGTGTACATTAATTAGTCCGGTGTATCCATGCTGTGTACACTGCCCATGCTTTCCTAGTCTGTTTCAGTTATCAGACCCACAGCCTCCATATTGCAGTGCCTGTGTTAAGTTGCTCTTACTACTTAGTAATGAGTGGGACATGATAGTGCATGCATTTAGTCCTAGCATTTGGGAGGCAGAGGCCAGCCTAGTCTACTTAGTAAGTTCCAGACCCGCTGAGGCTACACAGAGAGGCTCTTTCTCTAAAGGGGAGGGGAACCAGGGAGGGGCTTATAAAGTTCCACCCCTATCTGAAACATGATTGGCAATTGACAGGCTGAAGACTATCTGCTCTAAGTCGCTTGGGTGGTGTAAACCTCTTGCAAAAGCTGGTCTAGTCTCAGAGTCTCAGAGTCTTCTTTACAGCTTGCCACATCTGAGAGTCTTATTTGTAGCTTGGTTTGTCTGAGAGGGACTCTCGGCATTTATTGCTTACTCTGGGTGGGCGGGGCCTAGTGAATCTGGTCAGTTTCAGGGACTTCCTGAAGCTATTTGAGTGCTTCCCTTCCTCTTTGAGGAACTTTCCTGTAGGATAGAATGCACCTCACTTCTTCCTTTAGCTCTAAATGTCATTACTGCCCCAATCTACTCCAGTGAGTGAGCGCTCAGCCTGTTATGGCTGTGGTGGGGAGGGGATGCTATAGATGTCCACCTATGGCTAAGGAATAGGCCACCATGCCACTGCAACTGTCACTTGTTCTCAGGAGCTGAATAGTGGTTATGATTTGAGGTTGACCACAACCATGACCTATGGTTACCTGCACATACTCAGAAGGCAATGTGACAGGCACATCGCATTGGTTTAGAGAAAAAAACATGAAAGCTATTTTACCATGGATACCTATGACCTCCAAGCCACAAGTTTTGGTTCTGGTTTACAGTACCAAACTTGAACTCCTGCTTGTGGAGCAGGCCTTAAGTCTAATCAGAAGGCTTGTTGGTATTACCCAAGATAGCTGAGCCACTATTGCCCAAGCAAGCCCATCCTGTGTTGCATGCAGGAATGCAATGTTAGTAATAGTTCTCCACCAGCAGCCGTCATGGCCCCTTCCTGCCAGAGTAAGCAATGAAAGTTGAGAGTCCTTCTCAGACTAGCAACGTGGAAAAGAAGACTCTCAGACAAGCCAAGCTGCAAAGAAGATTCTGAGACCAGACCAATAACCTGGAAGAGGCAGAAGCAAGCCAAGCTGATTGAAAGAGGTTTAGATCAACCAAGGCACCTGGAAAGGATACTCCAATGTATTGAGCTGCCTGCGGGTTGTAGTGTGCCCTAGCTTCCCAGCTTTTTGAGCTGTCACCCATGCTGGAGTGGGCTTTTGAGCAATTTCTGCACCCAGAAGTAACCCTAGTTTACCAAGTTGGACATTGGTGGTACTGGTACTTTTGTCTGTCGTGGGCTGCCTACCTGGAGTGAGATGTGTTGTGTCTCCCCAGGAGGAGTTTTGTCCCACAGCAAGGCTCCAAATGTAGAAGTAGTGAGACTGTCAGTGCAAATATGCCAAAGGCATGAAATGGGAGTGTAGAGTACAATCATGGGCATGTAGCTATTGGGAAAAGCATGGTATATATAGGACTCGGTACTCTCACAGTGTTGAGCATTCACGGGGAATGTTGGTGGGAATTACCCATGTGTAAGCAGATACAGCCGTCACTCCAAAAGCTTGGAGAAGCACTGTGCACATTTTACCAGTCAGTTCCCTGTGATGGAAAGACCACCTCTTGACTTCTGGTGAAGATGAATCTACAGCAATGGAGGAGGGACTTATTCGAGCCGGAGGGATAGCTTCCTGGAGGCAGGAGGGGATGAGATGTGAGCCAGTTCAGGAGGAACATTCCACACTGAGATGGGGGATGGGCCCAGAGGGAGTAAGAGAGCCAGGAAGTAAAGATGCTGCCCGACTTTAGATTATGATGGGGTGGAGGGGAAGGGAACAGAGGAGGGGTTAGAGCCAAGGAAGGATTTTGTAAAAGAGAGGGCCTTTGACAGATGAGCAGGAGGAGCCCAGGTTGGTTTTTGTTGGTTTTCAGTGTAGAATTTGAAGGCTCTGCCCAAATGTGCCCCCATCCTTTGTTCTCCTACTGTGTCCCTGATCCTTGTATCAGTACATGCCCACCTTCCCCATGGCTATCTCACTGTCTGCAGGAGAGACGGATTGGCTTTCTTCACACTTTAAAATAAGGGCACTGAGGCAAAACTATTTGACCTGTTTAATATCCATAGCAAAAGGTGTATGGAGACGAGGAAGATGAAAAAGAAGGTGGCACAGTCAACTCATCCTAGTTGGCCAGGGCTAACCTGGTTTTAGCATTGAAGTCCTCAATGCCAAGACAACCTTCAGCCTTGGGTAAAGAGGTAACCATTGATTACTCAGACCCTGTCAGGAGAAGAGGAGTCATCTGAGGTGCTGCCAGCTGAGACTGCTCTGAGCTTATGTCCCCATTTTCCAGGGACCGCTGTCTCATAGGCTCCCAGCCCCTCTATCTTAGAGACACAATCCCCAAGTTATACCTAGGTCACCCTGAGAGTCTACAGGTGTGTTTGTCCTTCCAGAACCACTAGCTGTCCAGGACAGAAATCCTCTGTCCTCCATGATGAGCCTTGTATGAGCCTTGTATGTACAGACTCAATACTTGAGCACCTAGTGGATGCCACAAACACACACACCCCATAAATATCTATCCAGCGGTCCAAACTCTCATGTGGCCAAGTTGAAGCATGAATTAAGTACTTTGTCCTTACCCATTCAACAGCATGCCTCTAGTGTGTGTGCACAGACACACAGACACACACACACACAGATGTCTCTGCTCGCACTCCTTGTAGCTTCACCCGATTTTATTTAGAAAATCCAATAACTTTTCTAATCTCCCAAAGCCTAAGCCCTCTAGGGTTTAGATGAGGATGAGGAGGGGTAGATGAGGAGGGGTAGATCCCGTGCTCTAGGCAGCTTTGATGTCACACATTTGCATCTGGGAATGGAACTCTGGTCCTCTCTAGCTGTCGGAAACCATGGAGATGACGAGCAGATGTTTTTCTAATAATGAGAAGATGTGCAGGCGCCGACACGAGAATAGTTTCCAGTCCGAAAGTTAATTAGCAAGCTGGGGAGCCCAGATAAATAAAGCTTTCTGTTTCCCTTTCTGCAGCCTAAAATACCAGATCTGGAGGTCCCCTCCCTGACTTTCCCTCTACCCTCAACATCAGGATTTGAGAGGAAGCTTTTAAGTGCCTAGTAATTTGTGTGAGGGGGAACTGGCTTCCCACACAGCCTGTGTTCTGGATGACACATTGGCTCTTGGACATAAAGGCCATTCTTAGCAACTTGCTGGGTGATTATCGCTACCCTCTTTCGGATCTCTTGAAGATTATAGGAGATAAGAGTACCACTAATAGAGGACTGGTGGAGAAAGATCCTGCCCCACCCCGCCCCACCCCTGCATGCATGCAGAGGCAGAAAAAGTAAATATTAAGAACAAACCAGTCAGCAGCACTGGTATTTTTTTCCCATTGTACAGATGGAAAAATTAAGGTCTAGACAAGTTAAGCTGTGACAGCTGTTCTGTAGGGAGATGGGTTTAAAGCTGGGTTCGTCTAACAGCAGTCTCAGGGTCTTTATCGCTGAATGTATTGTACAGTTTAAGAAGAGCCAATCTTTATTTGTGTTCACAGTGTTGGCTGTGGACTCTAGGGCCCTGCCCATGCTAGGCAAGCCTTCTACACTGAGTTACATTCTCTGTTTACTTCCCTTATTTTAAAGGGACTAAGAACACTTCCCTGACAGGGACATCCCAGGAACCCTATCGCACATACTGACTTGAGATAGACGAGTTAGGTGCTTGGACAACTGTCTTGGTTAGGGTTTCTATTGCTGTGATAAAGCACCATGACCAAAGCAAGTTGGGGAGGAAAGGGTTTATGTCGGCTCACACTTCCACATGGTAGTCCATCATTGAAGGAAGTCAGGGCAGGAACTTGGAGGCAGGAGCTGATACAGAAGTCATGGGAGGGTATTTTTTTTTTTTTTTTACTGGCTTGCTCTCCATGGCTTGCTCAGCCTGCTTTCTTACAGAATCCAGGATCACCAGTTCAGGGATGGCCCCACCCACAATGGGTGGGGCCTTCCCCATCAATCACTTATTAAGAAAATGTCCTGCAGAGTTTCTTATAGCCAGATCTTATAGGGGCATTTTCACAATTGAGGTTCCCTTCTCTCTGATGACTCTACCTTGTGTAGAGTTGACATAATACTAGCCAGCACAGCAACAAAACCCAGCCTTCCAACGTCTGGGGTCCCAGTTTGTCCCTCTCTGTGGCTCATCAGCTGTCTCCTCCCCTATCCCTCTCAAGTTTCAGATTTTACCCTATCAATCTTTGTCTTCATTCTGAGAAATAATAGCACACATGGGTCCAGGGAGTGTTTGTCAGCAGTAGCACGTCTCTTCCAGGTTTCAGAGGGGAAAAAAAAAAGCCACAAGGAATTCTCCAAGTTTATTACCACCAAAAGAAAGGCGTTTCTTCAGGAAATAAAGAAAGATCCAAAGTCCCCAGAACTGCAGAATGGGAGACAGGGAACTGAGGGAGAGTATCCCCCTGGTTGGTGGTATGTTTGCCCATTCGCAGTGTCTGTTGCTAACTGTGCTTTGAAACAAGAGACATGTGTTTTTAATAGAATTGCAAGTTTTATGCCTTGTTAAAAATACCCACATGGATGCTGGCTAGGACTCTGGTGGAACAGCTATGAATTCCGTTCCCAGCCTGCTAGGACAGAGAGGAAGTGGGAAGGATGGCCCGTGCCCTCCCATTTGCTTGACTGTGTACAGCCCTCGCTGTTCTCCCTGGAAATGACTGCTGGCCCCCAGCCGAGCTCCCCAGCCCACCCCTATGTGGAGCAGTGAAGGGCTCCCTCCTCTCTCAACAGGATGACGGAATATTCATTTTTCACTTCCAGACAAGCTTTTGCTGTAATTGGGGAGAGCGTCCCTTGGACTCTGTGGAAAGCCTGAATTACAGGGTTCTTTAAAGATATGCAGCCTTTATTATGACTTAACGGAATATTTTCTAAACACTAGGAACAGGGTGGGTAAGGGCCAGACCCCACAGTAACTGAGGATCCTCATATCCCTGGTGCAGTTCATGTCACCAAAGAGGTCCATTTTTACACACACACACATAATCACACTCACACACACACTCTCTCTGTAGACTGTAGAAAAATATAAACAATGAAGCAAATTTAATTTTACCATATATGGATGCTATCCATATCAAACTATTCCTTATTAACCTTTTTCTATGTGTATCAGGTATGGATATATATATATATATATATATATATATATATATATATATATTGAATGCTTAGAAAATTATGGCCACGTTCTATAATTTGTATACTGCCTTTTCTCCAGTATGTTACGTACATCTTCCCATTTCACAAAGGAGCCTTTGCAAGATGTCTTTTCAGAAACAAGATAATGAGGGGCTGGAGATGTAGCTCAGTTGGTAGAGTGCTTGCCTAGCGTGCCTGAGGGCCTGGCTTTGATCCTCAGCACCACATGCACTGGCATCCTGGCACACATCTGTAGTCAGGAGGATCAGAAGTTCAAGGTCGGAGTTTTTAAGTCAGTTTGGCATATGTACTGGCTGGTTTTGTATGTCAAACACTTGACACAAGTATTTTGTCTGCAAGTTTTTCCTGTTATAGAAAGTATCATAATAGCCTCCTCCTTTGCTTCTAATTATGTGAAGTGCTTCTTTTGCTTGAATTATAACTGCTTTCCTCTGTGTTAAAAGACAGACATGTTCTAGCAACGTAAATCACATTTCTTTTGAATACAGAAGAATTCCATTCACACTAGTTAAAAATGAACACACATATTTTGTTTTATAAACAGAACTGAATTCAAAAGGTAAAAAGCAAGTGAGAAGGGGGGGAGAATGTTTGCATAGCACATCACCTTGGACATAAATAAACCTGGATTGTAGCCTATGAATGAGGAACATGCACTGTATGTCAGCCACATCCCTTCCAGAAGTTCACTCTCCGCCCTGCAAGGAAGCATAAAAGCATACATAGCCCATGAACGATGGCTACAAGCTAGGCGGCTGATGAATATGCACCAAGAGGAGACGGAAAAAGAAGCTGGTTTTAAAGGCTATCTGGGATTTAGGAAGATAGAAATTTCCTGTATTGACCCAGGGATGTGCTTAGTATATTACAAATATCAATTAAAATTTCCTTACAATAAACCTGTTTATTTGCCAGTAAAGGCAAGTGGACTCTTCATACATACATTCATACATACATACATACATACATACATACACATTTGATCCTAGTATTAACATGTGGAAAGAGCAAATAGAATCGAGGGTTGTCCTCTGCCCTCTGTGAGGTTTCTGTGATATGCACGTGAGTGTACACACACACACACACACATAAGCACACACACACTTTAAGTCATAAAATCTTTTAAAAGTATTTTTATATTTGCTCAGTGTAGGGGGGAAGCATGTGCTACAACACATATGCATAGGTCAGAGGACAGTTCGTAGGACTCGGTCCTCCCCTTCTCCCAGGTCAAGTTGCAGGCAATGAACTCAGGTCATCAGGTGCCTGTAGCAGCTAAGGCAGTGGTTCTCAACCTTCCTAATGCTGTGGAAGCATTTTAATACAGTTCCTCACAGTGTGGTGCCCCCCCCACCATAACATCATTTTCATTGCTACTGTATAACTGTAATTTTGCTACTGTTAGGAGTCATAATGTAAATATTTTTGGAGATAGTGTTTGCCAAAAAAAGACGACCACAGATTGAGAACTGTTGAGCTAAGCGATTTTACCGGCCCCCTAAAAAATTTTTTTTTTTAAAGTAAATTAGGCTCTTATAAAAGCATACAGTTTAGTAAGATTATAACATGTAACAAGACTGGAAAGCTGAGTATTGTGTCTCACACCTATAATCTCAGCACTTGAGAGTCTGAAGTATGTGGGTTGCTGGTAAGTTGGGAGTCAGTCCAGACTATATAGTCATTTCTAGATAAGCCTGGACTACATTGTGAGACCCTGTCTGAAAGAAACCAAGAAACACTGTGAGCTTGATATGTTTGGAAGGGAGTAAAAAAAAAAGACAATATCTTTTAAATGAATGAAATATTATCAGAGCAAAGGGAAAATATGGGCAGGAAGGTAAGATTAGAAGTGTAAATGTTACAAGAGAGGACCTCCTCTTAGGTTGCTCACAAGCAAGTCGGTCCTGTGTAGCTGAGGAATGACTTCATGTAGCAAGTGTTCTGCAAATATTTGCTGCAGGAAGAATGGATGGATGGATGGATGGATGGATGGATGGATGGATGGATGGGTGGGTGGATGGATGGGTGGGTGGGTGGGTGGGTGGATGGATGGATGGATGGATGGATGGGTGGATGGGTGGATGGGTGGGTGGGTGGATGGATGGATGGATGGATGGATGGATGGATGGATGGGTGGATGGATGGATGGATGGATGGATGGATGGATGGATGGGTGGGTGGATGGATGGGTGGGTGGATGGATGGATGGATGGATGGATGGATGGATGGATGGGTGGGTGGATGGATGGATGGATGGGTGGATGGATGGATGGGTGGATGGGTGGATGGATGGATGGATGGATGGATGGATGGATGGATGGATGGGTGGATGGATGGATGGATGGATGGATGGGTGGATGGATGGATAGATGGATGGATGGGTGGGTGGATGGATGGATGGGTGGGTGGGTGGGTGGATGGATGGATGGATGGATGGATAGGTGGGTGGATGGGTGCATGGATGGGTGGGTGGGTGGAAAGGATGGGTGGGTGGATGGATTGATGGATGGATGGGTGGATGGGTGGATGGGTGGATGGATGGATGGATGGATGGATGGATGGATGGGTGGATGGGTGGGTGGATGGGCCAGTGTATTTCCCATATGCTCCTGAGTATTTGGGAATAGCAGATAGGGGGTTCTGACTCTCAGCTGACTTTATGAGAAAGCACACTGATTAAGAAAGAACCTCAATTAGTCTGAGCACAAACCTTTATCCTGGACCTAGGGAGGCAGAAGCAAGTGATTCTCCATGAGTTCAAGGCCAGCCTTGTCTACTTAGTAAGTTACCAGCCAATCAGAGCAGGGTGAACCTTATCTGAAAGAGGGAGGGAGGGGTTGGGGGGAGTAAGAACCGATGAGATGGCTCAGCAAGTAAATGTACTTGCCACAAAGTCTTACAACATGAATCTCCATGTGTGTGCGTGACACACGTGTACACGCACAAATCAATAAACAAAATATAGTAAAAAAAAAACTGTTAAAGATAAAAATCACCTCAGTTTATAGATAAGGAACGAGTTCGATGGCAGTGGGGATAGATAGAATTTGACCTGCTTGTCCCCTGACAGTGGGACTCTATCACAAGGACTGGACTATGTTTTTATCCCATTGGAAGAAGCATCGCTGAGAAGAATCAGCCTGGTGACCCATTTGGCAGGTGGGCATGTTGGGGATCGGGAGCAGCTTCCTGACTCAGGCAGAGTACATGGTAAGAACCTCTGGAGAGAGGATAGTGAGCAAGCGGTCTAAGAAGTAAAGCAATAAAGCAACCTCCACTCCCCGTCTCTACTGGTTCCCTTTATTAAGAACTGAGTTTTGGCAGGGCGTGGTAGCACACGCCTTTAATCCCAGCACTCCGGAGGCAGAGGCAGGCGGATTTCTGAGTTCGAGGCCAGTCTGGTCTACAGAGTGAGTTCCGGGACAGCCAGGCTACACAGAGAAACCCTGTCTCAAAAAACCAAAACCAAAACCAAAAACCAAGAACTGAGCTTTGCCCTGCCATTTGCCAGGTTCCTGTGACAACGCTGCACCTCCCGGAATAGCTGAATTTGGAGGTCAGAAGGGTGGGACCCTGATCCAGCAGGACTGGGAGCCTTGTAGTAGAAAAAGGCACCAGGGTACTCGGCAGCATACATGCGAACACTGAGGAAAAGCATGGGGCCTTGAGACTGTGACTTCCAGCCTCGGGAACTGTGACAAAGGCACCTAGCCTGTGGCAACTAGCGTGCACTCTGTGGGAAGACAGGAGACACGCTCGTTCCCACTAGGACAATCCTGCCAGTTCATATTTGGTCCCAGAAGTCTAAAGCATCCCAGCGTTGTTTGTTCTTCGCGGACTTGAAACCTGATCAGTAGTCCCCTCTTCTGCTCCAGCATGCTGGCCCCATCTCACCTCTTCACCACGGCTCAGCCGCCCTCATTCTTAGATGGGTGGAACGTTGCCAGAATCGGGTGGCAGGGAAGGCCATGCCCGTATAGATTGTACTGATTGTGTTCGATCTCTTCAATTTTGGTCTGGCACTTTCCACCCTATCTTTTGCAACCCTTTTATCTAAAGCCCTGGCCCCACCCTGCCTGGCCCTGCTCCACTCTGATCTCAGATACCATTCACCCACAATTGCGAATCAAAATTGCATATCATGGAAGTGGATAGTGGGGGAACCAGTCATGGTCCCGGGATACCCATTACTTTTGGTATCTAGATCCAACCATAAATTCCCCTGGGCCAAGGGGGGGGGGGTCCACGTGGCAGGAACCTGGGCATTTGTTTCTTTTTGACTGTCTACTTTATGCTTATTTCCCCTTTAGGCTTCTAGAACCCTTCAAGATTTTTTTTTTTGTAAAAATTTACTTATTTATTTTATGTAAGTACACTGTAGCTGTTTTCAGACACCCCAGAAGAGGGCATCAGATCCCCTTATAAATGGTTGTGAGCCACCATGTGGTTGCTGGGATTTGAACTCAGGACCTTTGGAAGAGCAGTCAGTGCTCTTAACCACTAAGCCATCTCTCTAGCCTCCTGAAGATATTTTTAAGGGACAATTAAAGCTTTAGTTTCATGGTGCAATGAAGTACTCTCTAAAAGTCATTTCTAAAGCCAGGCTGCTGTGTGCAGTGGGTGCGTCCATCCGATGAGGGGACTGAGACCCACCAAGCGTACGGCACAGTCAGAATCAGGTACTAGTGTTCAGCATGGTGGCCTGAGTCTGGACCTGCAGCCTGATATCACTTATTCATAAGTAATTTTATTCTCCCACTGTAAACATAAAACATTAAGGGAAGCCCCCAGTTTGGTGTTCTCAAAAGAATTCCCTTCCTAGATGTCTCTGACCCCCCAGTTCCCTCATGTGTAAATACAGAAGGTCTGTGAACCTCACTCTGCTACATCACTGCAGTGGTTAAGGAGATGCTTGCATCTTAGTTAGGGTTTCATTGTTGTGAAGAGACACCATGACCTTGGCAACTCTTATAAAGGACACTACTTATTGGGGCTGGCTTGCAGTAATAACTACACGTTTAGTGCATTACTGTCAACGCACAGAGCAAGGTGGCATGAAGGCAGCTGTGGTACTTGAGAGGTACCCAGGCAACAGGAAGAGAGTGATATACAGTTCCTCCCACATGGCCACACCTACTCCAACAAGGCCTCCCAACAGGAAGTACCACTCCCTATGGGACACCCCCTACAAACTGGCACTTTTTTTTTTTTTATTCAAACTACCACAGCTTATTTGCAGTGCTCCGGGTAGAGCACACCGGGAATTAGCATTGTAATGAAAAGTACACTTGGAAGCCTTTTCCAGGAGGTCGCTTATGGGACTAGCTGCTGTTGGAGGAGCTGTTTTGATGTCCCCCTGGATATTTAAGCAGAGGTCACAGCTCCAGAGGGCCTGTCCAGATGCTGAGGACCAGGCAGCTGTTCATCTGTGACGGATCTTGGCAGAGAGACCTGGACTGTCCTTTTTGCTGAGACAAACCCAGGAAGCCCCACGCCTTGTGGTTTTGCAGCAGAACATGCTATTCTACCTAATTAAAGGGCGCTCCACTAAACCAGAAAATGTACAATTCCTAAGCTACTGTGTGTGTGTGTGTGTGTGTGTGTGTTAAGGGTGGGAAGGTTTAAAGTAGAGGAGTAGACCATATTAGCTTTCTTAGGGTGCCGTGTCACTGTGCTCTTGCTTAGAAATTTGCATTAGTTAGCTTCATGTTACTACAATAAAATACCCGAGTAAAGATTAAGTGTTTATTTTTATTTATTTTTAAATGTTCTAAGAATTACATTTAAATTTTTAATTTTATTTTATGTGTGGTGGGAGGCTTTCTCATGGATCAGAAAGTCAATTTGTACATTTATTCTTTCCTTCCAACAAGTAGGTCCTGGGGATTGAAGACAGGTGGTCAACTTTGGCAGCAGGCTCCTTTTCCAGGCGAGCCATCCCACTGCCCCCAGAGATGATGTATGGATCTTGCAGTTCTGGAGGCTCATCTCTGAGATGGAGTGGTCTCCTTTGGTTTGGGCCTCTGGTGAGGGAGTCAGGTGGCGGTGGCTGCTGTGTTGCGAACACGGTCACATGTAAACCTGTGATGCAAAGAGAGTCTGAGAGAAGAGAGCCCCGTTAGTCTCCATTTCTCTAAAGTCCACAGCATCTCTCATGCAGCTTCCCGACTGACTCTAGGACATTCCCTCCATTTAAATGGAAAGTAAAGACTTAGAGAAAGTGCAAGCCTATTCTTGATGGTCTGTGGGTCTAAACCCAAGGGGACCCTTAAGTACATGCACAAGCAGCGGGTGACAGAGGAAGTGCTTTCCTGGTAGTGCCCGCACCTTTCCCACCTCCACTGTCCATGCAGGGAAGAAGGAGGAGGGAGCAGACCACTCATAAACTGTCCCTCAAGATGAGAGGCTGCCTGTACTTGTCCCTGTCTCCTTTGACCCTGAGCTAGTCACATCTTATATATAAGCCAAATGTACTAGCTAGGCCCTTTAAAATTAGGACCACACATGGTTTTAGCAGACCAAGCATAACTGTGGTCTGGGGTCATCCTATGGCTGGAGCGGGGGTTGGGGGGCTGTCTTATCTAAGGTAACCTTGCAGCTTGGCTGTAGGGTCTGAACCACCACTCTCTAGGCTGTAGCTCAGGCGCTGGCTGCCGCTCTCAAAGGCACCAGTCTCCGAAGGAGGGGGCGTTTGCCCTTTGTAGCCCTTAAAAATAGAACAATAAATAGACAACACTTAGAACCTTTGAGTCTTAAAGTCAGTAATTAACTTGAGTTCCTGAGGAATTGCACCCGTCAGCCTAGGAGAGAGGTTGGCAGGGAGCAGAGGCCATGGTTGTGGGATATCAGAACTGAGGTTTGTCGCTCCAGATCAGGGGGTCCAGTCCTGCCCTGGATATGGTAAGACTCCAGGGGATTTGCATGGGGAACCCAGAGCCCTGAGAAGTGTTTTTGTCTTCCTGTGGTGGTGCGAACAGGGCCTAAGCACAGCTGATTCCAGGGAGCCTTCTCTCAAATGCACCGTTACAACAGCCATTTTCTATAAGCCCATGAGTCTGTGGCTCATGATATTTTCGTAGAGTTTGGCTGAGCAACTTTTTGCCTGATGTGGAATTGTTGGGTCTCTAAGTGGGATTTGGCTTGGGACCGGCTGGTCTAGAGGGTCTAGGAAGGCTTGGCTCTTAAGTGAGAGGTCCTGGCATAGAAGAGCAGGAAGGGTGAGTTTAGCTGAGTCATGAAGGTGGCTAAACCTCTTCTTTCCTTCTCCCTGTGCCTACAGGGCCTCTTCCCATAGTCTCCCATGGCAGATCAGGGTGTAACAGAAAGATGGAGTCACTTCTACTCTATTCTATTGATGCAGCTGTCAGAGCAGCTCAGCCTCAAAGGGACAGAAAAGCAGGTTTTACATGTCAAGGAAGGAATGAAGTACTGAAGGCAGCCATCTTTGACAGTGAGGTACTACTGGGCCATAAAAAATGAGCATATTGGAGCCAGTGGTCATATCAAAGGTGATGATATGGATGGATGTGGTAGCTTGAACGGAAATGATCCCCACAGTCTCATATATTTGACTGTTTGAGCTGGTAGAACTGGATGGGAAAGATGAGGAGGTATGTGTGGCATTGTTGGAAGAGATATGTCACTAGAGATGGGCTTTGAGTTTTCAAAAGCCAATGCCATTCCCAGTTAGTCTCTCTCTCTCTCTCTCTCTCTCTCTCTCTCTCTCTCTCTCTCTCTCTCTCTCTCTCTCTCTCTCTCTTCCCCCTGCCCCCGCCTTGTGCTTTTGGATCAGATGTAAGCTTTTAGCTGCTGCTCCAGTGTCATGCCTATGTGCCCATTATCATGTTTTCTGCCGTGATGGTCATGGACTCTAGCCCCAAATTAAATGTTCTCCTTTATAAGTTGCTTTGGTCATGTGTTTTATTACAACAATAGAAAAGTAACTTAGGCAGTGTAGGAGTGTTAGCTCACAAAGAAAGCATCCCCCTGATCCCATGGGTAAGATACAGCCTTGTGAATACTTTGTTCCACTGTCCCAGGAAATGTGGGCATGTCCAGCTCCAGAATTCTTCACCTGTCCTAGGCTTCATTCTCTCTCAGGGGGAGCCAGGGGATTTTTGTTAGAAGCTGACTGACTAGCTGTGGCTGCCAAGAGCACAGTGGCTAGAGGGTGAGTATTGGCATCACAGTTAACCATGTGAACACCAGCACTATGATACAAGAACCCATGAGCATCAGCACCATGATGTAAGACCCCAAGAACATCAGAACCATGAAAGAGGTTTATACCCATTGGCTTTATGGATGCTGCCAGGAGTGTTTGCCTGGATTGGAAATAAGGGAACCCATGGTGGGTCAGATCCCTGGATACTGGTTCTGACTAAGGTTGTTGGGTGGCCATTGTGAATGTGTTTGTAATCCCTGATGCTGCACTGCTGAAGGGTTTTCCAGGTTTCCAAAGACCTTTTTTTTTTTTTTCTTCATGTTTTGAATTGCCACTCAGAAATGCTTAAATCAACATTCTATTATTAAATCAATACTCTAGAGGGGTTTAAACCCATCAGAGAAGGAAATAGTGTAGTTGAGATAGCAGAAGAAACTCTGACAGTCCCCAGAAGGGTGATTCAGTGGCCATATTTCCAACCTCACACTTCCAAAGGAAAGACCATTTTTTTTCTTGCTTCTGGAAGGCTACTGCTTCCTGGATACCCACACTTGTATATCTGGAACTCAGAACCGTGAACATAGATTTGGCAGTTGTGATGGTTTATATATGCTCGGCCAAGGACAGGATTAGAAGTTGTAGCTTTGTTGGAGTAGCTGTGTGCCTGAGGGCATGGGCTTAAGATCCTCACCCTAGCTGCCTGGAAACCAGTCTTCCACTAGCAGGTTTAGATATACAACTCTTAGTTCTGCCTGCACCATGCCTGCCTGGATGCTGCCATGCTTCCACCTTAGTGATAATGGACTGAACCTCTGAACCTGTAAGGCAGCCCAAATTAAATGTTGTCCTTTATAAGACTTGCATTGGTCATGGTGTCTGTTCACAGTAGTAAGACCCTAACTAAGACAGCAGTATTCTTTTAGGCCATGTGTTGCTGTACAAGGTTTGTCTCTTTGGGCATATAAAATCCCCAGAGGAGAATATAAAGAAATAAACACTGCAATTTATATTATTTATTTCTAATAATGGAAATGGGTGATTCTGTGGAACCTGGGTAGCTCCACGTTGGGGCAGGGGAAGAAAGACAGTTGAGGGTAGGGTTGTGAATACCTGCCTCCTGTAGCAACTCTAGTAGAGAGCTGGGCATGCAGCTCATTTGGTGGTCTACTTGCCTAGCATTAGGCTTCAATCTTTAGCATTGTGTAACGAGGTGTGGTGGCACAAGCCTGTACTTCAGCTCTCGGTGGAGGAAGGAGGATGAGAAGTTCATGGCCATCTTTTGCTAGTGTGAGGCCAGTCTGGAATATGGGAGACCCTGTCTCAAAAACCAAACCAACCCAGATCTCTGCAGAGGAGATTGAGAGGATCAGCTCAAGATCAAATTGCTTCTCCCTGGAGATTAACATGCTCACAGTTGATACATCTGGGAAGGGTTCTAGCTCTTTGGATGCCCCATAGATATGTCATGCTTTATCCTGGTCCAACACTCAGAGGGTCATCCAGACTCTGCAGTATCACCTTGTGTACACCCAAATTATACTCAGGATATACTTTATAATCATTAAGATACAGAAGCAATTAAGGTTACTCATAACATCAGAAGCTATACAGCATTTTAAAATGTGCCGTAATCATCCAAGGAAGATGAACTTATATATAGCCCAGCCACAGTGTGGCCTGAATTTCATTTTACTGACTTCTTGTAATTGGTCGCCTAAATGTTATTGAAAAGCTGCTTAGAGAATCTGCTTACCACTTGCTGAGAACAGCGACAATAACTCACATAATTTGTTGAGCGTTCATGGACACAGGGCAGCATGCTTTGTGCACCTGGGACCTCATCTCAGCATTCTGGATTAATGGAAGCTTGTGATGGCATCATTAAGAATACACATGAAAGGGGCATTTCCTTCACCTCTGC
This sequence comes from Mus caroli, assembly GCF_978045245.1. NCBI lineage: Eukaryota > Metazoa > Chordata > Mammalia > Rodentia > Muridae > Mus > Mus caroli. The sequence goes on from NW_028227271.1 coordinate 91,798,198, forward strand.
GTTCTGTTGGTTTGTGTGGATTTCGTGGGGGCCATTCCTGAAAAGGAGGAGGTGATGTTTCAATTTGACGTGGGAGTGGTGTTAACTGGATCTTCCAGCCCTGTGTCCTGGCTTGGGCAAGCTCTGCGGGACACATGCAGGAAGAAGGCTGTCTGTCCTTCGTACAACCTTTGTTCCTCACTCGAACTCCAAACATGTGACTGAGGACTGCCTGTGTATGGGCTCAGCTCATCCTCTCCCAAAACTGGGTTACTCTCTCACTTGTCTTCACTTTAAACACACTCTTTCTCTCCCTCTCCCTCCCACCTCTCTCTCACACACACACACTCTTCCCCCTCTCTCTCACACAGACACTCTCACACCCACTCACATACATACTCTCTCACATACACTCACATACACACACTCTCACATACACTCACATACACACACACTCTCTCTCTCACACACACTCACTCACTCACTCACTCATTCACTCACTCACACACTGATAGAGCCAACACCTCCCTCTTTTTGAAGATGATGTGCGGTTTGTGGTAAGTTTACAGTTAACCTATGCTTATTCACATTCAGCCATCCACTTCAAAGCCTACCTGGGATTTATTTTAATCAGCTGTCATAAGACCTGTAGCTACAGAGATATCTGCCAAAACAAGAAGTCTACAATCAGACCTGTGGTAACAAGAGGCACAGCAGGTCACTCAGGTCTGTAGGGGGAAGTGCCATGGGTGGGCAGGAAGCAGAAGAAGGAAGGTGAAGAGAAAGTGGGTTTTAGTGTCTTTATGGCAAGTCCCGGGCAAGCACTGGGCTCAGGAGAGGGGATATTGGGTGTTCCCTAGTATCTGCTCCTGTAGATGAGCAGTGCGGGAAGCAACAGTGAGAGGTGAACCGAAGAGGGGATGGTGGCCCCTTGACTGCTCACCTTAGATAAGAAAGAGATGCTGCAGGCTAGTGGTTTACGATCTGTAAGAACTGCAAAGTCCCCAAGGCAGAGACAAGCTGCCTTGTCACACCTAAGGGCTGGAGAAGTTCCCTTACTCTGTTAGGGAAACTGGACCCCTGGTTTCCACACAAAGAATCTCAAAGCAAGCCAATACGAAACAGTTTTGTTTTGTGTGTGTGTGTGTGTGTGTGTGTGTGTACACTCATGCTTGCTTGCTTGTATGAGAGTGCAGGTACCGTTGGAGGTGAGAGAGGATGTGGGATCCCTGGGAGCTAGAGTCGCAGGTGGTTGTGAGCTGCCCAAGTTCTGGGTGTTGGGAACAGAACTTGGCTCTTCTGAAAGAGCAGCGCATACTTTTAACAGCTGGGCCATCTCCAGCCTTGAGTTGCAAGTCATTTAAAAGCTATTTTAGAAAGACATTTTCAATAACGATTTTAAGCACAGGGGTTAAGAAAAAGGCACATGGGAAGAAACAAGACACACCTGAGACAAGGGCTTCTCACTTAGAGACGAGCTTCATTGTGGGTTTGCTGAGGAACCAAGTGAGATCATAGGCTGGGTCCTGACTAGATCACAGTTGATAAGGTGAACGTCTATATCACAGGGACGCTGTAAGGCAGGAGATCTTGACTATAAACAGCTAACTCCTTATTTTCAATTCACAGAATAAGCCTGGGAAAAGGAATGAGGTCTGACCCAAGGTCATGTGTGGGCTGACCTTAGACCTGGCTATTGCTATGATAACAAAATATCTATGTATAAAATGAATATTATCTTTCTGTTGGTGACCTTCACAGTCGGTGCTATTAATGGTTGATTTCCCAGCTAGCAAGAGGCTTCAGTAATTCCAGGGTGCGGGGCTCCTTTCTCTCTCAGGTCTGTGGAATTTTCCTGTCTTTCTCCTTTGCCTCAGTAAGGAGGACTGAAACCATCCTTTAAAAGGTCAGTTCTCAACTCTGTTGGGGGGGGGGGGTGTGGAAGGACCATTTCACAGGGGTCACATATCTGGATATCCTACATATCAGATATTATCATTACCATTCATAACAGTAACAAAATTACAGTTATGAGGTAGCAATGAAAATAATTTTATGGTTGGGGGGGTCAACATAACTTGAGGAACTGTATTAAAAAGTTGCAGCACTAGGAAAGTTGATACCTGCTTTAAAAATGTCTGCCCAGGAGACAGAAAGCATGCTTAGAATGCACGCTGAGTACTGACTGGCCTTTGCAACTCTGGGCTCAGTCATGAACCCACTGTTTATGTATCATGCTGAGCCCAGACATATGCTCAAAACACTAGCATTATCCATAACAGGAGTATTATCCATTTCAGCTGAGAAAAATGTTTAAATGTATTTATTATTACTTCACCGTTGCCATTGTAAGCCCACAGTCATCTTAGGCCCATTTCTCACAGGGGTCCCTGCTGCAGAGAATGGTTGTGCTCTCCCTGACCATCGGAGCCAGAGGCTTCCTCATTCCTTGCTGCCACTGATGTCTTAAATAATATTCTTTTCAGGTTCAACAAACAGGTGGTGCACTGAGACAGATTTCGGGTGAATTATCCTTTAATCCAACACTCTCTGGGGAAACTGAGATAGGACATCCAATATCAACTGACAGACAAATGAGCCAATTCTACTGTCTGGCCCAACCCTGGGACCGTTACATGCTGGGATTTCTGAACTCTCATAGTCTTGGGCCAGTGATGGTGGTGAAGCTTCAGAGGGGCGTGGCTAATCAGCTGCAGATCTGCCTTTTCCCCTAGATTTGGGAGTTACAGGTCCAGTCTTTGCTACCTACTCTAGCCAAGTCTTCCATCTCCCCTGGCTTCTCTTCAGGAAAGCCACCGCCTCCCCGCTCGCTGCCCAAGGGGTCGTTCTTAACAGCGCCCCTTTTATCCTCTATACCCAACAGAACTTTGGGTGTTAATTCGGAGCAGCTGTACCCCAGCTCCTAGAGGGCTTCTGGGAGGGAACAGCGTGGGAGGGATGCCTGGCTGGGTGAGGCAGGGGCCCTCCAAGGGGCCGAGCCACCCAGGGAGCCCCTTTCAGATGCTTTCTTCTCTGTAGAAACCACTGTCTCAGCAAGGGTCCAGAGCCAGCACCGCCCTAAGACAATTCTGAGGTAGAGTGTCTCATCTTGGCTCCTCCCACCTCCAAACTTGCCTTTCACTTTTAATTTCCCATCAGGCGTTCTAAAGGCAGCCGGTGCCCACTGGCTGGATGGCAGCCTCTCGACCACGTTAGCAGAATTTCAGGGTCACCGTTCCTTATCGTATTTGGGCCGGGGGGGGGTGTCTAATGAGGAGGACACAATGTGTGCGCTGCAGTGCATCCTCGGAATTTGATCCTCCACCTTTCCAGCCAGGGATGTAGGACACGCACCAAGGCAAGGAACTTGCTTAGGGAAGAAGGTTTGGTAGAAGCTGTGGGTCAGGCTGTTTAGAGGTGAGGAGGCCTTGATGGGTATAAGCAATACCCCACCCCAGTCTGCGTTGCTTACTAGAATATGTTTTTCTCATGTTCCAGAGGTTGAAAGACCAAGACCAAGATGTCCGGAGGTTTTTAGGTTTTTTTGTTTGTTTTTTGTTTTTAGTTTGTTGGTTTATTTGAGACCTCCTTTCTTGGCTTTAAATGGACGCCTTCCCTGTGTATCTTCAGAACCTATCCTCTCTATCTGTGTCCACATTCCCCTTCTAAGGACACTAGTTAGCTGCTACACTCTGACAGGCTGCCTTACACAACTTATTCTGTGATGGCCTCAACTCCAATGTGTATGGTACTGGAGCTAGAGGCCCAGTATATTTTCATTTGTTGGTTTGTTTGTTTAGTGAGGGGAGGGCACCAATTCAGCTAGAAGAGACAGAATAGCATGTGCACGCACACACACATACATACAAAATACACACACACACACACACTGCACACACACACACACACACACACACACACACTCCAGAAATGGACTATTTAGGGGAGGAGTAAGGTGATCAAGGGGCATGTGTGAATGAAGAACAATTGAGTGTATGTATGAAAATGTCATTAAAGCATTATTTTGTATACTTACCTCCCCTCCCCATTTTTTTTCTCACTAAAATGATAACTCAAGTGGCCAAGAATGTCTGAGGGAATGGTGTCCATGCAGTAAACATAGACTCAGTGGGTCCCTTTAGACAAATGGGGAGCAAATCTGCTGGTAGAGAACAGGGGACTATCTCGCCATCTGAAATCCCAGGCAGGAAACAGCACCTGGGAGGGGAAGCGGGGCCAAAGCGGGCCAGTGTGTGGGCTTGCTACAGCCTTTGCTCGAACTGCATTTGCTTGCACGGTTGCTTTCCACTGCTCTTGCTGACGAGTAGCAGGTGCCGTGGCTGTTTTATTTTCAAAGTTTCTGAGCTGAAATGTGGAGCTGACACAGTCTTTCTAGTCATTTCTCCATGTATTCGAGGGAACTGCTGTCTTAGCCCTGGAAACACCATAGTGTTCTAGGGTAATACAGTTTGAGAAGTACCGTGCAAAGCCGTGTCTCTAGACTTTAACTATCCAGAGACTTTGGGAGGCTGGCAGAGAGCATGTGAGAGGCTGAGCATTTACAGCCCAATTGGTAGCACTGCTGGTGAAATTTAGGTGAAGTGGCCTTGTTGGCTGCCATAGCTTGGGTTTTACTGCTATGAAGAGACACCATGACCAAGGCAACTCTAATAAGGACAACATTTGGTTGGAGTTGGCTTACAAGTCCATTATCATCAAGGTGGGAGCATCCAGGCAGACATGGGGCTGGAGGAGCTGAGAGTTCTACGTCTTCATTGGGAAGAAGATTAAGTTCCAGGCAGCTAGGATGAGGCTCTTAAAGTCCACACCCACAGTGACACACTTCCTCCAACAAGGCCACGCCTACTCCAACAAGGCCACATCTACTCCAATAAGGCCACACCTCCTAATAGTGCCATTCCCTGGGCCAAACTTATTTAAACCACCATATTGGTGGATATATGTCACTAAGGATGGGCTTTGAGGTAAAAATCCTTCCTCCACTTCCATTTTACTCTCTGCTGCTTCCTGCTTTGTGTAGTTCTGGATGTGAGCTCTCCGCCTCCTGATCCTGTCACCATGCCTGCAATTAGCCGTTGTGATGAACTCTTCTCATCTCACTGAAACCAAAAGCCAAAATGGACTCTTTCTTCCATAAGTCGCTTTTGCTTGTGGTACTTTATCCTAGCAACAGGAAAGCATCAAACACAGAGAGGATTGTGGGACTGCTCTCTTTCCTTCCTTTTTGGCTTCCTGGGTGCCCGGAGGTGAGCAGTTTTACTCCACCATATGCTCAGTTCCCATCAGGATATTCTGCCTTACCCAGACCCAAAGCCCATGCGTCAACTCCACATGGACTGAAACCTCCGAAATAGTGAGCTGGGAAAAAGCTTTTATCTTCTTAAGTTAATTTATCCCAGGCGTTTTGTTATAACGATGAATAACAAATTAACATGGGCACCAATGTTCATAAGCATGAGACACTGAATTGTGATAGTTTGGTCTGTTTTCTCTTGCAGTGACTTATCTGAGGTAGGTAAGTGTGAGGGTTTATTTGGGCTCATGCCTTTAGAAGTCTAGAAGTATGGCTCCAGCATCTTATTGCTTCTGATGAGGGGTCTCTTGCTACTCCTAATTAGTGGGAGAGCAGAAGGCCTGTGGACCAAGAGGTAACATGATGAAAGAGGAAATGAGAGGGAGCCACAGACAACTGAGTTAGCATGACAACAATCTATCTTTCCCAGCCCGAGCATCCCCATACTGCCCTTTTCTAGGTCATTCCTCTCAGTGTGGCCAAACGAGATTTCAAAACACAAGCATCTTGCTTGCATAAAAATTCCCCACGCTGTTTCTCCACCGTGAGAGAAATTAGTCTTCCCTGCGTGACCGCATTGATTTGTTCCTTAGAGCTCTGCCCCATGACGGTAATGGGATGCCACCCCTGCTGTTCCGATTAAGCCTCAGTAGGAGTTCAGTGAGGAGAAACCATAGGAAGAGCCACTGTCATCTCAAAAAATTGCATGTATGGATCCACCTGTGCCAAAATGGCTTCCATAAGAGCCAGCCACTGTGTCACTCCATTCACTTTTGATTGGCAGAGCCCAAGTCACATTATTGTACTCGGGCAGCAATGGAAGAAGATGGGAAAGTACATTTCTGGCTTCTGACAAAAGTTGGGTGGCTTCATGAGAAGGGGAATTTTGCCAACAGTGTTGACTTAGTTAGGGTTTTACTGCTGTGAACAGACACCATGACCAAGGCAAATCTTATAAAGGACAACATTTAATTGGGGCTGGCTTACAAGTCCAGAGGTTCATTCCATTGTCATCAAAGTGGGAACATGGCAGCATCTAGGCAGGCATGGTGCAGGAGGAGCTGAGAGTTCTACATCTTCATCTGAAGGCTGCTAGCAGAACACTGCCTTTTAGGCAGCTAGGATGAGGGTCTTAAAGCCCACACCTACTCCAACAGGGCCACACCTCTAATAGTGCCACTCCCTGGGTCGAGCATATACAAACCATCACAAGTGTTAAAAGGTGTTGGGGACAAAGAGCGTAGCAGGGGCCTGATCTCAGCATCCAGTCTGATAGGAGAAGTGTGTGTCTCTTCAGAATGTAGTATTCTGAGGAAAACTGTAGTGAATACACGTTTTAAAATAAGACTTGGGGTTCAGGACATGGCTTTATTAGTAGAGTTCTTACCTATACTAGCACAAAGCTCTGAGTCCAAGTCCCAGCACCCCATAAAACCAGTGTGGTGGCTCATGGTTGTGATCTCAGAACTCAGGAATATAGAGTCAGGAGGATGAGAAGTTTAAGGTCATCTCAGTCACACAGCATGTGCAGGGCCAGTTTGGGATATATGAGACCCTGGCTCAGACAGACAGACAGACAGACAGACAGACAGACAGACATGTGTATGTTGGAAGAAAGCAGAATAGAGTTGCTAACACTTTGTGGTAACCAAGGAAGGCTTCCTGGAGGAAATGATTGCTGACTGTTCATCTTGGTGGATGGAACAATTTGTGTGTGTGTGTATGTGTGTGTGTACATATATATGAAAGCCAGAGGTTGATATTGGGTGTCTTTCTTAAACACCCTTCATCTTATTTTTAATTATACTTATGTATATGTATGTAGCTATGCATGTACATGACATGTTTCACATGTGTAGAAGTCAGAGGACAGCTTTCAGTAGTTGGTGTTCTCCTACCGTATGGGTCCTAGGGATAGAACTCAGGCCATCACCCTTGGCCCATCTTTGTTGTATATACATATACAGAGAGAGAGGGAGGGAGGGAGAGAGAGAGAGAGAGAGAGAGAGAGAGAGAGAGAGAGAGAGAGAGAGAGAGAGAGAGAGAGAGAGAGAGAGAAGTTTTCTCACTGAACCTGGACTCACCATCTTAGCTGACCCAGCTGGCTAGCAAGCTCCAACAGTCTTTCTGTCTCCACCTCCACAGCATGACATGGTATGGTATGACAGACGTACTACTGCATCCTGCTTTTATGTGAGTTCCACGGGTCAGACTCTGGCCCTCATGTCTTCCTGACTGAACCATCTCCCTAGAACCCCTCTCTGGGTTTTTAAAGGGACGATATTATGAAAGTATAAAGCATGAAGTGGAGACAAGCAGTCTCTCTACCGTGAGCGCCTGTGTACTTCTGTGCCGCCTTTCAAATGCGACCATGTTTGCTGGTGCTTTTTAAACTTCTCCCCTGTCCTTGTCTTAGAGACTGAGCGTGGGGAGCAGTGCTGTGAAATGACGTTTGGTCAATAACGAGCTATTATTAACAAGGATAAAGATGAGACTAGTTTAAGGCTGAGAGAGTGGGAATGAATGCCAGACCTTACCTCTATCCCTGTGTCTGTGTCTTGGTGAGATTTGATCCCGCAGCCAGAATAAACCCCTTACTGATTCTGACTGACCATTCCACTCACAGAGACTGAGGGAGACTTTGAATCAGCATCTTTACTGCACTGTGCTTCCCAGAGTTTTGTTTCCATGGCTGGTGCACAGACCTCAGCCTTGCTGAGCAGCCTTGACATATTGCACGGTGGACTCCTGTGACAAGGACCACTGTGAGCTTCCAGCTATCCCTTGAGTGTGACCCTGTCACCCAAGCCCCTGGCCTGGGTGGAGAGCCTCCCCTCACACTGATGGTTGTTCTTTTTTAATTGAATATTTTACTTATTTACATTTCAAATGTTATGTCCTTTCCCAATTTCCCCTCTGCAGACCCCTATCCCATTCCCCCTTACCCTGCTTCAATGAGGGTGCTCCCCTATTGTGGGAATTTTTAAAGAGCAACCTACACGATCCCCTGCCACCATCTACCTACCCACTCCCTCCTTGCTGTCCTAGCATTCCTCTACACTGGGGCATCAAGCCTTCACAGGACCAAGGGCCTCCCATCCCACTGATGCCAGATAAGACCCCTTCAGCTCCTTCAGCCCTTCCCCTAACTCCTCCATGGAAATCCCTGTGCTCAGTCTGATGGTTGGCTGTGAGCATCCGCATCTGTATTGGTCAGGATCTGGCAGAGCCTCTCAGGAGACAGCTGTCTGATGGTCTGATGGTTGTTCTTAACTGTTAGGCCTTAACTTAAATGTCACATCCTCTGAGAGACTCCTGTTGTATCCACACACATTCTACCTTCCCCAACATGGTATTTTCTCTGTGTACTTTCCTGTTTATTTATCTTCTACCCCTTCCCACAATAATCTATTAGGATATATATATATATATATATGTGTGTGTGTGTGTGTGTGTGTGTGTGTATGTGTATGTGTGTGTGTATGTGTGTGTATGTGTGTGTGTATGTGTGTGTGTATATATCCTTATAGAATCTGATTCTGAGGAGTTGTAGGTTTTATCAGCCCTTTTTAAATTTGTACCTATCACATCAGTCCTGGAAGTATACAATACGTTTCCTGAAGGAGCACAGCAATTTATCCCCATGCTAGAACTCTGCTCCCCTTTGAGACATGCTTTGCCTACCTTTTCTGTTTTATTTTTGTTTTTTTGTTTTTGGTTTGTTTTTGTTTTTTTCGAGACAGGGTTTCTCTGTGTAGCTCTGGCTGTCTTGGAACTCACTCTGTAGACCAGGCTGGCCTAGAACTCAGAAATCCACCTGCCTCTGCCTCCCGAGTGCTAGGATTAAAGGCGTGCGCCACCACGCCCGGCTGTTCTTTGCCTATCTAGAGAGGTTACCACTGACCTCAGACTTAGCCCAGGCTATCCTGTTTGCAGCAACCTCTGAGGAAGCTTAGAGTCTAAGCCTTGCCTGTCTACACCCAGCTATGGCTTATCCCCAATAGCGTATGATCCATTTCATCTTGTGTGAGTCCATAAATCCAGCCTATCTCTCCAGTTCCATCTCCCCATGGTGAGGACTCCACTCCCCACTGTAACCTTGAGCCTCGATTTCCTTACCTATAGAATGTGAGGGGTGATCTCTGCTCTGAGTTATCTGATAGGACTGTGGAAGTGAAATTCCTGTCTGCCTGGGGACAGCTATTTGCCCAGCAGCCTGCCTTGTCTTCATTTGGGAAGACCGGCTACCATGGAGATGAGACAGCCAGATCAATAAAGTTGCCTAGACAAAGTTTCTGCACTACCCAGCAAATCATAAGATTCCTGGGGTCTGTGGAGTGGGTTCAGGATGTGGCTTGGACTCTCCTGTGGTCTACAGCCCAGGTTTGACCCTCAAAGAACCCTCATTCAAACAAAGAGCTGAGGGGGAGCCGGCATGACAGAAAGCCTGGCCTTGACTCTGCCTGCTCACTCTATGAGATGCTTCAGAGCTGCTGTGTGAGAAGTGGCTTCTGGGAAATTCTTCTTTCCCCAAGGCTATTACCCTTTGCAAAAATGCTAGCCTGCTATTGAACCTGGGCTCTTGTTTCAAGAGCAGCTAGGACATAATGGCTGGTCACACATGGGTCAAAAAAAAATCTAAGATATCCTCTTTGTCCCCAAGGCAGGGTTTTTTTAGCTTAAAACCAATGACATTTTGAATAGGATGGTTTCTATGTCTTTTCTTTTGCTTTTGTTTTTGTCATGAGAAAGAGGACTTTCTTGCACATTGTAGGACATTTAACAATGTCTTCTGGCCTCTACTCTTAAAATGCTAACAGTAAATCCCACCCCCCCCATCCTCATTTGTGATACTGAATACATCTTCAGACAGTGCCCCTGAGTGCAAACTCTCCCTCCAACCCAGTGCACATGGCCGTGGAGAGACACTGACCTAAGGGAAATAGTACACAGGAGAGATGGATAGAATTAGGGAAGAAACTGGAGTGCCAGAAGCTAGACACAGCACAAATGCACTCATACAAATCACCAGCGAGCCTTGCTGCGGAAGAGCCCTCACTTCTGCCTGCTGGTTGGCTACAGTAAAGCTGATTGGAACCACACTTAATACCGATGCTTCTTCACTGATCTAGCCTGAGAAACGTGGAGCCCAGCGTGCTCCTTACAGTTAGGTTGTGTTTATAAAGGGAGCAGCAATAGGGCTATCGGGAGGGCTGATAGACCAGCAGTACGCTCAGCCTCCAAGTCTGAGCTCCTTAGCTATTCATTCACTTCTATGTTATATGGTATTTATATTGTAGCTGCTATACAGTGTGGCTTGTCTATGCTCTACTTATGTGTCTGTCACATTTGATGTTAATAGTTCTTACTTGACTCATATATTTTAATATATACTGTTGCATATTTATTTTTGTGCACATATGTATGTGCATATGGTGTATGTGTGAGAGGCATGAACGCACGTGTGTGCATGCACGTGTAGGCCAGAAAAGAACCTCCGTTGTCACCTCTGAGACAGTCTTTCCTTGGCTTAAAGCTCATTAAGTAGGCTAGACTTAGTGGCTAGCAAGCCTACTGTCTCTTCCACTAGCACTGAGGTTATAAGTTCATGATGTCAGAGCTGACATTTTCACATAGGGTCTCGGGATCAAGCTCAAGTCCCTACCATCTTTACTGATTGAGCCATCCCTCATCCATGTATATTTAAATACTGATTGATATACGGTTATATGTGCATATCATATTTCACAATCACCCATGAGATAGATGGTATGACACCCATTTTACAGATGGGAAAAAGTGATATTTGGAAAGGGTTAGCATCTTTCCCAGGTCACAGAGCCTTCACAGGAATGATGCTAGATATTAACTCATTACACCTTCAGGCCAATACAGAGTTATTAGGAAAAAAGAGGTCTGTCTCTAGATTTTCTTTTTTTTTTTTTTTCCATCTATCAGTTTTGGAACAATCTTTTTATCTGAACATTGTTTTTGTGGTCTAGATACATTTGTTTTTTAATATATCTGGCTTCACCCAGAGCCACTCAGAGACTCTTCCAACCCTTTGCACCTCAAGGGTGATACACAGAGTTGGTGCTTAACGACTATCTACCGTTTGATTTCCTTTGTCTCCCGTGTACTTCTGGCAGGGCTCAGTGTTTGAGGAGGAGCCAAAACTCTTCACGCCTCTTAAGGAATGGAAAGTCTATCTTACAGTTTAACTCTAAGGAAGAATTATTTCTTGCCCTCTAATTTTAGACCCCAGGAAGAGCAGTGGTGAGAGGGGGCTTGAGTCGCTCCTGGCACTTTCTCTCTGCAGGGCATAACTGTTAGTGTATGATTTCGATATGACGAGCATCCATCCTGAACCGGGGTCTCAGGAAAGGATCAGTGCTTCTTGCTGCTGTAAGGATGATGAAGAAATATCTATCTACTTCAGGATATAGGGTGTGGTATATGCTTGTATGAGTATTGAGAGTGTATGTGTGGGACACACATGCATATTGTATGTGTGCATGTGTGGGGGTTCTCATAATCAACATTTTTAGGAGTATCTGGAATAAGCCTCAGAGTGAGAAAGTCATTAGCTGGTATCATGGGTTGGATCCGAAGGTTATGTAGATTTGAAAACATTCCCTGTGTTCTTACTCTAAAAGGGAATGAAGCTTTGAGGCAAAGAACAAAGAAGAGAATGTTTGGGTAACAGCTCCACCGTGCTGAGTCTGCCGAAGTACTTGATTAGGCAGCCTTCAAATGCTGTTGTGTCTTCTCAAGGTTGTGTGTATCTTAATTGGTCAAAAGCGAATTCCTTTGCTTTATTTCCACTTTAAAGGAAAACGGCTGTTCTCACCTGCTTGAGCTCTCAAGATATTTTCCAACCTCAACTGCTGGCCTTTTGGCTTGAAGGATGTTGTGTCTTCATTGACAGTGCTGGACAGAAGGTTGGTATTCACAGGCTAAGACGTCTTCTCAGAGTGGCGTTTGTTACAGTTGCTGTTTGTTTTGTTTTACATTTCTAAATTAATAGGACTCCTTGATTGCTAGGCAAATTGGGTGCCCACCAAGCGTACAGCCTGCCTTCTCAGGATTGGCTTTATTAATGGTTTTTGTTTGGTTGGTTGGTTTGGTTTTTTTTCTCCTTGAAATGAACCACTTTAAAGTATATGCTTCAATGGTGCTTAGTCCTTCTACAGCATTATGCAACTGGCACCCTGTCTAGTGTCAGGACATCGTCTTCAAACCGCAAGGGAAGCCATGTACCCTCTAAAGTAGTCATCCTCATTGGGTGCTCTGCATAGCAATGGGTAGCTCTAATCTGCTCTAACTCTATGGACTCAAATTGTCTGGATAGCTTCCATGCATAGAATTGTACAACACATGACCTCTTGTATCTGGCTTCCTTTACTTAGCACGGGGTTTTCATCTGTCACGCAGCATCTGTTGGACCTTCACTCCCCTTTCGGCCCAATTGTATTGTTGTGTGAATAAAGCCCATTTTGTTCATACATTCATTTGTTGCTACTGTGAACATCCCAATACAAACACGTGCCTGGCCTCTGGTCTTGGCTCGTTGGGTATATACTTAGGAGTAAAATGGTTCCACTCCACAGTAGTTCAGTGCGTTAACTTTTTGAGGACTCGGGGCTGGTGTTCATGGTTTAGACTTTGGTCTGCTATTAGGACTCTGAGACAAGGTTTGCTGGAATCATGAATTCTGGATGTTGGGATCCTTCCCCCTCCTTATTCATTGTAAGACACTTGTCTGAAACACAACCTGAGAAGTCCTCCATCCTCTCTACACAGTTCTAGCGCAGAAGCATGCCTGCTTCCCATGAATGGCAAGCTCACTGATGGGCAGTCCTATGTGATGGTTAATGCAATGCCCTACTGAAAAGTTTGTACCTGAAGTCTATAGCTTTTGGGGGATTTCTTTGCACCTGAATTTCAAGGTCAAGGAGGAGTTTGTAACTTTTATTAGCTCTTCAAAATTCTAGAGTAACCCAATGGTGACTGTTCTTTCTGATACTCACCGAACCTTTGGAGAGTTGCTGAAACGTCATCACTTAGCGGCTGCCTTCTGCATACTGCAGATACCCAGGTATGAAGACCAGAAAAGGCCATGAGTCCCAATGTTAACCTATGAGAAGACAGAGCTGAGGCTGGACGGTCGTACAGAAAGAGGCAGGAAGCGAAGAAACATGGCAGATCCCTCTCACTGACCCTACTCGCCCTTCATCTTGGGCATCTGTAGTTAACTGTAGGTGCCAGAAGAATTTGCTATCTCGAGACCATTTAGTTTGGGGAGAAGGCCATTTCTGAGGGAGCTGAGAAAGCCCTTGAAAGTTTCATAAATTATGATATTGATAGGGTGGGAAAAGTGAACCAGGAGAAGCTCTTTTTAAAAATTCCATTTACACAGTAATATAGAAATGTGCAAGTCACAAACTAGGACTTCCCATGACTGCCTTTATGTGAACTATAATATGAGGCAAAATTTACCTGTGGGCTTAGGAGTCAGGACATGGTTACCTTTAGGTTGGCAGAACCTGGAAGAGAGGCACAAGGCTTATCCACGAGGTACTGCCATGTTCTGATTCTCCATTTAAATCAACTCTTTGTGACCTAACTGAATCTGCAGTGTTATTTAACATATGTCTAGTCAGAGAGGGGCGGGGAGAACCTGAGGGATTGAAGAGATGTAGATGGCAAAGCATTGTGTTTGCAAATGGCTTTGGCGCGGCTCTCCTCAGGATCTGCCCTGGCTCACAGTCAGTCCATGTGCTGTGGGTGGTCCGTCCGCAGACCCTCTGGCTGCAGAAGCAGGCACGTAAGTCAGGGAGTAGCTAAGTAATGAGTACGTGATTCAAGTCAGACAAGAAGAATCACTGGAAAAGGGACACTTGACTCCAGTGGGTTTTCCGCATGGATAGGATAGGAGTTACAGCTTTGGGGGCTGCCTTTGCCACCATATGCTGAGAGCCAGCTCAGACAGAAAGGTTAGGGTTGGGGGTTAGGGCTTGGGGTTAGGATTAGCATCCTGGGTGCGGGGCATGGAGATCCACCTGGGCTTTTTCCTGGCTGCGGATGCAGTGTGAACAGCTGCTGCGTGAGGCTTTGCCCCTGACTACTCCACCATAATAAATTGTACTGGGAACCGAAAGAAGCCTTAGCTTCAGTAAACTGTTTTTATTGGTTTCCTTTCTCAGCAACGTGTGAAGTAACTAATATACCCTCACAGTCTTTCCAAGTACATATGTGGGTAATACCCCTTCTCCTTGGCTCTTGGGGTGGGATTTCTATCCCTTGCCTCCAAAGGCTTGTTTTGTTGATTGTAATAGGTTAGTATAATCAGGTCCATTGGAACCTTTAGATATACTCCCAGGTAGCTTAGTCTCTCAGTGAGTCCTGCCGGCTGGACATGGTGACAGCTATATGTGGGAAGCAGGTGGAGGGGATGGGGGAGGAGAGGGTTTTCAGAGTGACTGCTCACTTTCAGCCCACTTGGAAAGTTGGCCTGAAGGGACCAACTCACAAGTTGTGCTGACACAGCCCATGACACTGTTTTAGTGTTTGTTGGGAATGATGGTGGTGGGTGCTGGAAGAGTCACTGGGCAGCTGCTCTCTCCCATTCTCCTGGTACATAGATCTTGGTTCTTTTTTAGACCGGCAATACAGAGGGTACGTAATAAGCACGCAGAGCTTGCTGGGTGCTCGCTCAGTGCCTGTTGGCGGTCATCAGGAAGGACCGAGCGGTGGTGACTTTCCATGACTCCCATCATGTGACCTCCACATTGAAAGAGTTCCCCGCAGTGTCATACACAAAGGTGCTCAAAGGAAGGTATGTTCGGAGTAGTATGATTAATATGGATGCTCTGATCATCACTGATGCTAAGTCATGCTCATGGAGAAGAAGGTAACAGTAACGGAAGCACACATCTCGCAATATGGATGTTCGTCTATTTACTGAGTGGGAAACCATCTTCAGTAAAACATTTAGTGATTTATGAGCAGTTAGTAAGCAAACAGAGAGGAGATCATTAGAATAATCAATACCACCCAGGCTCGGCTTATCCTGCTGTTGCCGCACAGAGCTGAGGGCATTGCTGTATATTGTTGGAGGACCTGTGCGAATTCCTGGCTGCCAGTGACCTGACCTAGTTCCAGGCAGAGTTTTTGTGCTGAATCCCCCCAAGTCTGCCAGCAGCTCTGTGACCTTGTTTCAACCTACTGTCCAGACTGCTTTGACTGGTGTGCTCAGCCTGATAGGAAAAACTGTAACATGACAAAGAGGGGACGTCTACCAGACTCGCAGGGAGGAAAAATATTTTAGATGTTAAAGTTGCTTTGAGGCCAGGGCCACGTAATCGTGTGTGACTAAGAAGAACATGACCCTGATTTGGTCACCTTATTTTAGGTGACATAGAAGTAACTCTCTTACGCAGCGGTAGAATGGGGCTGCGCCCAGTCTAGGGTGCCGAATGAGCAGACCGTACTCATACTTACAGCTCGGGTTTGGGATGGTCTCTGCTGTTTCATTGAACCTCCAGGCAGGATCAGTCTGAAGAAGGCCCTCCTGCTGCACTGAGTTTACTAGCATGGCTGTCTTGGTCTCTTCATATCCTCCGAGAGATACTAAGCAAAGACTAGAACTGCCACGGGCCATTCCATAATTTTATGTTCTGCTAGGGTTTCAAATTTCTCCACCCAGAGTGTCTTACAGGGATGTAGTACGAATGGGACTTTTGGGGTTTTTATCTCTTTCTTTCCACTTCCTCTGGCAGGTGGCTAGAAAGCTGTGGCATTCAAAAGGAAAGTATCGATAATTTAGAGCTGGATAAATCTGCTTTTGAACTATACCCTGACCAATGGAATTTAAATGAGCACTGCTCGAGGCTCTCTCCACACCAGGTACTTAATGGAGATTCCCTTATTAAATTCTCACCAACCAGAGTGAGGTAGGCATCGCAGCCGGGCCCACTCTTCTGAAGAGGAAGCATGTGTTATGTATTAGTGGCTTGGCTTTGACAAACAGCAGCTTACGGAAGGAGAGGTTTATTTGGGCTTACGATTCAGGTCAGACAGTCTGCTGAGGTAGAGCAGGATCAGGAGGCATCTGGTCCTGCTGGGTCCCTGGGGTGATTTATGAGTCCCCCATAGGCTCGTGTATTTGAACGTTTGCTTCACAGTTGGTGGACTGTTTAGGATAAATGAAGAGATGTGGCCTTGTTGGAGGAGGTACGCTACCAAGTAGGGTTTTGAGGTTTCAGAAGCCCACAACAGGCCCAGTCTCTCTCTATGCCTTTATCTTGGATTTAAAGATTTAAGCTTTCAGTTATTGTTCCAGTGCCATACCTGCCTGCTGCACGCTTCCTGCCATGGTGATCATGGCCCAATCCTCTGAAACTGTAATCCAGCCCCAATTAAATGCTTTCTTTTATAAGTTACCTTGGTCCTTATGCCTCTTCTCAGCAATAAAGGGTAATAACTAAGACAGGCCTCAGTCAGGAAGCAGAGAGCACTAAATGCGGCTGCTCACCTCCCTTTTATCTTTATTTTTTATCTTTATTTTTATATTTATTTCGTGTATATGCACATATGCATATGTGTATGTGTGTGGGCATAGGCGTGACAGTGTGTGTGTTTGTGTGTGTGTGTGTGTGTGTGTGTGTGTGTATGGCAGAGGATAGCTTGTGAGAGGAGGCAGTTCTTTATCTTTCCACCACGTAGGTTATGGGTATTCAATTCATGATATCAGTCTTGGCAACAAGTATCCTTACCTGATAAGCCATTTTCCTGGCCCAGCTTTCTCTATTATTCAGCCTAGGATCCCAGCCCTGGAATGATACTGCCCATATTTAGAGTGAATCCTTCCCACTCAACCTAGAAAATCACTCACAAACATGTTTGTTTCCATAGTAATTCTAATTCCTTGTCAAGTTGAGAATCAAGGTTAGCCATCACATTGAGGTTCTGTGAGGTCAAGTAGCTTGCTTAGTTAGGGTCACCCAGGTCTGCAAGGACTATTTCAGTCAACATAAATAGTAACAGTCCTGAAGAGATGACATTCCTGAAGGTCACAGAGATGGAAATGATAAAGCATGACATCCACAATGAGTTTAGACCGCAGGAAAATGTCCCAGTCTCTTCTTCCCAATAAGAAACGATAGTCCGTGTGTATTAGCTAGTTTTCTATTGCGCTGATAACACCATGACCAAAACAAATGATGGAACAGCTTATTTTGGCTTATGGTTCCAGAGGGCTAAAAGCAGGGAACTGGGAGATTGCAACTTCAGCAGCAAAGAAAGAGAACAGGAAGTGGAGCAAGCTTAGCCTCTCGGAAAGCCCGCCCCTCAGTGCCATCTTTCCTGCAGTACAGTTCTACCACCTAAGTGTCCTCACCAGCCAGGCACCCCGCATGACAATACACTAGTCTGTGGGTCATTCTCATTCAAACCACCACATCAGCTCAGCCCAGATGGAGCTCTCGGCTTTCAACTCTTTTTTTTTTTTCCATGTCTGAAGAATCTGATAACAGAAACAATTTACCTGAAGTGAAAGATGCTGGCAGTCCTCCAAGGGCACTGGGACAGCTGTGCCCGTGTTGAGTTGTTCATTTTGTGTTACTTGGGGCTTGGGGTCTGTTGGCGTGAAGAACACAGGGAGGTAGGTCCTGATGGCTTCTGAAAGCTGAGGGCGAATTCCTGGGGAGAGGGTGACCCTGTAGCTTCAGTTCACCTTACAAGCCTTGTTCTTGCACTTTCTAAAAATATTCCTGACAAACAGCTAATGGGCATTTTGGCTCAACAGCTCTAAACCACTGCTGCTGTTTCAAATGGAATGCTTCTGCAGGCCTGCTCATTTTGATTTATATGAGAGGGATAAACTCCGCTGTACCGTGGAAGTTCCCAATAGCCTTTCACGGGAGGCCCTTCAAAACCAATAAAGTGGACTTTTGCATCTTTTAGCAAGTGTTGTTTACTTTGCTCATCGAAAGTGAAACGGGACAAAAGCATCATTGGAAAGCAGACTCCTCAGCCGCTGCCTGAGCTCTGCTCTCCACACACAAGAGGAGGGACCCTCGTCCCTCCAGAAGACAGGTTCTGAAACTGAAGAAGAAAAGACAAATAATTAATTGAAACCGTACAATCTTATGTAAACTGCTGTGGATTTTGTTGTTATTGTTGGAAAGCACATTTACAATATACACGAGGTAACTCAAAGTGCATGCATTGTTGCCCCCGATCTCATTTCTATAAATAAATCTTGAAGAGCCAAGGGAAAATAAAGATAGTTTTGTATTCATCAACACATTTATAATATTACAACATGGGCTATAACCTGAAATCCCAGCAATAGAATGAGTAAAATAAATAATACGGTGGCTTGTTCTTTGTACTTTATAAAGTTATTAAAGCCTTGAAGAATTAATTATGCTATTATAAAAATGTTGAAGATAAAGGAAGTGAAAATACACGCTTAAAAATAACCTCAGTGGGGTTGAGATGGCTCAGCAGTTAAGAGCACTTGATGCCCCTCCAGAGGACCTGAATAACGTTCCCAGCACCCATGCTCAAGTGACTTACCCCACCTGGAACAAGAGTTCCAGAGATCCAGCACCCTCCTCTGGCCTCCCCAGCCACCTGAATATCACACACACACACACACACACACACACACACACACACACACACACTTACATACACATGTGTGCACAAGAATTTTTTGTTTTAAAATTATGTGTATAATTAAATATGCAAAATACAGCTAAGCATGTGTAACGTCCAGCTCAGATGAAGGACATCTAAAATCATGATTGTCTCTTGGCCGATGAGCTCGAGGGTGACTTTACTTTGCATCTTGTTTCTCTCCTTCCCTCCCTTCCTCTCTTCCACTCCCATCTCCCCCCACCCCTTTCCTTCCTTCTCTCCTTCCCTTCCCTTCCCTTCCTCCATCCCAACTACTTCCCTTCCCTTCCCTTCCCTTCCCTTCCCTTCCCCTTCCCCTTCCCCTTCCCCTTCCCCTTCCCCTTCCCCTTCCCCTTCCCCTTCCCCTTCCCCTTCCCCTTCCCCTTCCCCTTCCCCTTCCCCTTCCCCTTCTTCCCCTTCCCCTTCCCCTTCTTCCCCTTCCCCTTCCCCTTCCCCTTCCCCTTCCCCTTCCCCTTCCCCTTCCCCTTCCCCTTCCCCTTCCCCTTCCCCTTCCCTTCCCTTCCCTTGCTTTGTCTTTGGAAGAAGAATTCATCTCAGGATGTTCTCAGTGTCTTGTCTATGGGCATCCATAGCTCCACAATGAAGTCAGAAGCAGCCCCAGCAGGGTCAGAGACAGCTATGTGGTGTACTTGTTGGAGCAGAGGAGAAACTGAGCCACACGTAACGAAAGATACCTGGCCTCAGAAAAACAGACTGCTCACACTAACCTTCCTCCTGTGGTGGCGCTGTGGGGAACACGTTAGCGGGTCCTAGTACCTCTGTTTGTAGGGTCCCTTGGAATTCTACTGCTTCTGACTTCGGAGCTTCCCTTTGATGCTTGCTGCCCCTCCCTACCCCGTTCCTCAGACATTCTCACGCCGCCCAACTTTCCCTAGGAAAACTGCTGGTTTACAAGGACCTGGTTCATTCTTTCAGACACGCCCGCTGTCACTAAACACGTGGTGCATCAACTAATGAATACAGAACCTATAGCCCTGCCCAGATATTGCTGCATTTTCAAAAGGAGGAAGAAATGACCTATAGGTCAAAGGTCAACTCTCTTTCCAATAACTACAAAGTTGGGGCCCATGCCAGGGTAGTAGTGAGACTCCAGGGAGCCTAGTTTAGCTCCTGAGGACCAAAACCGAATCAAAGCTCTCTTCTAAAAGCAGGTGCAAAGACACCTATTTCCTTTGAGCCTTCGTGGCTTGCTCATCGCAACATCTGTCCACCAGACACAATACAGTTTTCTTTGAGGATGGACCGCTGCAGAGGAAGTGATCCTTGGTGATGCGCCAGGCAGGGGTTGCTCTTTGGAAGTCTGGGGCCTAAGCTTGTGGCATTGTTGTACAGGGTTACACAGTGTTAACGTTTTCTTTTTTTTCTTTCCTTCTTTCTTTCCTTCCTTCTCTTATCTCTTTCTTTTTGAAAAAAAAAAAAAGCCTGTTATACTCAAGAATCAAGTAGTTTCATATTTAGAAGCATATGCATGTGTGTGTGTGTGTGCACATGCACACACACACTTGGGCACTCGATGTATACGTGTTTGTGGGTACATGCTAGTCCCTGGGATCCTCCAGATTCTACCTCCCTAATCCTAGTCGATGATAGTCGCATACCACTGTTCCTGGTTTGTGCTGGAGATCTGAACTTAGGTTCTCAGGCTTGTGCAGCAAAGTTCTTTACAGACTGGACCCTTTTCCTATCCCTGACAGTATAGTTTTCTCTAAAAGCGTTTTCTTAGTTTCCCCAGGTTCTGGAATTCTGGCATAGAACCAGTTTGCTAAAACCCAGTAGTGGCTGCTCAGTCTCAAGGGAGCCCAGATCTGAGAACCATGTGCTTCTAAACCAATTTCTATTCCAGGCAGTGAGAGGAGGGGGCCTGGCTCTGCAGCCAGAATTGCCACCCCAAATCCTTGTTCTGTCATTCAGAGGCTCTATGACTTTGATCAATCCACTAAATTAGTGTATAGTAAATTTTCTTTGTTGTGATTACATACTAGAGGAGAAGCAGCTAGAGGAAGGAGGGGTTTGTTTTTGGCTCGTGGTGTAGGGTGCAGTCCCTCACTGTGGGGAAGGCGTGGCTGCAGGACCAGCTCATAACTGCAGCTCCGGGAACGTGAAGCTTCACTGGATGGATCATGTCCACAGAGACAGACAGGACAGGAAGCAGAGATGGACTGTAATGCTCAGCTTTCCCTCCCCAAACCATCATCCATCTAGGCTCTACCTCTTAAAGGTTCCACAGCCTTCCCAAGCAGTACCCTACCTAAGGCACAGATGGGTGTTCAAACATTAACCCTGTGGGGAGACATTTTAAGTGCTGACCATAAGAATTTGCAAAGCTGTAACTTGCTGAGGCCTCTGTTTCTTCATGTGTGCAATCTTCTCAGAGGACTTGGACAAGAATCAAGGGTGGAGGAGCACATGGGATATACTTAGGGCAGAACTGGCAGAGGAGTTTGGCTGGTGTTTTCTCCTGGTCTCTGAAGGCATTGGCTGTCTAGCTTCTAGCTGAATCAAATGATGGCTATTGCTTTTGTTTACCTGTCTATCAGTCTACCCATCCATACCTCTATTCATTTAGTAATTACTCTGCTATATGGCATTTAGTAGTCCTAGATGGGAAATCTGTCTCTCTGTCTTGGTCTCTGTCTGTCTCTGTCTCTCTGTCTCTCTCTGTCTCTCTCTCTCTCTATCTGTGTGTGTGTGTGTGTGTGTGTGTGTGTGTGTGTGTGTGTGTGTGTGTGTGTGTGTTTAGATAGGGTCTCATTATGTAACCCTGGCTGGCTTGGAACTCCCTACGTAGACCAGGCTGACCTTGAACTCACACAGACCCAATGGCTTCTGCCTCCTGAGTGCTGGGATTAAAGGTGTGCACCACAATACACAGCCAAAAGTAGGATTCTTAATGAATCCAGAAACTCTTCCAAACATGCTTTTAGCCTACTTAATCCATCCTTTCTTAAGAGGCAATGAATAGCCTTTTCCCTTGTTGAATTTCCTCTTATCTCCATTGATCTTCACCTACTCTCCTCCTTTAGCATTGACTCTATGATAAATTTCCTTTTTGCTTATATCCTGATGCCCCTTGTTGGCTATCTTTTTAACTAGTATGAATGTTGCTGTATTTTTCTGTTTTTATATTCTGCATGATGCCTAGTCTATTGAAGATGATTGATAAATCACTCATGGAATGAATAGCCAAAGTTGTTGCTAGAAAAAGGCACCTCTTGGGAATGAGTAGGGAGGCCAGCCAGCTCCATCTGTGTTCTTATAGGACAACTGTTTACAGTGATAGCATTTGCCTTCATCTAGCCATTTCTGCATTTGAAGAGGCTGGTAGGTAAGAAAATAAAATAAATATTTCTAGATTCCACAACGAGGCTCGGCAATGTCACATGTGTATGTAGGCTTGTGCATGTGTGTGAACACATGTGCATGTAGGCTTGTGCATGTGTGTGCACACGTGTGTATGTGTGTGCACGTGCTCTCCTAACCTTTTCATTTCCCCTTTGAGTATGTCTGTTTATTACTGTAAACACAAGCGCCTGTAATGCCTTAGAACCTTGCAGCCTTAGGGCTGGTCCCCGCAGTGGATCTGGCTTGGCCCAGGCTCTCTGGGGTAGCTCTCTGTTGCAGATTTCCCAGTGTTTTTGCCTTGCCTCAGTTGACCCATGGTGTGTGATCTCTTAGAGCCCATGGCTTGGGCACCACCTTAGGCAGTACCAACCTTGTTCTTATTTTCAAGTTATGCCTATGCACTGAAACTTTGGTAAGTTCCCTGAGATCTGGTGGTTTGGGTTCTTTTCAAACTACCCAGAAGAGGAGAGAGAGACTATGATCACGAAGGTAGTGTCTCCCAGGCAAGGTGCATCCATAGTAGGCTGACCTCTGTAATGTGCCCAAGCAAGACACAGCCATAGCAGTCTGATCTCTGTGATAGTCCCTAAATGTGGGAAACTGACCGCTTGGTTTGTTGTCATGGGTTCCCAGTCTCCCCTAAAAATTAAAAATTAAAAAAATTAATAAATAAAACTCCTTTCAAGTTTGCTGGCGAGTGACAGAAGAGAGGGAGCGTGGGGTCTGTCACATTGCTAGGTGAACAGAAACAGTGAAAATATCCTTCCTGACACAACCAGTGTTCAAGAGAGGATGCTAATTCATTTCCAAAGATAAAGGAAAGAGAATAACTTGCCTAATGAGTGTGTTTTGATATTGAGCTCATTTGAATGAGTCGCTTAGTCTTTTGTTTTTGACATTTAATATCTCCTCCAGTATTATCATGATGTTAATTCTAAAGGAAAAAAATTAGAGTCACCCTCTGTAATTTGAATAGGAAAGAATCGCTTTTTATTAATTAGGTTATTTATTTACTTCATATCCCAACCACAGCTTTGCCTCCCTTTTCTCCTCAAAGTCCATTCTTCTCCACCCCCTTCCCCCTCCTTCCCTTCTCCTCAGAAAATGGGAGCCCTCCTATGGATATCAACCAACCTTGGCACATCAAGTTGCAGTAAGACTAGGCACCTCCTCTTCTATTAAGGCTGGACAGGGCAGCCCAGTAGGGAAAGAGATCCAAGGACTAACAATGTAGTCAGAGACAGGCCTGGCTCCTGCTTTAAGAGTCCCACATGAAGACCCAGCTGCACAACTGTTACTTATGTGCAGAGGGCCTAGGTCCATTCCATGCATGCTCTCTGATCAGTAGTAGTTCAGTCTCTGTGAGCCCCTATGGACCCAGGTTAGTTGGTTCTGTATGTTTTCTTGTGGTGTCCTTGACCCCTCTGGCTCCTTCAATCCTTCTGCCCCTCTTCCACAGGCTTCCCCAAACTCCACATAACGTTTGGCTGTGGGCTCTCTGCATCTGTTTCCATCAGTTTCTGGGTGAAGCCTCTCTGATGACAGTTATGCTAGGCTCCTGTCTGTAAGTATACAGAAGATCATGAAGAGTGTCAGGGTGGGCTCTCTCTCATGGCATGGGTCTCAAGCTGGGCCAGTCAGTGGTTGGCCTGTCCCTCAAATTCTGCTCCATCTTTTACTCCTACACATCTTGTATGTAGGACAAATTGTGGGTCTAAGGTTTTGTGCCTGGGTTGGTGTCTCAATTCTTCCACTTGAAGGCTTGCCTAGTTATAGTAGATGACCCTTTCAGGTCCCTATCCCCTATTGCTACCTGATTCTTAGAAGTTTTCATTGTTGTAGTTTTCTGGCTCATCCCAGACATGCCCCACCCCCAATCGAGTTGTCTCTTCCAGTACTCTCTCCCTTATTCTTCCCCACCTCATCCCTCCTGTTCCTAACCTCACCTCCTCCCCTGCCCAGTCCCCTCACTCCATCAACCCCTGATGTAAAATCTATTTCCCTTTCTCAGTGAGATTTCAAGCGAGCCTCCTTGGGCCCTCCTTGTTACTTAGCTTCTATGAGTCTGTGATTTGTAACATGTTATCCTGTACATTATGAATAATATTCACTTATAAGTGAATATGTACCATATTTGTCTTTCTGGGTCTGGGTTATTTCACTCAGGATGATCTTTTCTAGTTCCATCCATTTGCCTAGAAATTTCATGATGTCATTGTTTTTAATGGCTAAATCATTTTCCACTGTGTAGATGAACTGTTCTTTATCCATTCTTCAGTTGAGGGACATCTGGATTGTTTCCAGTTTCTGGCTATTATGAATAAAGTTGCTATTAACTTAGTTGAGCAAGTGTCCTTGTAGTATGGTGTAGCATCTTTTGGGTACATGCTAAGGAGTGGTATATCGTCGTCAGATAGAGCTTGTCTCAAATTTCTGAGAAAATGCACAATTCATTTCTAAAGTGATTGTACAAGTTTGCACTCCCACCAGCAATGGAGGAGTGTTCTCCTTGCTCCACATCCTTGCCAGCGTGTGCTATCTCTTGAGTTTTGGGTTTTAGACATTCTGATTGGTGTAAAATAGAATCTCAGTGTTGTGATTTGCATTTCCCTGATGACTAAGGATGTAGAACATTTCTTTAATTGTTTCTCAGCCAGTAGAGATTCCTCTGTCAAGAATTCCCTGTTTAGATTTTTACCCTATTTTTAAATTGGGTTATTTGGTTTGTTGATATCTAGTTTCTTGAGTTCTTTATATATTTTGGATATCAGCTTCTGTCAGATGTGAAATTGGTGAAATTTTTTTCCTGTTCTGTAGCTTGCAGTTTGTCCTATTGAAGGTGTCCTTTGCCTTACAGAAGCTTTTTAGTTTCATGAGGTCCCATTCATTGTTGATTTTAGTGCCTAAGCTGTCTGTCGGTGTTCTGTTCAGGAAATTATCCTCTGTGCCAATGTATTCAAGACTATTCCCCACTTTATCTTCTATCAGATTTAGTATATCTGGTTTTATGTTGAGGTCTTTGATCCACTAGGACCTTTGTGCAGGGTGATAGGTATAGATCTATTTGCATTCTTTTACATGCAGACTTCCAATCGTACCAGCATCATTTGTTTAAGATACTTTCATTCTATTCATTGTATAGTTTTGGCTTCTTTGTCAAAACTCAAGTGTTCATAGATCTGTGGGATTTTTTTCTGTTTCTTCAATTTGATTCCATTGATCAACCTATGTTTTTTTATGCCAGTACCATGAGGTTTTCATTACTATTGTTCTGTGGTATAGCTTGTGTAGTATCAGAGATGGTGATACCTCTTTTATTGTAAGGATTGTTTTAGTCATTCTGGGTTTTTTTTTTTCCTATGTGAAGTTCAGTATTGTTGTTTCAAGGTCTGTAAAGAATTGTTTTGAAATTTTAATGGGAATTGTGTTGAATCTGTTGATTGCTTTTGGTGGGATGGCAGTTTTTACTATGTTAAGCTACTGTCAGCATGGGAAATCTTTCTTATCTTCTGATATCTTCAATTTCTTTCTTCAAAGATTTGAATGCCTTGTTATACTTTTACTCCATTTGTTAAAGTTACACCAAGATATTTTATACTATTTGTGGCTATTGTGAAGGGTGTTGTTTCCCTAATTTCTTTCTTCCCCCATTTATCTATTGTATATAAGATGGCTACTGAATTTTTTTTCTTTAGTTAATTTTATTTCCAGCCACTATGCTGAAGGTGTTTATCAGCTGTAGGAGTTCTGTGCTAGAATTTTTGGGGTTAGTTGTCTATAGTATTATATTATCTGCAAGTATTAATACTTTGATGTCTTCCTTTCCCATTTGAACCCCATTGATCTCCTTTAGTTGTCTTATTGCTCTAGCTAAAACTTCAAGTATTATATTGAATAAATACAAAGAGAGTGGACAGCTTTGCCTTGTCCCTGATTTTAGTAGAATTGCTTTAACATTCAATTTGATGTTGGCTCTTGGCTTGGTGTATATTGCTTTTACTGTGTTTAGATGTGTGTTTTGTACCCCTGATCTCTTCAAGACTTTTAACATGAAGGGGTGTTGGATTTTGTTAAAGACTTTTTCAACATATGAGATGATCATGTGGGCTTTTTTCTTTCAGTTTGTTTATATGGTGTGTTATGTTTATGGATTTTTGTATGTTGAACTATCCCTGCATCTCTGGGATAAAGCCTGCTTGATCATGGTAGATGATGTTTTTGATGTGTTTTTTAATTCAGTTTGCAAATATTTTATTGAGTATTTTTGCATCAATGTTCATAAAGGATATTGGTCTGAAATTCTCTTATTTGGTTGAGTTTTTATATAGTTTTGAAATCAGGGTTACTGTGACCTTATAAAATGAATTTGTCAGTGTTTCTTCTGTTTCTATGCTGTGGAATAATTTGAAGAGTATTGGTATTAGCTCTTCTTTGAAGGTCTGGTAGAATTCCAGACAAAAACCATCTGGCGCTGGGCTTTTCCTAGTTGGAGACTTTTAATGACTGCTTCTATTTTCTTAGGGGTTAGGTTTAAATTGTTTTCCTGATCTTGGTTTAATTTTGGTAATGGTATTTATCATGAAAATTGTCCATTTTATTTAGATTTTCTAATTTCGTGAAGTTTAGTTTTTTGAAGTAAGAACTAATGACTCTGGATTTCCTTGGTGTCTGTTGCTATGCCCCCCCTTTTATATCTGATTTTGTTAATTTGGAAATTCTCTGTCTTTTTGTTAGTTTGGCTGTTTATTTTGTTGATTTTCTCAAAGAACCAACTCTTTGTTTCATTGGTTCTTTGTGTTGTTCTCTTTGTTTGTATTTTATTGAGCTCAGCCCTGATTTTGATTATTTCCTGATGTATACTCCTCTTGAGTGTATTTGCATCTTTTTGTTTTAGAGCTTTCAGATGTACTGTCTAGTTGCTAGTATGAGATCCCACTAATTCCCTATGAACTTTCCTTTTAGCATTGCCTTCATTTTATCCTGTACGTTTGGGTATGTTGTGCCTTCATTTTCAATGAATTCTAAAAAGTCTTTAATTTCTTTCTTTCTTTCTTCCTTGATCCAGTGGTCATTGAGTAGAGAGAGTAGTTTAGTTTCTATGAGTTTGTAGACTTCGTGATGTTTCTGTTGTTGAAGTCCAACTTTAATCCATGGTGGTCTCTATTGAGATTTGCTTTATGACCCAGGATATAGTCAATTTTGGAGAAGGTTCTGGGAATTGATGAGAAGAAGGTATATTCCTTTGTGTTTGAGTGAAATGTTCTGTAGATATCCGTTAGGTCCATTTAAGTCATAACTCCTGTTAGTTCCATTATTTCTCTGTTTACTTTCTGTCTCGATGCCTGTTCATTGGTAAGAGTCAGGTGTTTAAGTCTCCCACTATTAATGTGTGGGGTTCGATATGTGATTTAAGCTTTAATAATGTTTCTTTTACAAATGTGAGTGCCCTTGCATTTGGGGTATAGATATACATAATTGAGACAGTGGATTTTTCTTTTGGTGAGTATGAGGTGTCTTCCCATGTCTTCTGCTTAATTTTGGTTGAAAGTCTATTTTATTAGGTATTAGAATGGCTACTCCAGCTTGCTTCTTGGGTCTATTTGCTTAGAAAATCTTTTTTTCTCACCCTTTACTCTGAGATAATATCTATCTTGATGTTCACATGTGTTTCTTATGTGGATCCCATTTTCCTAACCATTCATTAGTCTGTGTCTTTATTGGGGAATTGAATCCACTGATATTGAAAGATGTTAGTGATCAATGATTGTTAACTTGTTATTTTTATGTTGTTGTTGTTGTTGTTGTCGGTGGTGGTGGTGGTGGTGTGTGTGTGTGCTTCCCTTCTTTTCATTTTGCTGGTATGAAATTATTTATTTCTTGTGTTTTTTTGGGAATAGTTAACCTCTATTCCATTTTCAGGTCTCGGATGGTTTTATCCATTCCCTTCACTCACTTGATTGCATGTTCCTCTATTTCTTTATGGGATTTATTCATTTCCTGTTTTAAGGCCTCAACCATCTTCGTAGGATTAGACTTACGGTTATTTTCTTGTGCTTCCGCTATGTAGGATATCCAGGGCTTGTTGTCGTAAGTAAAATGGCTGGACTCTGGTGGTGCTATATTGCCCTGGCTCTTGTTAATTGTGTTCTTATGCCGGCCTTTAGCCATCTGGGTTTTGTGCAGTGGTGTGCATGAGGAGGTAACAAGACAATTTTCAGGAGTCTGTTCCCCTTCTACTATGGGGTGGATTCCAGGTTATCAGGCTTGCAGATAACACTTTACTTTTATCGGCTCAGCTGTCTTACTGGCCCTAATATTTTACTTTGATAAGTCATATTTTTGATTAATAAAGACATTCAAGTTTGTTATAGAAAAATTAAAAAGCATGATGGACTCTAAGAGGCCGATGAAGATCAATGATCCCTGTGTCAAGATAAAAAGCATAATTAATACCCCATCACACATAAACATAATTAATGCTCCTATGGCATGTAGCTGTGACAGAGTGGGGGAAGGAGGAGAACGACTTAGTGCTGTTTGTTTTGCTCATTGTTTTATCTCCGGCTTCTAGAATTGTGCCGTATAGACGGTACGTGCTCAGTAGAAGTTTGTTCAAAAAGTAAACGATGGATTCCTGGAAACCTTGGGAGCATCCGATCAGAAGCATCACAGTTCCCTTCCCCAGGACTGTCTCAGGGTGACTCTCTTCATCCTGCCGTTATGCTAGCCTGCCTCTCAGCTTGCTCTTAGCATGCTTCTTTGTCTCGTCCATTTCTAGTAAGGCACGTTCCGAATCCTTTAGTCTTCCTGCATGAGTACTCTCTCCTGTTTGGAGGAAAGGGTTTTTGTTGTTGTTGTTGTTGTTTTGCTTTTTAATAGTGAAAAGGGTTGCATTCTGTCCCCTGTTATAAACCGTGTCACCATGGTCCGATGGTATTCCTGATACATGTAATAGGGTGCCCCTAACCATGCAAATGAATCTCTCTTTCAGAACATACAGTCTAAGAGCTAAACTTCAGTAGAATTTTTTTCTCAGTTGTGTCTCCTAGCATTGCCAAAGTCTGAGAGAAGAGAGAGAAAAAATAAAAAAAAAAAAAACAGTGAAATTTGATGCATCGAGCCAAGCAGAGGGCTCAGAATTAAGCAAGCTGCCACAGAGACACAGCAGCACAACAGCCAAATATAGGGCTCTAAATAGAGCTGTGTGCTTTCCCTGGTTTGGTCTGATTGCGAGTCAGAGGCTGCTGCTTGGCTTCTGGGCATCCTAGGCCGGCATTGCTGCCAATCCCTAGAGCAATGTGAGGATGATCTTCATCTCTTCTGCTGAGACAGATGCCTAGGTGCGGTGAGAACAGGATGTTTATGGCTTTGCAGCCTCCTCGAATGTCTTGGATGATGTGTAGACTAGTAAGGGTTAATCAGCTTGTTTGTCTCCTTCACTGTCAAGGGAAGTGTTTCCAGAAGATTCTGTGGCTTTGGCAAAGATCAATGGAAAGGTGATTCGTGCAGTAATGTCCTTTGTGGGCCTGAAAGTGGACTATTGTCCTTTCTGTACACTGGAAACTATGCTCAGAGAATATCTTAAATGTTCACCTCTGGGAAATGGGATACATTGATAGCTTTTTCATTAGATTAGGACATCATGCTCCTTTTGAGACAAGGTCTCAATACATGGCCCTGGCTAGCCTGGAACTCACTATATTGACCAGGCTAGCCTTGAAGCAGGATAACAGAGATCTTCCTGCCTCTGCCTCCTAAATGCTGGGGTTAAACCATGCCCAGCCACCATTTGTTTTCTTGATGTTATAACTTCTGACCCAGGCGAGATGGAAACTCAAAGTCTTTTTAAGTTGCATTTTTAAAATTGTTTTTTAAAAAAATTACTTTAAACTGGGCATGGTGGCATACTCCTTTAGTTCCAGTAAGGGGGGCAGAGGGCACTTAGATCTCTGTGAGGTTGAGGCCAGCTTGCTTTACAGATAGAGTTCTAAGCTAGCCAGAGCTACAGAGTGAGACCCTGCATTTAAAACAAAACAAAACAACAACAACAAAAACCACAAATGCCATTAAGAGTTGAGAGAAAGAAGAACACACTGCTTGGTGTGGGATGGGGAGTATAAACTAGTGCAGCCACTGTAGAAAGAATGGAGAATTCTCAAAAACCAAACTCAAACAAAATCTAAAAGTAGAACTACCATAAGACCC
The DNA here is from genome assembly GCF_978045245.1 of Mus caroli. Lineage (NCBI taxonomy): Eukaryota > Metazoa > Chordata > Mammalia > Rodentia > Muridae > Mus > Mus caroli. The sequence continues at coordinate 91,828,745 of NW_028227271.1, forward strand.
AGGATACCCATGTATGTATGAACCCGGAGGATGCTGGATGCTGCCCCAGAAGTGCCTGCACACCTGTGTTTGTGCTGCACTCTTGCTAACAGTAGCCAGGCAAGATATCCACCCTCGGATGAGTGGATAGAGAAAGTGTGTGTACTGGCTATTTTTGTGTCAACTTGACACAGCTGGAGTTATCACAGAGAAAGGAGCTTCACTTGAGGAAATGCCTCCATGAGATCCAACTGTAAGGCAAACTCAATTAGTGATCAAGGGGGAAAGGCCCCTTGTGGGTGGAACCATCCCTGGGCTGGTAGTCTTGGTTCTATAAGGGAGTAGGCTGAGCAAGCCAGGGGAGGCAAGCCAGTAAAGAAAATCCCTCCATGGCTTCTGCATCAGCTCCTGCTTTCTGACCTGTTTGAGTTCCAGTCCTGATTTCCTTTGGTGATGAACAGCAGTATGGAAGTGTAAGCCGAATAAACCCTTTCCTCCCCAACTTGCTTCTTGGTCATGATGTTTGTGCAGGAATAGAAACCCTGACTAAGACAGTGTGCCTAGCTATAATGACTAGTGGTAGTTGGAAAACATACTATTGCACAGAGGGGTGTGATGTAATTAATGACAATGGACTGGGTGGAGAAGATGGAGTAAGGCCTGTTTATTCAGATCTGTCCCTGTGTCTGCAGAGATAAGAATGTTGCTTTGCAGGTCACCTCTGGAATGAAGCTCTCAGGACAGAATGGGGAGAGAAAGTGAGCATGGCCTTGCATTTACCTCTTTCTCAGATGCCAAAGGACCATAATTTCAGAATAATGTGTCCTGACCCCTTTCAGCCTCTGCTCTCCAAGTCAATGATGGGCAACAGAAGCATTGAGCGGTCTCAGAAACCTGTTGACTGAACTTGGACAACTCGTGATCACCTATTTAAAAATTTAAAGCCCTGGGTCAGCTTCTCTTGCCAGGAAGGTCCTCGATCACAAGGAGTAGTTTCAGGCCGTGTGGGACTGACGTCACCAATTAAAAATGATGCAATAATTGGAGGCTGACCCCAGACTGCAGACATTCCTTATGGAGATGACTCGTTGGCAGTATTCCTGGTAAGTCTGTTGGTCCTGCTCAGATGGGCCAGCTGAGAATATTACCCCATTTTCCAGACTGGGGGCAGCAAGAGCTTTGACCTGCTACGGCTCATCCTTTGTTGTTTTGGCTTGATCTGGCTGCCAAATTGAGATGAGAGTGTCTGGGTCAGGAGACTTCCTGCAGAGACTGACTTCACACATTATCTGGCCTCCACTGGTTCTACTCACCCTGTATTCTTCTGTGGAGTGGCTGGGTAGACCATGAAATGGTTCCCAAGCTGTCTCAGAAGAGCTCCAGTTTTCAGACTGTAGCAAGGAATTGCAACATCCGCAGCTGAGATAAGGAATTGCAACATCCGCAGCTGAGATGCTCTGAGCCAGTCTCAGGGCGAGGTGTCATAAAGGGTCTTTTGGACCTTCCTAGCACTGCCTGTGGATTCTCTATTCCTGCGCTAAGCCTCCTGGCCATCTTTCTGAGAAAGCCCCTGAGGGTAGGCAATCCCAGCAAGGGGTAGTGGTTGGGAACATTAGGAGATGAAATTTAAGTCTCTCCAGTTTGGGGCTCGTCAGCAACTCTGATCGCACGCTTGGCTAGGGCGGGAGCTGAAACCCAAGACTCAAAGAAGGTTTTAGGTTATCCATACACTGCAGTTCCAGGTGTGTTTATCGGTGCATTGCAGGTCCAGGTGTTAGGTTATCTCTAAGTGGCAGGGACAGATTGTAGGCTCCCTATGCTTTACGGTTCTGCTGGGCTGGCTTCGTTGCTCCTGGGAGTATATAGAGTGGGTGAACTGCTCCAGTCTTTACCCTCCCAACCCCCCCCACCCCCGGTGGTTCCCGGGCCTGGAAATAGCACTTAGAATAACCCCGATCTTGAGATGCACCAGTCCCTTGTCAGCACTTATTAAAATTAGAAGCAGCCCTGAGCTAGCGATCAAGACAGGGTGACTTCATTGAATTGTGACTTTATCTGGATCTCGTAATTTCCAGTCACGTCTTTAATCCCTGCACTACCCTGGGAGGAAGGGTTTATAATTTTGAAGATGTTTCCTTGCTTCTTTGTTTCCGGATGGAACTGACTGGACTTTTCAGTATCAGCAATGATGTGTTAACTAGAGCACTGGCGCACAAAGACCGTAATAGAAGGTGTACAGTAGTTCGGTTTTCAAGGGTTGGCTTGACTAGTGAATGAGAACATGAAGCTTAGAGGAATGGGTGGTTCACTTGGTACTAAGTCCTTCTTGTCCAGCTAATTCCAGAGCAAAGAGGATAGCAGTGTGACCCTAATGTCTTCCTCCTTCTCAAAGTGCTTGCCAGCATCGCCTGTGTCCCAGGTTTCCTAGTGTGCCCTGTAGGCCTAATCTACCCTCAGAAACAAACTGAGCTGTCTTGAACTCCTTCTCCTCAATGAGGCTCTCACCTGGTTCAGCACTGGTTAGATAATTGCCGTCACGGGGTTGGGCTGGTAGCTCAGTCTGCAAAGTAGACACTGGATCTTCACCACCCACATCAAAGGCCAGTGCCGCGGTAGCATGTGTCTGTAACCCCAGGCACACTGGAAACTGAGAGGAGACAGGCATATCCCTAGAACTCACTGACCAGCCAGCCCCAAGCCAAGTCAATGAGCCCCAGCTCACAAGGTGGAAGGGCTAGAGAAATGGCTCAGGGATCAGGTCACTGCTGTTTCCGAGGACCTGAGTTTGATCTCAATACCCATGTCAGGTGACTCGCCACTATCTATGGCTCTAGTTTCATGGGATCTAGTGCTGTCTTCTGAACTTCATGGCTGCACATGCTAACATACGTGCCTACTCACATGTACAAAAAGGTAATGTGAAAAGAGATCAAGGAAGACACGTCATACCAGGCATGGTGGTGTATGCCCTCTAATCCCAGCACTTACGAGGCACAGTTAGGCGGATCTCTGAGTTTCAAGCCAGCCTGTTCTACCCAGGACTGCACAGAGAAACAGTCTTGGGGGTGGGGGAGGAGGACAACCCTTCATGCCAACCTCTTAGCTCCACAGTCATGCAGGCATATATGCATGTGTACCTACAAGCCCGCAAGCACACAGACACACAACACCCCACCCCCACCCTATACTGACTGACTTTGCAACATCTGTCACCTGCTCTGTGGCTCACCAACTTGATGTAGCCACCCAGGGGCATCACGTTTGCTCAGGGTGAAAGGTCACTCTAAGCCACCAGCCATTGGGAACCAGGAAAAGTCCGTCTTGCCCTTTCTATAACAATGTTATTGTTTGCTGAGACCTTAGGAACTGACCTTGGGGTCACTTGGACCAGTTTGCCCTCTTCAGTCCCCATCACACCAAATCCTGCTTTACATTTACAGTCACGGCTTCTCTCTCATATGGAACAATTTCTGCTCTTGTTGGAGTACTACCACCGATGGTACCAGAAACCTCACTCATCCTCCTCCCCCTCCCCCTCCCCCTGGGCTCCCTCAGCTCACCTGTGCATCCTGATCCTTTAACTCCTTCATACAGAACCTGCAGATCACCCTTGTGTCAATCAAAAAGGGTGAGCAGTTGAGATCTCTGAAGCATTCACTGAAATGCAGCAAGCAAAATAAGACCATTCCTGTCCCTATGAAATTCACATTCTAGTGGGGAAGACAGACAGTAAATACAAGGTCTCCTCAGGAGGGATGCCGGGATGTAACCAAAGCAGCGTGAGGAGCTCACTAGTGAGGGGTGACATTTGTGGCAGTGTACTTGGGAAGGCCTGTGTGGGTGACAGGGAGCTCCGTGTGGCTTGAAGTTTAGATAGAGGGAATAGCAGGCATGAGGGCCCCATGCCTGGAACAGTTTCACTTTATCCAAGAAAGGACAATGAGTCAGGCATGTTAATACATACCTAGAACTCCAGCTCTCAGGAGGTGAGTCTGAGGCAACCCTAGGCTATATAACAAATTCAAAATAAACCTTGAGCTGTTGTCTTACCTAATAAATAAAGTAAAAAACAGAGAAGCCATTCTTCCAGTGCATTCCCAACAGCAAGGAGATGCTAGGCTCCCAGCAGCCAGCACCATACATCAGCATCGTGATGGCTCCCTCCGTGATGCCAGCATCCTTGGGGATAGTTTGCATACTCTTAGTGCCTAAGAGCTTTGTGAGGGTGGTCCTTCACAGCCCACGTCTGTCATCAAGTAGTTAAGATGCCACCTCTGCTTACCTGAAGCAGGTTGCTGAGGGGGTGTCAGCCGCAGCACATTCAAGCACACTCCGCCCTTCCCAACAATACTATTCAGCGTTACCCACTGCTCTCTGCACACTATGTGCCTCTCTCTCTCCCTCCGATGTATTCTCCTACCCTCTCTTGAATAGACCTCTCTTGCTTGCTTGCTTTTCTTATCAAAATGCCACCCCCTCTTAGAAGCCCATCCCAAATCTTCTTCACACCACTTAGCACAGTTCAAGTGTGGCAAAGAACACTTCCTGTGGCTGGAGACAATGGTGGAGGCTCAGGTGGACAGAGGGCACATTTATTCATGGAAGCTTGCCGCCAAGTCTTGTCAAGATCCTTGCTAAGATCGGAAGAGCCTTGCCACAGTGGTTCTGGGATAATTGCTTTGCCAAGAGAAGCTGCAAGTTGTGTGTTTTACATGGAAAGTCCTTATTTCTTGGTGCTAACCCGAGACTCCACCCTCCACCTGCCACCCCTTCGAATAGCACCACTGGAGAGCCTGGCTACCAACGGGAGATCTCTGACTTACACAGGGGTTAGCCTGGGCTCTCCAGGGAGAATGGAACAAATTCTTTGTGAAGTCCACCCAGGTGTTTTTTCATAAGAGGGGGGCGATTGCACCTTCTTTTTCATCCCCCGGCCTCCGTCTCAAGGCCTTGCTTCCATTTGAGCGGGAGCTGCAGGGTTCCTGTCATCAGTGCATGCCCACGTGCCAGCTTCGTGTGGCATAAGTACTTCTCAAGCTTCCCTTGAACTCTGTAGCTCAGGCTTTTTTAATTTTCCTCGAGGAGTGGCGTAAATGGAGGCCGCAGTTTTCTGCTTAAGTATAATTGGCTTTAAATTGTAGGTTTAATAATGATGATGTTAGACTTAGTGCTGCCTCTCAGCCTCGGCTTGCAGTCCTTGGCAACGGGCAACGCATTGATCCCGATGCTCCCCTTAGAAGGGGACAGCTGCTAGGACCCAAGTCCATCCTGCCCCAGGCTAGGATAGAACCGCAAAGCGACGGGGCCAGATACCTTCCTTCACCCTGGACCACTAGGCGGAGGGGAATAAAGGAATTCTTATGTGTCCTGGGCTGGTTGGATATTTGGGGTTTGAGGTTCCTTCTTCCTCTCTTTCTCTACCTCTGGGTTTCCCACAGCTCATTAGGAATTCCACAGGAAGCTGAGCAGAGGAGCTACAAATTCCACACTGTGCTTTCTGGGCAGAAGATTTAATTGGGAGAGGGTATTAACTTAATTGGCTATCATCAGGCTTCTGGCTGTTTTCTGTATTTTAAGGAACTTTTTCTCATTTTCTCTTCCTATGGTCAGTAGAGCATGCCTTTAAGAGATTAAATCGCCTTCTTCAGTGTCTCTGAGTGCAAAGAGCTCTGGGTTTGAAGTCAGAGCCTGGATTCCGATTAGGCTCTTTCTGGGCCGATCTTTTATATTCACTCACCTTTCCCGACCTCCTTTCCTCACCCAGTAGAGGAGTAGATTAAGTTACATGACCACAAAAGCCCCTCCCAGCGCTCTCCACGGGTGACTTAGATGTCTCCCACACTAAATGACACTAAATTCTCTGAGGACATTTGGCAGGTCTCAGAAGTCAAATCACCGATGTACACATGTGATACAACAGAACAACCAAGGCTTGGACAGGCAAGGGCTTGTTCAGCAAAAAACACAGCATTTATGTTATAAAAAGCACAGTGAAGGATGTGGATGCTGTGTGATGTGGGGGTATCTTGCTGAAAATTACAGGCAGCAGAAGCAATGACAGGGCGGGGGTGCGCTGGCTCACTGGGGGCTGCCGGTTGTCGACTTTCCAAGCATGCCCTCAGACTAACCACGAGCGGTCAGAACTACCTCAGGTCTGCTTCTTTAGAGAAGATGTGTAGTCGTTGGTTTAGGTTCCTGACTGCCTTTGGCTCCTCCGTGTTTCTGGATGGCTTGTTTTCATTGTAGATAGGGGTAAATTATAACATGGGAAGAGTGAATGGCCGTCAAAACAGAGACATTGAGCCTGAAGATGTTTCTGTGGGCTTGGATGGCTATGGTGGCCACGATGACCAGCATTATCGGGGGTTGGGGTGGGTGGATGACAGGAATTGTAGAATTTGAAGATAGCCCTACAAGATAGTATATCCATTATATGCAAATATGGATTCAGGCAAAATTCATCATTTATTTTGTTCCTCCCATAGGCTCGCTTCATTCCTGATGGCCCCAAGGCTAGACCTCACTATCAGCTCTCATTCCTTGATTCTTCTTTATTTTTGTCTTACCCTCTAGGCAACGTGTGGTACATTTTCCATGGGTAAATGAGCAACAGATGCTGGCAAAGTTGTGTTCTAAACATTCATCAGAAGGGTGGGATGTAACATAGTGTCAGGTTCATCAGAACAGAAAACCGTGCTTTTTTTTCCAGAAACTCTGCCCAGTTCTCTATGAGATACAATCACAGCTCCTAAATGGCAGATATCTGTAGCTAGTGAAAGTGGCTCGGCTGCGGCGGATGGACTCTAGGGTTGGGTGTGGGTTGGTTGGGCCTGCAACTTGAAATAGAGGTTTTGTGTTTACTACCTGTGAGAGTTAAAATTGATTATAGATAACCTGCCTGTGGGAACACGGTCTAAAAAGAAAGGTCTAGGTCATAGCTATAGAAGACTATTTCTTGTTTCAGAATCTCAAGACACCCAGGCTGGTGTCCAGTTTACTTGATAGCTAGGATAACCTTGACTTTCTAATCCTCCTGCCTCTACCTCCTAAGTGCTAGGATTACACATATGTGTAACCACACCTAGTTTAGGCAGTGCTGGGGACTGAAGTCGGGGCTTTGTGCATGCTACAAAAATACTCTACAAACCTCTACATTCCCAGTCCTTCAGACATCTCAAGAAGGGCGGTCGTGAGGCAGGAGGGTAGAAACAGCTTTTACAGAGGATGGGTTTGGGTAAAGCCTCACGTGTCTCTTACTTGCAGGTGGTGGGGTTTGCCAGCTTGTAGCCTGTGGTGTAAATTTAACTCTGTTCTAAGAGACCCTTGGGAAATGAAGTCTGGAGTGAAGATGAAGCTGAAAGTATTTAAGGAATTTTCTGAAGGTCAATTTTACCTCGTGAGAAAGAGTCCAAGGCCACCTCTCTCTGAAAGGACCATTTCCAGAGAGTTTATCAGTATCTCTCCTGCACCTGTCAGTGAATGTTCCCACTCATGGATGTTCGGTGAAACTGAAGAAGGGCTGGGGAGTTTGGAAGATCTCCTAGAGTGCTGGCCAGCCTTTCCCTTTAGTTCATGTAGAATCCTGTGGCTACTGTGGAGGTGTTATCATGATTAACCCTGGGAAGCACTCTAACAGAGCAGCTCTGGAGAGTCACAGGATGGAGCAGACAGGTACTGTGTCTGTAGAGCCAGAGACTGTGCATAAGAAGGTAGAACTGAGCAGCGTTGTCGTGCAAGGATGACAGTGTCACTCACAAGGGATAGCTGTGCTGACTTAGCATCTGCAATGTTGCTGGGTACCACAAGTGGGTACCTGTGCTGCCTCATACACAGGACCCCTCCTCCCTCCCACCTGGAGCCTGGGGAATGGGCAAGAGAAAGACAGGCATGCCCTGGAGCCATGAGTAGACTCAGCAAGCAAATCCAAAGAAAGAAACAAAGTCAAAGCACTGCTGCGTACACTTTATTAAGAGGAGTGTGTGTCTGTGTGTGTCTGTGTGTGTGTGTGTCTGTGTGTGTGTGTGTTTAGGTGAGCATGTCTTAAATGTATGGAGGTCCAAGGACATCTTGCAGGAACCTATCTTCCATCGAGTAGGTTCTGGGGTGAAACTCAGGTTTGGTTAAGGTTAGGTTTGGTGAGCCATCTCACCAGCCCACATCTTGTTATTTCCATTTTCTATCCAATCACAGTGGAGCAGACCGGTAGGTTCCAGTGTGTGGAGATTATACATGGCTGGAGGTATCCAGGGCACAAGATAGCTTCATGGCTTAGGCGGCACTCTCAAATTTCTCCCTGTAAGCGGAAGGAAGTCTTATGGTATAAAAGAGAACAACCAGGCTAGTTTTATTATTATCAGCTCCAGCCAGAATTCTGCTGATAGCCCTGGGGTGGAGCAGCACCAACCCTCACCATTTTCCTGTCCCACTGGCCAGCTGTTCCACATAGTCATTTTCCTGAGGGCCCAAGGTCAGGGGGAGGAGTCATCTGAGACCGTTAGCCCGGCCTTATCCTCTGTGAAACGCTCTGGTTTCTAGGGGCTGAATTAGTTCTTGTTTTTATTGTGCTGTTAATTCTAGCTTCTGCCTGTCTCCCTAATTCATTCCACATGTCAGGACCTCTCTGCTCTGGCCAGGAGCCATTTGTTTGTCCTTTGCTTCCTAGTGTCAGCAGCTCCATGGGAGATCTCTGAAAACTCGGTAGGTGCCACAGTCAGGATGGCCTCCCCTCCTTTCAACCTTCTGGCTTCTAAACTTCCTGGCCCTTCACTGCCTGATGCTTTGTGGCTTCTGTGAGCCCAACACTTAGCAGAGGCTCAACAAACTATTCAATCTATGAAGAACGATTTAGTATATCTTGCAAGACTTCCCATCATAAGCCATGGCAGCCAACATTAGAAAGAGCAGGCTCGAAATCATCCCCGCATAGACATACAGTTAGGGTCCTTTTACCCAGGAAGGTGTATGCTGTACACTCCCAGGATGGACCTCAGTCATCCCTTAGCATTGCGGAGGCTCAAGTCACACTTGACATACTTGTATTGTCTGCATACGCTCCAGGACTAAGAAAGGAGAGATGTGAACTTGGGAGATTTTACCCTCACAGTGGGGCCCTGGACAGCCCTGTCTGTATGAGCCCATAATCACATGTTGCATTAAAATGGGGGAAATCTAATTTGAAGGTTTCCTAAAGGTTCTTTCCCTTCCAACCCTCCTCCTTTCTTCCTTCCTTCCTTCTTCCTCCATCTTGACCTTCCATCTTCAGTCTTGAGGTAGGACAGCAGAGGTGGTGCATACATGGGTCCATTTCAGGGTCTGACCATCCCCTCCCAAGACCTGGACTATGTATGGCCACTACCTTAAAAGCCAAAAGATAGAGTGAGAAGATGTTATCAGAAAAAAAAAAGCGTTGCTGCTCCTGCCTCCCCATATCCCATCATTCCTGGACCCACTCCTTCCTCTTCTTCCTCCTCCTCCTGCTCCTCTTCCATGTCATCCCCAACAGGTGCTCATCCATGATGAGCCATTAGTTTTGCCCCCATTTTAACCCTATTAGCAATACTCTAAGAACCCCCTCCCCACACTGCAAACACCCCCACACCAGCAGTCAGCAGCGGCGCCCACCTCCCTTTGTCTGTACCCACCCACTCTCCTACCTTTGTGTTCTGCCTTCGCCACCGTTGTTATTTCTAGATGCCTGGGAGGGAACAGCATGAGCCAACTGCCGCAGAATGACAGTGTACTGTGTGACCACCCTCCTCACCACTGCAGCGAGCACGCCTTAAAAAGGATGCGTGCCACAGCCGTCGTCACGCGCGCGCACACACACACACACACACACACTCTGAAGAGGCTGGGGCGGAGCGGAAGCTTCCCAGTGGGACATGAGAAGATGAGTTCTTTATGCCTTCTTCTGAAACTTTCCCGCAGCCTGATTTGCCGACCCTCTTGTTGGGAGTTAGAATTCTATGAGAAATTAGTAGGTGGCTCTCAGCAGAGAATGTGAGGGCTCAGTGAGGTAACATGTACTTACCATGTGGGTGGCACCACCGGAAAGTGGGGGATGGGCGGGATGATTTTGGAACTCCTCAATGTGTTTTCACCGAGAGAAAATGGTCAAGTTTGTTGAGGACAGGGGCTATGTAACTGTTGCTCATCCCAAGGCTTGAAAGGAAAATATTTTCTTTTTTTCTTTTTTTTTTTTTTAGGAAAATATTTTCTTAATAATTGTTTTTATTTTAAATTATGTAAATCTGTGTCTGTTTGTACATGGATACATGAACATGAATGCAATGCTTGTGGAGGCCAGAAGAGACTGTCAGGTGTCCTGAAACTAGAGAGACAGGTAGAGTTGTAAGTCATCTGATGTGGATACTCTGGAAGGAATTTGTCCTCTGAGAGAAGAATTGATGTTGCTAACCACTGAGCCATCTCTCCAGCCCCTAAAGGATTTTAAAAAGTAAACGGTTTATGAGAGAGTTGCCCACAGTGTCTTAGGCTTCCACACTTGGAGAGCCTGTCTCCAATGGGGCCTGAGCACAACCCGCCCTTGATGAATCAGTACAGGGAGGAAAGGGGTGCAATTGCTCAGCTCCTCTCTAGAGAAATCAAACAGTAATGGGAGAAATGTCACCCCTAGTGGATAAACAACAATGGGGTTGGTGGCTCTAGTGTTGGACTTGGGCACAGTGAGTTGCCTGACAACGTAGATTTACTGGGCAGCTGTAGTATGCTCTGTCTGCTTCCTAAGCAATGTGCATGCTGAGTGCCAGGTGCCTGAGTTCAGTCCTGGGCGTGCTTCAGGGATTCATGGAGCAAGCCTACATGGGCAGAGTGATTCGAGGCAGTAGGAAGCCAACAAGTAGACGTTTTGAACTGTAAACAGAAGGAGAAGGCAGATGTGCCTAGGGTTATTGTAATGATATTTAGGAGAAAGTGAGATTTGGGGTAGATGTGATACCGAGTGTACCTGGATAGTGTGAAATTGCCCCAAGGAGGGTTTCATACTGAGCTTTGTCTGCACACATTCCTAAGCACTTAGCGCTCTGCACAAAGTTGCCACAACATACGCTGTCTGCATACATAGCAGAGTAGAAGAGAGAGAGACAGAATTCCAGAAATGGGCTGGAGAACAGCAGGTTTGGGGGACATGAGCTGTACTGATCCACAGGGGATAATGAGTAATGGGGTGAGGTTGGGGATGGGTGATAGACTAGGTGTTATAGGACAGAAAAGTGGGACCCATGGTAAGAGCCTTAAATAAGAGGATGCAAACTTCAGGTGCGGTGTCGCAGGTTCTTAATTCAGGACATAGCATGAGAACACAGTGAAGAGCTACTGAGGTGGAGAAATGGCCACCTCAGCAGTGGTTCAGCTCTGATTATTGGCCCTGCGATCAGTGTGGGATGAGAGAGCCACGCTCTTCCCAGTGCTGTGTTAGCAGTGTGAGCAGAGTCGTGTAAGCGATTGGAGAGATGTTCCACGCCAGGTAGAGTTTGTAGCAGAAGAAAATGCAGGTGACAGCAAGACTCAGGAGAACTTCAGTCTGTGCAGAATGGGAAGGCATGTCTGAAAGTCCAGGTTCTGGTATTATTGTGGTCATGTTAATTAGCACTGATGACTGAACAGCCTTCCTAAAGGTGACTGGAAACAGTATATTAAAGCCTGGGCATGAAGCCTTAGAGGGAGGCTCAAGCCATGAGCTGCACCTGTCTGTTCATCCATGTGTTGAGATAATGTGAATCAGCTACAGCGGTGCTGCAGTCTGAAGTTCTGCAAAGACTGAAGGACAAGTTCATAGACAGCTTAGAATTTACCCTGGGAGGGTTTGAGGAAGACTAAAATGTACTCTTCATCCAATGTGGTCCAAAGAGGCCGAAGTTAAGGGATCAAGTGTGGGAGCTCGGTGATGCCCTGGAAAGTTCCTGACTCGGACCTCTGGGAATTCAGTCTTCTGGATTAATGGGCACCGGGTGGGATTCTGTGTTCACTGGCCAGAACGTCTAGTTCCCTGCTGTACACCTCTCGTGCTTGGTTACATGTTGTAAAGGAAATCCCACTGAATATGAATTTGGTGATTTGAGCTTTCAGGCTCCATGTGTATCTTCTTACTTCCTTTAAGTGGCTAGATTAGGGATCTTCAAGTTTACGGCAGAAACTAAGATGTTAGGGGCAGCTGTTCCAAAGCACCAGAGCTCATTCCTGTTCAGTCAGAGCAGCGCATCTTGGGGCAGGGGGAGGCTGTCTACGGCACAACCTATTAACTTAAACTTGTTTTCTGTACCATGTACTGACTATATTTGAAAGTCACGAGTCGAGTTACAGGCTAGACTGATACTTTGTGAAGACCAAATGGATTTGGTGATTATCAGACGGAAGAGAGAAGCATGTCCCTTTGGGTGTGTAGGACGGAGATCATTAGCTAAAGGCTGTGATATGAATATGGACAGAATGGGCACTCACAGTTGCCACACCCAGCCATGGGAAACATCCCCGCCGAACTCTTGATTAGATATGTAGAGTTTATGAAGCCCAGGCAGGGGCTCAGCTGTTAAGAATATTGTTCTTGCAGAGCTGCCTAGCACCCACCTGGGCGGCTCACAATGGTGTGTAACTTTAGCCCTAAGGGGTGTGATGTGCTCCTCTGAATTCCATGGGCACCTACATTCACGTGTACATACTCAGGTATATACATAGTTAGCAAACGGTAACATACGTCATTTAAAAAAATAATTCCAGCTGTGTTCAAATATCAGAAGTCACACACACACACACACACACACACACACACACACACACACACCAGCAGGCACAGGCAAAAAGGCAGGGTACTGGAGACAGGGCAGGGGTAACCAAACAGAACAAATTCTCCTGTGGTGCATGTGGTAAAATACGTGAAGCCCGAGATTTATCATTTCAATCTGTCCAATTCAGTGGCTTGAAGTGGCTTCCCGTTTTATAATCATCATCATTGTTTCCAGAACTGTTTCATCATCTTACAAGTGACACATGCCACCGTTATTAAACAGTACCTCTCCTTGTCCCCTCTCTGCGGCTATTGGCAACCACTGGTTTGCTAACTGTTCTGTGGATCGATGGGATTAGACAACATGTTAGCCTCTGGATTCTTTCACTTAGCATATATTGTTCCAGAGTTCATCCAAGCTATAGCATATATCAATTATAACATGTCTTTCATGGTCAAATAATAGTGGGACTAGGCATGTATTTCGGATAGTAGAGGGCTTGCCTAGCATGGCCTTGGTCGCTGTATTATATAAACTGGGTATGGTGATGCATACCATAATCTCAGTACCAAGGAGTGTCTATAGGAAGATCAGAGGTCCTCGGCTAGATATCAAAATCGATGCCAGCCTGGGATATAGAAACTGCCTCAAAAAAAGAAATACCACTGTATGTAATGTGCAGTATTTTCCTTATCCGTTCATTAACCAGTGACTCTTTGGGGTTGTTTCCAGTGGCTAGTTATTGTGAATAGTGTTGCTGTGGACTTGGTGTACAGGGCTGTAGCTCTGCATGTGTTTTCCACTCTTTGAGTGTGGAGCCAAGGAATGGGACTGCAGGGGTTGTGTGGTGATTCTGTTTACCTTCTTGAGGGATTGTCAGGCTTTTCCACAGTGGCTGTACCACGTTACATGCCCACCAGTGACGCGGGAGGATTCCGGTTTCTCCTTATCCTTGCCTGGGTTTGTTTTTCTCTTGCCTGGCGTACCGTCTAAGAGCTTGAAAACCACAAGCAAGTGAAGGATATGGATGCTTCCTGTGCCAGAGTGGACCTTTCCTCCCCTCCACTGCAGCTAATCAATACCGAATCACTAGTGTCCATCAACTTTGACAGATGCCGTGTGTCTCGCGGCTGCCAAGGACAACCAGCAGAGCCGTAAATCAAAAGCTATCAGATGGGAGCAGTAGATGAAATCAGGACTGGAGAAGGAGATTTTTAAATGGAACGTTAAATCCAAGAGCCAGCCTAAGCTTCTCGCAAGCCCCATATTGGGGTGGCAGCCCCTCCAGATGTTTACACTCGGCCTGAGACATACAGGCCGTTTTTAGCCCTTCTTCTGCCCATCCCCCACCACTTCCCCTTAGCAATGATCAAACTGGGAATAATCTAACTTGAAGTCAGGGCGGAGCTCGGCTGAATGGATAATTAAGGATATGATTTTTAAACACTGCCTGGGGTTATTTGAAATCCAAATGTCTATTTTATTCATATAAGAGTTACTGGTATGTAAGGGCAGTGACAGTGTTCGTGGAAGCTGGGGGGTGGAGGGGGAGGGAGCTCTGAGGATAACCCTTAGTCGCTCAGGATGAACCTTGCCAGCATCAGCATGTCCCCACTGAGTCCCTTTGTGCCAGGGGTTGCAGCTCTCTACTCTGTGGTACGAGACTTGCAGGCTGATGCTTTCTACGTTTACCCAAGGCAGTACCCAGCATGCTGCGCGCTGTCTGTTTCTGCCATAGAGTGTGGTGCTTAAAGGCTATGCAGTTTTCTTGATTAGAATAGACAAAAAGAAAGTGGGCGGGGTGGGCGGGGGCAGGGGTGGGACTCATGAACCTTAACAAAACCACAACTGACCACGAAGAGTAAATAGTCTTTTGGCACCACCCTGGAAGGAAAGAATTTAGAAGGAACCCACTTTGGCAAATTCTTCACATAAGTTTTAATGATATGTGTATGTTCTCAAATATAATTTCGAATTCGAAACATGGAACCTCTGAGAAGCAGAGACAAGGAAGGATTGATGTGAACAAGAAAGCAGGATGGGGGTGGGGGACTAGAGAGATGGCTCAGAGGTTAAGAATGATGACTGCTTTTCCAGGAGTCCTGAGTTCAAATCCCAGCAACCATATAGTGGCTCATGACCATCTATAATGGGATCTGATATTCCCTTCTAGTGTATCTGAAGACAGCTACAGTGTACTCATATATGTGAAATAAATGAAATAAACTTAAAAAAAAAAAAAAGAAAGCAGACTAGGTAGCTGGAGATGTGCCTCTAGCCTATGGAGACCCCTTGATCCAGCAATCCACAGACCAAGGCTTCCTGTAAGAGAATCAGAAACCAGCAAAGGAGTATAGCTCAGACAAGCACTTAATTAGTTGCATCCAAACACACTTGGCACAAGGTGAAAGTGGCCAGTTTCTAGCCGTGGTTAAAGCACATACAGCTAACAGAGACAAGGCAGTCCTCTGATTACAATGTGTGTACTCAGTGTGTGCCAGGCATTAGAGAACACGGATCTCTGAGCTGTAACCTCAAGCTCTGGCTAGACCACAGGCATCAAAACAGGTAAGCTCAGAAGGCATCCATCTCTGGGGGCAGTCTGACTGTGGGACATCAGAGAGAGGAATACCTGGATGCCATAGTGAATGTCAACCAACTTCTGCTCTAGACTCAGAACCCAGCGTCTTTCTACTCTCCATCTGTGGCAGTTAATATTGATTGTCAACTTGATAGGGTCAATTATCGCTGTCTTAGTTACTCTTCTATTACTATGACCAAAATATGCTTATTGGGGCTCATGGTTCTATGATTGTTATAGCAGGGAACATAGAAACAGGTAGCAGGTATAGCATTGGAGTGGTAGCTGAGAGCTTACATCCTGATCCAGAAGCATTCGGTAGAGGAAGGGAGGGAGGGAGGGAAGGAAAGAAAGAGGGAGGAAAAAAGAAGGGAAGGAGGGAGGGAGGAGGGAGGTGATAACTGGGAATGGTATAGGCTTTTGAAACCTCAAAACTCACTCCGTATGACACACCTCCTCTCCTAAGGCCACACTTCCTAATCCTTCCCAAACAGTTCCACCAGCTGGGAGCCAAACCTTCAAATACATGAGCCTATGGGGGCCATTTTTATTCAAACCACCACAGTCACCTAGAAGACAAACAAACCTCTTGGCACATCTATGAAGGGAATTGTAAATTAGGATAGTTGAGGTAGAAAGAATTACCCAAACTGTGAGCTGGAGACCAGACTGAATTTAAAGGGACAACCTGAGCCCAAGCATTTGTCTTGCTCCAGTCTCTAAGTGCAGATGCACTAGGCCTAGCTGTATCCCACGAACCGTAGCCTCACAGCGTGAGCCAGAACAATGCCGTCTTTCCTTTTAAGTTGTTTCTGTCAGGTACTTTATCATAGCATTGAGGAAATGACCTAATGACAACCCGCCACACATTCCCATTTGCTGGTCTACCCGAGGGTGACATTGCTTACGAAAAAGTAGCAGAGCACTCTATGGACCACCTTTTCAGTTTATTTATCTGTTCTTGTCATTGTGAGCGTGTATGAACATGTATGGCAATGCCTATGGAGGCCAGAAGAGGGCGTCAGAGCTGCAGTTACAAGTGGTTGTGAACCACCTGATGTAGGTGCTGGGAGCTAAACACTAGTTCTCTGCAAGAGCAGCGAATGCCCTCAACCACTAAGTCATCTCTTCAGCCCTGTTGGGGGCGGGGGTGGGGGGCGGACAACAAAACTGTCACTCTTTACTTTCCCCTTTGTTAAGATTAGAAAAGGCTTGGGGACTCTGGGTCACTGTTTCTAAGTGCAGCTTCTTGTTTCTGTCCACTCTTGTCCCTCTTCATCTCTGCCTTCCCCTTCCAACCCTTCAGGTCTCGGGCGTGGGAAATAAACTCTGAACATTGAGGTCATGAGATGTCTCTCTAGACCAGATGTCCAAAACTTCTCCTGGAGCCTCTGGGATACTTGCCTCAGGAAGAGAGGGTAGCTTCAAGTTTTTGGTTTATACATATCCGGGCAACCTGAAGAATCTGGAAGAAAGCTTTCATTTCCTTCTCATTAAGAAAAAATAAAATGCACCTGCACACGCATTCTCGAAAGGTGGCTCAGCTAATAAAGGCGCTTGCCACCATGCCTGCTGACCTGAGTTTGATCTTCAGGACCCACAGTAGCCCAAAGAGAGAACTGATTCCCACAAGTTATCACAACTCTAACTTAAGTATGCACGCCACGGCACATAAACACACACCAAGTACAGAGATGCAATGAAAAGAACCTGCCCGTGTCCACCTGACCCACATTCTAGATTGTTCTACCTCCTGCTGTGTTTCATCGTGCAGTACCCTACTTTCAGCTCACTTATGAGCTTGCCATCCTTCCCTCAGAATTGCCCAAAGGAAGCAGACAGAGACTGGGCTGCTCTGCTCTAGCCCATCACTGATGGCTCTCTCTTCAGGCACCCCTCACTAGGCACATCTGGCATCCATGCAAACCGTCTCGGGCCCACTGGCCCTCCTGCCATGGTGCTGTTGACAGTGACTAGAGAGGAGACCCGCACCTGCTCCTCCATGGATGGCGCCCTTTCTCACTTCTAGACAAGTGGTGGTAGCCATGTCTCCCTGTAGCTCTCTGTCTCAGACTACAGCCTGAATTCCCAAAGACACAACTGGAAGAGTGCTTCTTAATTTTTTTTTAAGTGAAAGGCTTTAAAAATGGTAACGCAACTTGTAATGAAGATGAAAAACAATTTCCTGCCCACCACTGTGTGCTCTCTTTCTCCCCCCTCCCTCCCCTCCATCTCCTCTCCCTCCATCCTGCTCTCTGATACAGCTTGAGCAAATATGTATGGCCCTAGGGAATACTGGATGTGAGAAAGCTGTGGAGCCTGGGCTGAAAAGCAATTAGTTGTCCTGGAGCAGTCTCCAAGCAAGCAGAGGCACAGCCCTGAGGTGAGGAGGCAGCGCTGTGATTTAGTTCTGTGTTGGGTGGCTTGCTGACAGCATGCTGTGTGTCCCAGACTCCCAGGAGAGGTGGCTGGCAAAGGCAGAGGCCACCGCTTGCCTTTGCAATGACCCTCTGTCATGAGTAAGACTGAGAAGCCCGAAGTGGGCTGGGACTATGAGTGTGTGCCTAACGTGAGCTGTGACTCGGACTTAAAGCGTTCTGCCCGCTTGGGTTTTTGCTGGACATTGTTTTGTGTTTAAAATGTAAACAAAACCAAACTTTGTTAACGGCATTATCTCCCATACCGTGGAACCCAGATGATGCTAATGGGTAGGTGTGAAAGGCAGAGTTCTGTATGCTAATAAATCTCAGAGGCTCCACTGTAAGAGTTTGAGCCTTAAACGGCTTTCTACAGCACAGGACCTCCCAGAGTCTTCCCTCTGAGTGATGGCTTCAAGGAGGTATGCAATAGAGAGCCATTCTCAAATGTCTAACCCTGGGACATCCCTATTCAATAAGGCCCTTGGGATATGTCAGGTAGAAAATGTTTTGGTGTTGTCTATATGTTCCTGTTCCTACATTTTGATATTTTTCTTCTTTGCCTTTTCCCCCTTTTCCTTGTCTTTTCTTTTTTCTTTCTTTTTTTTTTTTTTTTTGTTTAAATTGAGGTAGGACTCCATATACCACAGGTTGGCCTCAAAGTTGCTATGTAGCTAAGGCTGACCTTTAACTCCCCGTCTTCCATCCTCTTACCTCCTGGGTGCTGGGATTACAGGTGTGTGATCTGACTCTCACTGTCTACTGCTCTTTCACAACAAACGACTCCTTGCTTTATATCCAGTTCTCTGTTATGTGATTTAAAAACAACAACAACAACAACAAACCAGCCTCATCTGGGCCATGTCTATATACCCACCCTCTATAAAGAGATGAGGATCCTTTAAAGTTTTTCAATGGCCTTATTATCTGCAGTACTAATGAAGAGGAAGCTAAGGCCCAAAGACATGAAGCAAGTATTGGTGATCACGTTGCTGGCCAAGCAGTGCTGGACTGAGTCAGGCAGGGTCCCCCACGGGCTAACTTAGTGTCCTTCTTTGGGTTCTCGCTTTTCCATCTGTTAATCTAGGATCCCTCTCTTTGTGCCTCAGTTTTTTTTTTTTCTTTTTTAAATACTTCATTTATTTTAGTTTATATGCATTAGGGTTTTGCCTGCATGTCTGTGTGAGGGTGTCAGATCTTGGAGTTAACAGACAGTTGTGAGCCACCATATGGTTGCTGGGAATTGAACCCAGGTCCTCTGGAAGAACAGTCAGTGCTCTTAACCACTGAGCCACCTCTCTAGCTCCCTCAATTTTTTAATCCTTCTTTCTTTTTCTTTTCTTTCTTTAATTTTTCTTTCTTCCTCTTTTCTTTCTCTCTTTTTTCTTTCTTCCTTCCTTCCTTCCTTCCTTCCTTTCTTTCTTTCTTTCTTTCTTTCTTTCTTTCTTTCTTTCTTTCTTTCTTAGGTTCATGTGTGTGTGTGTGTGTGTGTGTGTGTCTGAGCGAGAGAGAGAGAGAGAGAGAGAGAGAGAGAGAGAGAGAGAGAGAGAGAGAGAGATGACTGTCTTGGAACTTACTACGTAAACCAGGCTGACCTCAAACTCAGAGATATGCATGCGTCTGCCTCCTGAGTGATGGGATGAAAGGTATGTGCCAACAATCCTGATTAAATCCATGTTTCTTGAGGGGAGATTTGTCTAGGTCTCTTAAGCTTTTGGCCGATTCACTTTGTCCAAGTTTAAGTCGAGAGGATCACCGAAGGCTTTCTGTTGCTTTACTACTGTATTTGAAAACAAGGCAATAAATTGGGAGCAAGCAAACCATTGCTCTGGACGTTCTTTGCAAGCCTCTGTTTTCGCCTGGTGCCACTATACCCAATCCAAGGCAAAGGGTTAGGGGGCAGTGCCAACTTCACAAAACCCAGACCTAGCCGGGCGTTAGGTCTCTGCACAGGAGAGGTGGGAGTGTTTATAGTAGAGGGCCTGGAACCAGCACACAATGCAGATGAAGAGTGCCAGGCCTCCAGAGGCTGGTGAACGTCAGAAGGAAAGGCCAACAAGAAACCTGTAGCACAGCACAGCCATCCACTCAGGGGACAGGGTGACATCCCCAGATGCTACTGTGAGCGTAAGTTACAATGAGGCCTGGGCAGTTAGAACTAGGGCCAGGCCAGCAGCACTGATGAGACGAAATTGGAGCAGAATTAAAGGGTATGACAGAGTGGCTCTTCCACCCTTCCCACCTAATGTCACAGTTGCACCAAAGGTCCTATAATACTAAACAGGCTTAGGGACTCAGTGGGGTTCCACGCAGAGAGAAATGATGGCGGAGACGCGAATGCATCCTAGACTTTCTCTATTCCTTATGTTCATTGATGATGGGTAGATCATCTCGGTACTGTGCACAGTGCTACCCCCAGGTTAAGGTAAACACAGCATGAATGAATGCAAGGATGACCTATTTACCAGCTGCAGGGATGGAATGAGGTTTACATGGAAGCCTCGAGGTACGCATCTTACATCCCTGTGGGCAATGAAGCTGCTGAGTCCCACTCCACACAGTGTTAATATGCTGACCCGACTGGACAGCCTGGAAATCGTGTGTCTGAGCTACCCGGGCTAGGAGTAAATGCAAGTGACTCTCAAGGCTACAGGTGTGTCACCTTTGAAGTCTGTCTAGTAAACTCAGAACAGGCTCTGTTCTCCTCCCAGAGGATTAAAGAGAAGCTCTGAGCCCCATGGAGTGCCAGAGTTTCAGGCCAACAGTGACATTTCCAACGTCACGAGCGAGTGCTTGCCTCTCAGTTACCACTTGTAATTTGGAGTCTCAGTGTTGAAGAGGGACACAGATCAAACATTGAAAGGCGCACAACCTCCAAGGTAAAAATAGAAGGTAAAGTCAATACCAACTTAATTTTGACTAATAGCACCAGGTTTCTATCCAAACGGAGCACTTGAGCCTTAGTTTTATAGCTTTCTTCCTTGTCCTTTAAAACCCTGCCATGTTCTGAGTCTCTGAAGACTTGGAAGAGGGCAATTAATTTTTAATGCACAATGCAGAGTTTGGAAGAGCTGAGCGGGTCACAGCGTGGCAGGACTCCAGGCCCAGCCACGGCTACTGGAGGAAGAGGTCTTAGGCTATTAGAGAAATCTTGCAGCCACTTAGTTCATTAATAACATCTTGATTCTTGTTGAACACTTTCAACTAAACGTGAACTCTCTCCAAAGGTCAAGATCTAGATTTTGTTGCTGTTTTGTTTTTTGTTTGTTTTTCTCATGCAAGTCTTCCAGTGAAGTTGCTATAACTCCTCAGTCTTGGTAGGTCTTTTCACTGACACTTGTGACCTCTGGCAGATGGACACAGGCCTTTCTTTTCCTAAAGATGAAAAGCATGTCGCTGATAGTATTAGGCTAAAGAAAAAGCTCTGTCAGTTCTGCATAGGCACAAAGGAAGGGAAAGTAGGTCACGTTGGGAGCCGGGTCTGTTTGTGGAAGTAAAAAAGGATGAAGAAGAAAACGGCAGAGAATTTGGTTTTATCAAAGCTTCTTAAGCCAACGTGATGGTGTCACGGGCGCGGGGGTCTGACACCACTGTGTCTCTCCCGTCTCAAACAGGTTTATAGCAAACCTTCCTAAGCCAGGCTCAAAGACTGTCACACAATGGGCACTAAGAGAGCCTGCTGAATAGGATTCTCTGTGTTTCCTCTCAGGAAGCATTTCCATTGCCACTAAGACAGCTTCTGAAATGGAAGAAAGGGTCTGAGGCCTGTCTGTCTGGGGCAGGAGATCTGTAAGGAGCGGCTGTCCAGGTAACCCTAGATTCCCCCATCCTAGTTCTAGAGTCTCATTCATTGGCTGCTGTTGACTATCGGGAAGGATCAGGAATGAACAACAGAGAATTCACAAGGATCTCAGAGTGGACTCTCACTCACTTTGATCTGGGGGTCATGGGATTTCTTGGACTAGGCCATCCTGAGGGAGATGCTAAGAATAAGCAATGATAGTAACAGATGAACCTGCCCCAGACAGAACCCAGCAGCTTGGAGCACTGTCTACACGTGGGGTCCGAGGGATGCTTGGCTTGCAGAGCACTAAGACAGGATGGTTTCTCAGAGCTTTAGCAAAACCATCAAGATACTCTGAGTTCTCTCAGCTCTAGGGGTTTTTTCTTGTCTTTTCACTTACGTACAATATTTTTTTTCATTTTTAATTGCACCGCATTTTTTGTGGGAGTTGTGATCTTGAAAAAAAATGCATTTTTTTTTTTTAAAGAAGAGTTTGTGATTGAGTCATTAGGGAGGCCGGCTATTTATGGAAACACTGCAGTGATGCAATTTGTAAAAGGAAGAATCGCTCGGTTGTGCAAATAAGCAGGATCTTGTGTTATGCTTGGGATGCATCTAACCTATTTGCTGTTTATACGTGGAGAACCTTCGTGGTGATCTGTAGCTCTATGGCTCTGCCTCTGACAAAAGAGGAAGCAGTGCTACACAGACTGTTACTATTTTAATGTTTGTACCACTGCCCAGAGCTTTAGCAGGGTCTCAGTCTGTAAGGATGCTGCTGCAGTGTGTCTTCTTGGTTTATCCTGTGCATAGCTGTCTGTTATCCCTAAACTCATCGGCAGCATCATTAGCAACACAGAGCCTGTGCACACTACTTGCGGAGGGGAGCATCGAAATGATTAGCCTGTTACACCCCGGGCTCATGGGAAGGGAAGTGTTGGCAGGTTTCAGGGCCACCAGAGTTGATGTGAATTTGCACGTGTGAAGATGCAGAGGATGTGGAGTTAGGTCACCAGGCCTGGCAGGTCTGCTGCTGGACTGGCCAGGGTCCACAGACAGGAAATCTTATTCAACAAGTGGGCGAGCACAGGTAGCAGAGCCAGCTCCAAAACTGAAAAGTATGACATCATTTCCTCACCATCGAGAACAAGAGTAAACAAAAGAAAAGGGTGCAAGGTCAACTGTGTGCCACGGTAAAGGTCAGCTAGAGTAGGAACGACCATGCGTTTAAGGCAGCATGGGGGGTTGTGGACCCCTTTGGGAGTCGCACAACCCTTTCATGGGGGTCGCCTGAGACCATCAGAAAACACAGATGTTTACATTATGAGTCATAGCAAGATTAAAGTTATGAAGTAGCAGTGAAAACGATTTTCTGGTTGGGGTCACAACAGCAAGAGGAACTGTGTTGACGGGTCACAGCCTTAGGAAGGCTGAGAGCCACTAGTTGAAAGGACAACTGTTTTGTCACTCTTTTGACTGCAGGATCTTTGCATCCCCCCACTGTGCCTCAAGTTTTTTTCAGTCTTTTAGTAATGATGTTAGATTGTATGAATGTCTATCAAATGCACTATTTTAAAGATACCAGAACCCTTCCTTAAGGAGCACAATGATAAAGAAACGCAGTGTCTAAATCAATGAAGGTGGTTGTACTTTGTTCTGGTGGGACTGGGGAGGAGTAGAGTTGGAACTATGGCCTCTTACTTCTTGGTTTCAGTTTATACATCAAGGGGAACTTTTGACATCACAGGAACAAATGACACTGGAAGATGCTAGTTAACATGTTAGATCCTACCTGTCTCAGAAGATAGACAAACAAGCCTTGGAATTAGAGTTTGCCCTTTTCCATAGTTTCCTGAACGCATTTTCTCAAAGGGCCCCCTTCTGTTTTTTTAGAATCCTCACATCTGTAGAGTCAGGCCTCCTTGTTAGTCACCAAAGAACCAGGGCAGCCACAGAAGCAGAGGTGGGAAACCACCATCAGGAGCCAGCCCATACTATGACAATGTCTTATCCATGGTCTGCTTGAGAAGGCCATTTAGTTGACAAGTCTTCTTGTCCAGCTCCATCATGCTCAGAGACAGAGGACTTGACGGTATCAGGTGGCCTTGAGATGCAGTCTCTGGGTTAGAAAGTGAGAGCCATTGTATATCGGCATATCAGGAATGCCAGCATTCACGCTATACTCCAAAGTCTCTCATACAGAAAATTTGTAGGAAGTGGAAGAAAAGGGAGGTAGAACTTTCACTTAGAGACCAGAAGCTTTCGGAAGCGAGTCAAGCTGGGGTCAGAAGCCTCTCCTTTAGTCATAAAGGTTGTCTTGGACTTACTGTATCATGGAACACCAGGGTCTGCCACCTAACTCTAGCTACACAGTGGCAAACGTGAGGTCTCATGGAGTATTTTCTGCAGTCCACTGAAGAAGATTAATCCTAAAATTTGACATATCAGGTGCCACAAGGCTGTGATCCCCAGTTATTCAAGAGGCTGAGACAGGAAGATCGGCTTGAGTGGACAAATTCAAAGCCAGTCTGGGCAATTTAGTAAAACCATTTCTCAAAATACAACATGCAAAAATGGCTGAGGTTCTAGCTGAGTGGTAGAGCACTTGCCCCGAATGTGTGAGGCACAGTCTATGCGCTCCCCTAAAGTAAACAGAACTCTGAAATATGGTATTAACATCTGAATTGTTGTCCCAGCTCTGCCCCTCCATCTGTAGCTTCGGATAGGTCACTTGGGATTTCAGTGCCTGCGTTTACATGACTGTTAGTGTCAAGCACATCCAACCACAGTGAGCATATAGTGCGACTGCTGCTGTAAAGGTGTGGAGAGTGGCCATCAGCTCAACAACAAAGGGAAGACCAGACACCTCCTAGGCAAAGGGAGTATGGATCGGCCTGTGGGGTTGCCTGTTTTGCTCAGAGCTGCTGGGGTTTTGTGTGCCTGGAGCCTGGAGTCTGTTCTGTTCGCCTGCTCTCCTTACCTGGCACACACTTGGAATTTTTATAGTTTTAAGGATGTTTAAATTTTTGTTACGTGCAAATAGGGGAAGCAGGTATGTGCACATGTGAAGGCGGGTGCTGGCATGGTCCAGAAAGGAGTGAGTGATTGCCTGGAGCTGCATGTGGTTCTGAGTCACCCATGTGAGTGCTGGAAACTGAACTTAGATGCTTGGGAAGAGGAGCAAGCACTCAACTGGTGAGCGGCCATTCTTCCAGCCTGACATACACAGCCTTACAGTGGCCGAGGGATTTGGACTGCAGCACTATCCTACTCAGAAAGTGAAATCCTGAGAAGTGGCAGGGAGTGGTGGCACATGCCTTTGATCCCAGCACTCCCAGGCAAACAAACAGATCGACTTCTGAGTTAAGGCCAGCCTGGTCTGTACAGCAAGCTCCAGGCTAGCTGGGACTACCTAGTGAGACCTTGTCTCAAAAGACGAGACAAAACCTAGAGACCAGGACAGCAAGAGAAAGGAAAAGCAGAGGCAGGAAAGATGTGAGTCACAGACCTGGAGAGAAAGAGTTCTCTCTGTCTCTGTCTGTCTCTGTCTCTGTCTTTCTCTGTGTCTCTGTGTTTGTCTCTCTCTCTCTCTCTGTCTCTCTGTCTCTGTCTCTCTCTGTGTGTGTGTCTCTCTCTCTGTCTTACACAGGAACATAGTCCACCAAGTCATGTTCTCTCATGAGCCCAGACTTAACCAATTAAACTAAACTGGCTGGCCACTGAGTCCCAGTGACCCTCCTGCCCACCCCCCCTTCCCCAGAACTAGGGCTATAGGGGTATACCAACACACCCCACTCTCTTACGTGGGTTCTGGGGACTGAACTCAGGGTCTTATGCTTTCAAAGCAAGAACTTCACTAAGCTATCTCTCCAGCTCTAAGGATTAACTCCTATACAAAGAGTACCCAGACCTGAG
Source organism: Mus caroli (assembly GCF_978045245.1). NCBI lineage: Eukaryota > Metazoa > Chordata > Mammalia > Rodentia > Muridae > Mus > Mus caroli. Next base: position 91,854,164 of record NW_028227271.1, read on the forward strand.
GGGGGGGAGGGGGACCAGTAAAAGAAGATTTAAAACAACTACTTGTCAGCCTCACCTCCCAGAATTAATGTTTTTGCTGCTTTGCTTCCTGACTTTTTAACACGTCAAAATTCATACACATAGACATTCAAAAATGGAAAAGGACCCTCCTCGACTGCATGCTGTTAACGTGTTTTAACAAATGGTTGCCGGTGCTCAGGCCGTCCTGTCTCAGATCGTTTGCCAATTTCCCCAGTGTAAAGACTCCCACCGTTGCTGATTTCAAACTACCAAAATGATGTCAACCAGCTTGGAAACTTCCTGCAAATTTCACAGTCAGCTCTTGGGAACCAGCAGGAGCCAACTCCAGCAAACTGCCAACGAAATTCTCCTTTCTAATTAGCCTTTCTCTCTTGCAAAAATCTTTGTGTCTAAACTTTGAAAGTTGTCTCTTGCAAATTACTCTTTTTCTTCTTAAGTCGAAATTTGTTTTCTTTGGGGGAATTTGGGACTGTGTCATGTTCTATTCCAATGACTGTAAATATATTTTAATCAGAAGAGAGGTATTTTTCATGCTCTGTTCCATAGATCTTTGCACGTGTGAGGAGAGACCTATACAGTTTTTGGTAGGTAGCAGTAGTAGAAATAGAGTTTGAAATATAGAAACAAACAACAGATGGAGGTGTTCAAGCAAGAAAGAATGTGGTGGCTTGGAACTGATCCTTGGTTCCGTTATCTGCAGATGTATGACTTATTGAAGACCCTTCTCTCTCCTGGCTACTTCTTTTAGCCCAAGGACATCAGTTGTCCTTCAGTCTTTTCTGAGGGAATCTGTCTTTCTCTCAGGTTTGTCCAATGAGACCAGGGCTACAACTGTTTGGCCCAAGTTCAGCTTCCTAATCAGATCCACATTTCCCTGGTCAAAAGGGAGGTGGGAATCGGAAGAGGGAGCAGAGAGCTCACCCACAGAGCATTAGTATGGAGTCACCTCCTCTTGGCTCTACTGGTACTTAAAAAAGCTGGTGGACTAGCTCCTCTGTGGTCCTTAGTTAGGTGGAGAAGTCATTGATGCCAAAGGTCTCCCACGCTGGGCTTTTAATTGGCCTCTGTGAGCAGAACTTTGTGTGGGCTCCTGATAACAAGCCTGGCTCTCCCAGGGCCAGTGTACTCAGACAGGGGCAGCTGACTCAAGCTTCATGAACATAGGGAGCAGCATGCCCTGGGCAGGCATTAGGGAGAGGGTGGTCCATGGCCACATAAAGAAGAAAGACTTGGCCGTTCCCTTCAAGAGTGTAGCCAGTATGCGTGGAAAAGGGCGCAAAGTCTAATTTGGATATCTGGGGTATCAGAGAAAGGGCTGAGCCAGCATGGGTAAGGAGCCTCTCCTCTGTGTGCACCCCTAGGCCTCCCAGTGCCCTGGATCATCTTGCATTCATTTTCTTTGTGTCCTTTCCTATTAAACATTAATTCTAAGAGGTCACCAAGTGAATGGTTGACTTAGAAATGCTTTAGAGGTCCCCATACACTCTAGGATATATATATACATACATATATATACATATATATACATATATATATATATATATATATATATATATATAGAGAGAGAGAGAGAGAGAGAGAGAGAGAGAGAGAGAGAACTCTGGTTTGAATCCCAGCACCCACATGGTGGCTACAAAACATCTGTAACTTTAGTTCCAGGGGATTCTATACCCTCTTTGGGTCCTACAAGTACCAGACACACATGTGGCACACAGACATTACATGCAGGCAAAACTCACCTGGAGTTTTGCTGAGAGAGAGGAAGGAAGGGTGATGGGTGCTGGTCAACACTATCTCTGAAGTGGCCTAGGAAGCTATCCTTTGCCCTCAATACCACACCCTTAGCTTAGCAGTATCCCCCACCACCCCCACCACCACCCCCACCCCCCCCCCACCCCCCCCCACCCCCACCCCTCCCCCCACCCCCCTGCAGAGCCCTGAAGCTAGTCTTCCAGCAGGCTTGTGGCTGTCTGGTCTGACTTCCGTAATGGCATCCCAGTCCACTCCCCAAACACTACTCTTTCGAGTCACTAAAATAACTTGGGTTCACATACATCTAGAAAATCCAGAAACATAAAATGCAACTGATGAACTCCCCTGAAGTGGAAAGCCATATTGATGAGAATTTTTCAAAGAGATTGCTGACATTTTTAAACACAAATCAATCCACAACCAAAGCTCATATGGTGAGCTTATTGATGCTTTTCTAAGACAAAAGGCCCAAATTCGGTTGTATCTATTCTCTTGTCTATGTAAGGACAGCTAAATGCAAGTATAGCCTGCCCCACCTAACCCTTCACAGCCAGAGACCCTCCCATTCTTTTAGTCAGCCTTTCTTACTTGGTGTGTGACTGCACTGCCCACAGGCTCACCCTAAGATTCCATACCCTCAGCCCGTACAGTGACTTCATCTCTACATCATGCCTTTCACCCGTGAGGTGCTTTAAGTTACACATTTTATTTATATATATATATATATATATATATATATATATATATATATATATATATATATATATAAGATTATATATTTTACCTATATGGGCACTTCGTCTGCATATATGTCTACATACTGGAAGAAGATGTTGGCTCCCATTATAAATGGTTGCAAGCCACCATGTAGTTGCTGGGAATTGAACCTCTAGAAGAACAGTCACCTGAGCCATCTCTCCAGCCTCCAAGTTATACATTCTTTATGTGCATGTTCCTAGAAAAACTGGTGTCTCCTGAACATTCAAGTAGAACCTACTGAGTCTGGTCTTTTCAGTAGGTTGTGGTCATGCCTGGCACAAAGTAGTAGGCACCCAGCAAATATTTATAGGGTGAATTGGCCTCCATTCGATCTGTCTGTTTCATCCCCTTGCCAGCTGTGTATGTTTGTTTTTATAATGTCCATGATTAATCTGTATTCTTTTCCTTTCCTCCATTATTGTAATAAGAACTGTACTAGAATAAAAGCCCACAGCTTAGGGCCCTCCACTACTTGCATTGTGCCTTTGTTGCTGGATTGGAGATGTCATTAGTTTCTAATGGCTTTGCTGTCCTGCTTAGGACCTTGAGATGTGAGCTCACTTTTCCTGAATCAGTACTGGAGAGATCAACTGCCTGCCATCTGTCAGCTCAAAAGGTGACTTGTAGGTGTTTGGAAACACTTGAAGCCAGAGAAGACAGTGTTGGGAGGATTTCAGAGTAATAATAGCTCCAGCTGAAGAGCCAGGGACCAGCTCAGTGGGCCCAGGAAGAGAGAGGGCAGGGCAGGTCAAGCACATTGGGCAGGGTGTGTATAGGTGGGTGTGGTTTGCCCACCATTCTGCCCACAGACCAGGGATTCTGGGCATGGAGGATGCCTGAGGGATTCTGGCCTCTGCCTTTGGCCATGTTTTACCAGAAAAAAACGCAATAAGGCAGACAGCACACCCTTGTTATTATGGTGCCGAGGATATGTAAATGTGAAGTTTCTGCCAAGGAACGGATACATCTATTTTCCATTTCTCATCAACAAACATTAAGGCAGGGCTATTTTGATATAAACTCAAAGAAAGGGGAAAGCCAGTGTTTTGAGGGGGACTATGAATCAGCACCTTACTTCACCCTCTGGGGTGAAGCTAATGGCAGGTAAACCCAGCCACAGACCTGGACATCATAGAGTTTGAATTTCCATGCCCAGCATAGAGGTTCTCCTTTAAGAGCTGCTTTAAATAGAGGACAGTGCTGGTAACAGAGTGTTTCCAGATCTGAATTAGAGAAATGTAATCTTAACCAGCTTCAGCAGAAAATATGCCAAGGGTCTCCCTGTTGTCCACACGTTGGTCGTCAAAGTCCCTTCTCACGCTGTCACTCCTTACATTAAGGTCTAACCCAGACTGGGTACCCTAATGGAAGCAGACATTTTATGCACACGGATGGCATCAGAGGTAGAGAAGGGTCCTGCACATCCTGGTGTCACTAAGCACGGGGAAAGGTTCTCTCGAAGACCCCACAGGTTCTCCATAACTCACTGGCCGTGCCATGTCACCTGCTCACTCTGAAAAGCACTGACAACCAGGGCAGTAAGCCACTCATGACCGCTGATCAAAAGGTTGAAAGAAGACAGTTGGCTTCCTCAGAGAAGATCCCAGTGGAGGATACAAAGATCTCTGCGTGTGCATTGAGCAGACAATCCAGAGTCCTCTGAAACACGGGTGCTGGTCATAGAGCCAGTTGCTCCTTGGATACTCTAATAGTTTTCAAACAATGGTTAGCTGCTTAACATCATTCAAATAATATCCCACCAGGAGAATAAGCTATTGGAATGAGCAAAGTCATAGGCCCTGTCAGGAAGCCCATGGATGGTGTGGTCAAGGTTCCTGGTTTAAAGATCTCCTGTAGAAAATCTATCTGGTTCCTTCTGCATTTTCTATTCCCGAGCACCTTTTGCCTTGACACAATTGTCTTTCGTGAGACCAATATCTCTGTGTGTGGAAGACAACTCCAAGAAGTCAGCTAGCAAGAGGGGACCGGAATTTGTAAAGTTTGGACAAACTGGGAATCCAGGGAAGACATTTGGTCTGATACTCGAAGTTAGGCCAGCGAACAAGAAGCCTAAGTGACGAGGGGCTGAGGTGAGGAGCTGTGTGGCCCAGGGCTAACCTTGGTGGCTATGTACCTGGCTGATACTGGCATGTAGGATAAACTAGATTTCATGGATACCAAAGGGCAGAAAAAGCATGCAGGCCAAAGGTTCTAGGAACTTCTTTTTGGACCAGGATGAATACAGGACTGGCACCTGAGTTGCTGGACACAAGGTTAAATTTGAATTTCAGATAAATAAACAATGTTTCAATACAACTGTGCCTTTCTTGCTGCAAATAGACTAAGGCATATATACTACCCTGTGTAAGGTGCAGCGAGGCAGTCCTTGCTTTTTGTCTGAGATTCATATTTCATGCGATTTTCTTTTTTTTTTTTTTAATATTTTTATTACATATTTTCCTCAATTACATTTCCAATACTATCCCAAAAGTCCCCCATAGCGCCCCCCACTTCCCTACCCACCCATTCCCATTCTTTTGGCCCTGGCATTCCCCTATATTGGGGCATATAAAGTTTGCAAGTCCAATGGGCCTCTCTTTCCATTGATGGCCGACTAGGCCATCTTTCCATACATATGCAGCTAGAGACAAGAGCTCGAGGGTTCTGGTTAGTACATCATGTTGTTCCAACAATAGGGTTGCAGATCCCTTTAGCTCCTTGGGTACTTTCTCTAGCTTCTCCATTGGGAGCCCTGTGATACATCCAATAGCTGACTGTGAACATCCACTCCTGTGTTTGCTAGGCCCCGGCATCGTCTCACAAGAGACAGCTATATTTGGGTCCTTTCAGCAAGATCTTATTAGTGTATGCAATGGTGTCAGCGTTTAGAAGCTGATTATGGGACGGATCCCTGGATACAGCAGTCTCTAAATGGTCCATCCTTTCATCACAGCTACGAACTTTGTCTCTGTAACTCCTTCCCTGGGTGTTTTGTTCCCAATTCTAAGAAGGTGCACAATGTCCACACTTTGGCGATTTTCTTAATTTATATTTTTTGCCTGTGGGTGTGGCATGTGAGCCATGACCTGTGTGTGGACTCAGTTTTCTCTTTCCGTCGTACATACTGTGATAACTTAAATGAGAAGTGTTCCCCTGTAGGCTCTTATACTTGAATGCATGATTCCCAAATAGTGGTGGTGATGTCCTGGGGGGAGGGGGGGAGGTTATATAACTTTTAGAAATGGGGGAGGGAAACTTACTGGACGAAGTACGTCACTGGGGAAGGGCTTTGCTGGAGGAATTACATCACTAGGGGAGGGCTTTGAGGGCTTATAGTCTCGCCTCATTTCCAATTTTTTCTCTCCTCACTGCTGACAGAACATGACCAGGCAGTTTACTGCAGGTACGCCATTCCCACCCTTGTGAACTCAAGCCTTTTAGGACCATAAGCCAAACTAAACTTTTACAGGTGGCTTCTGGTACTGGTGTTTTATCACAGCAACAGAAAGATGATGTAATACTCATGGATTCTAGGGATTAAACCCTTGTCATTGGGATTGTTAAACAGACATTTTCACTCACCAGGCTGTCTCACCAACCTTGTGCTGTACTTATCTGGTAACCCTGACCCCCCTATACAGGTGGTCACGGAGGGATCTGCTGCGATGCTCTGGTGTCGGTGATGACTGTGTACCGTGTTCTCCCTCTCACACGGAGCAGTCCGCCCCTCTTGCTCTACCCAACCAGTAGGATTTTGGGGCAAAGTACGTACCACATTAATTATCCAAATTTCCCATGAAAAGGACAGGTGTCTGTATGCCATCACAGTTGTAATTCTTGTTAGCCAGAATCCCTACTGGATCTGGCCACAGTGAAACACAGAGGCCCAGGTGATTCTGAGGCCTCGCCAGGTCTCTAAAGACCACTTTAGATTTTAAATTCCAGAGTATGAGGTCACTGCTCTGTTTATTGCACTTGATAAATATTTGTTGAGAGAAGGGATGAGTCCCCCACTCTCCTAACCGGTGTTTATCTTGTGGAACTCTGAGAGACCAGGAGTGGAGGCGGTTTTTCTTTCCATCTTCTTCCTGGTCTTGAGCCTCGTGGGAAAGGACCGGAGTGGAAGATCTGACAGAGAGTCTTGGAGAACACAGGGGAGACAGGAAAATGGCAGGACTAGCTAGGGAAGAGAGCACCTGAGCCTGCCAGAAGCATCCATACCATACCGGGGAGGAAGCCAAGTTCTTAATCGCCTCCTCGGGCAAAAAGACCTGAGATTTCAAGTTGAGAACAAGTCTTCAGGTATTTTCACATGATCCCTTTGGACTCTGTCTTGGCATGGTCTGTTTGTTCAGCATCTTAAGGAGAATGAGGCTGAACTTGGAATCCTCCAACCTGGCGCCTAAGGCACACTGGAAATGCATCGACGGAACTTGGTGGGTGGCGGATAATGGCCGTCCTTCCTAATCTCAGTAATTTCTCAGATCACTGGTGGGTCTGAGAACTCTACTCCCCCTTAGCTCCTCAGCCCATAGCAATGTACAGGCTAGCCTTCTGTCCATGAACTTAAACCTAGAATGTGCCAGGCTGCCTTTATCCCCTCTCTAGAGATATACCCAGGATGGGGGTGGGGGGGTATGCACTTTGTCTCATGAAAGAATGATGTCATGGGTAACAGGCTCCAATCATTCACTGGGGAACAGGTCCCCTCTCAATCTGTCCCCTCATCTGTGTGGCTGGGGAGGCTGCCACAAGACTGCAGGGCTCTGGAAAATGCTGGTGCTTTCTAGAATTTCTGCAGCATAAGGCTCCTCAGTGGGGCTCCAGGTCAGGAGTGAAGAGGCAAATCCTTTGATTTTTTTTTCCTTTGTGACTTTGGTTCTGTCCCCTCCTGCCCTTCCTCCGTTTAAGCAATCCCATGCAGCACTGTGAGTAAGTCAGACCTGCTGGTGACTGACTCCCCACAACGTGAGCACTCAAACTTGGAAGGGGTCAGTCTTAGCCCATGTGTGCTATATAACAAAAGACTGAACTCTGGGTTACTTATGATGGATTTTTTTTTTAGTTGTGGTACTTTGGGAGGTTCAAGTACAAGGTCAAAGTGCCAGAAGAGTACTATGCTCTGTCACCGCAGCCTCAGGAAGAGATGGATGCTATATTCTGTGCTGTAAGAACAAGAGTCATAACCTAGCTCCATCCTGTCCTTTAAAAGACACCTGTTCATTCCTGAACAGTTCGTGGGGTAAACTAACGTCACCCCAATCAAGATTCAGTTTCAAGATAAAGATAAGAATTTGGAAGGGACACGTGACTGGGGTATTCTGTCCTTAATACTTAGGAGTATACACAAGCTTCCTTCCTTACAAATCTGAACTTGAAAATAAAGCAAAAACTTTAATATTAAAATTAAACTACAAATATAAACACATGATTTTAAAAAAGCCACCTCAGGAATACTCAAGATGAAGAAAAATGTCCACAAAAATATATAGAATCTAAAGCTGAATCACAGTCATCTTGGGGGTAGGGATAAACACTGGAGTGTGATTGTTCCTGTAAGAGGTAAAAACCAGTCTTTACTGATGTGACTGTGTATGTGGTTTAGAGAAAGTGGACTGAACCAAACAGAGTGGAACAGGAAAGAAACTGGCAGGAGGCAAGAGCCAACCGAAGCTCTTCTCAGCGGTGTCTTACGGAGCGAGGTCTCCACTATGCAGGTCGGTGTCTCCACAAAGTGCAAGCTGCAGAGGCTGTCTGAGAGGGTGGGGTCCTTCCTGAGCAACTTGCTCTGAGCTTTGCCTGTTCTACACCCAATCCTCAGAGGAGAGCTCGCACTGATTGGGTCAATACAAATAGTCTGCCTACTTGGTAATTGTATTTCCAATAGAAAAATCAATGAGTGAGCTTTCGTGCTGGTAACTGTCTACACCCTTCAGCGTGCTCAGAGAATGTAGGATTTAAAGTCTAGGGTGCTGAATGCATGGATGTGGGCAAGCCATAAGGTGAAGGTTATCCTTGATCCATCCATGGTCTTCCTCAGTGGCATCCTTTCCTTGTGCATGTACATCTACATGCCTTGGCCAGGGTGGTCCACCCTCCCACTCCCACTCACCTCCCCAGGGTCACTGGGAATGCCCTATGTAAAATCTACTTGGGTGGTTTTTAGCCTTGCCCCTCTGTATATATACTCGCCTGGTTCATGTCCTCTCTAGTCTTCTCTTACACTCTTGTTAAAGGCCAAGAGAGCACAGGCATTCCCTGGAGGCCTCTGAGAGAGTCAGGGCTAGAACACCCCACACTCCTTCAGGGCTGTTCCTACTGAATCCTGAGTTCACAGCTGGCAGGGGTCAGATGGGGATTCAGTCTGCACTCACTCCCATGGACTCTGACTTGCCTCCTCTTCATCTGAGGCCTTTCCCACAGGAAGGCCTGGGAAAGGAGGGGGGTTCTTCCCAGAGAGCTGCTCGGCCGAACCCGTCTTTCCGTGATCTTCGGGGTTCCTCTGAGGATTCTCCCAGCACCAGGCCTTCAGGCCTGACTCTATAAGTGTCTGGGAAGAGCAGGGGGCTGAGGGAGCTAGTTTCCATAGCACTTGAGGCCCATGCCAAGTCGGAGAGTCTGTGGGGCCTCGGTAGGAACAGGATTTCCTGTGGACCAACCCTCAGGCGAGCTCTTCCCCACTTCTTGAAACCTTCACTCTTTCCGCTGCTCCAAAGAGCTTTTATTCTGTTGGATATATTTCTTCTTGTCTTCTGAGAGAGCTGGGCTGGGGTTGTACACACATGGATGTAAAAACCACCCCTGGGGCTCCCTCCTCCCTCTCTCTTGGCAGATAGTCAAAGTCTGATAAAGCAATTTGGCCCATCTCCTCTGGAGTTTAAAACTTCCATGTGTTGTGAATATGCTTCTTAATGAAGCTAGCAACTCCACTCCTGACTCGCTATGTCAGCCCCAACATCCTGGAGAATGGGGTGGCTAAGAGGAAACATCACCAAAACACCTCATGTGGCAGATTAGGAAACCGAGGCTCAAAGATTTTAAATAACTTGCCTGAGGACCCTTGTTAGCTAATAGCAGAATGCATTACTGGCTATTAAAAATATTTATGCTCTTAATTAATGATGAGATCAGATCCTGTGCAGTTATATGCTAAGAATTTAAATACAGTAAGAGGGTTATATACCCAAGACCTCAGGATAAAAAATGTCTCAAAAGTCAAGCAGCGGTGGTACACAACTTTAATCCCAGCACCTGGGAGGCAAAGGCAGAGGCAGATGGATCTGAGTTTGAGGCCAGCCTGGTCTTCTAGGAAATCCAGGGCTACACAGAGAAACTCTGTCTTGAAGAAGGAAGAAAAAAAAAAGTATCTCAAATATGGCTGAGGAGTCAGCTCAGGTGAAAAAAGTGCTTCTTTCACACAGGTAAGGACCATGGTGCCAATGACAGGTGGGAGTGGCAGCTCACCTACAATTCCCTAGTGCCTGGAAGACTCTCCAGCAGAGAGTGATTAAAGAAGGCTATTAACATCAGCCTGGGACTTACATGTGCACTCACACACACATGTACACGCACACACACGTATGCCCATACATGTGAGTAAGAATATACATATACCCCATCTGCCCATACACAAACTGGAATAAAGATGAATATCTAAAACAGCCAGTTGTTCAGAAGGAATCTGTAAAGAGCTATAGCTATCACTTAAAACGAAGAAACCACTCTAGTGTGGAAAATGGAGCTGATGGGTGTGTGCTGTGAGCTGAGGGTGTGACCCACAGTGAACTGGTGGCACTAGGACTCTCCAGGTCACACAACGAGGACAGAATGGTCTGATTGCAATGCATGGTCATGGTGCCCTCACGGTTGTCTGGCTATCAGCACGGAAGTTGGTCCTGCCCTAGGTCAATGGCTCATTCAGCAGAGAGACGCTATTTCAAGGTATGGAGTTGCCACTGCAGAGCCGTGCATGTGATATGTATTTTTCTCCTTCCTTATCTTTATGTTCTTTGAAAACCAACATATCTGAGTTCTAGAAGTAATTAATCTAGAACTGACCAAAGCCTGCCCTTCCAAGTAAACAGCTTTGGACAAGATGCCAAACATTTTTCAGTTTTCAAAGTCATGGCAAATATAATTTAGAAGAAGGCAGCGAACAGTAATCATTGCTAATCTTCATTTTGGTCTATGATTTAATTTTATGTACATGGACACTGTGCCCACTTGTGTGGCTATGTACCATGTGAGTGCAGTACCTGAGGAGGACAGAAGAGGGCAGTGTATATATGTATTATATTATATTATATTATATTATATTATATTATATTATATTATAGGTTTTTCAGTGCAACTCACTCATATACTATGTAGTACAAGGTCAGTTTCTTATATTCTAGGTTTTTCAGTGCAACTCACTCATATATTATGTACAACACTGTGCATTTCTTATATTCTAGGTTTTACAGTGCAACTCACTCATATACTATATAGTACAAGGTCGGTTTCTTATATTCTAGGTTTTTCAGTGCAACTCACTCATATACTATGTACTATAATGTGTGTTTCTTATATTCTAGGTTTTTCAGTGCAACTAACTCATATACTATGTACTACAAGGTCAGTTTCTTATATTCTAGGTTTTTCAGTGCAACTCACTCTTATACTATGTACTACACTGTGTGTTTCTAGGTTTTTCAGTGCAACTGAACATGGGCCTGGACAATTGTGAGCTGTTATGTGGGTGCTGGGACTTGAACCCTGGTCCTCTAGGACAGCAACGTGCTAGCTAGTTGTAGGTCAGCTTGACTCAAGTTCATTTTGGAAGAGGGACCTTCAATTGAGAAAATATCTTACCAGATTGGACTATGAGCAAGACTGTAGTGCCTCACTTTCTCAACTAGTCAATGATATGGAAGGGCCTGGTTCTTTGTGGGTGATGCCATCCGATGGTATAAGAGGGCAGGCTGAGCAAGCCACGAAGAATGAGCCAGTAACTAGTACTGCTCTGTGGCCTCTGCTTCAGGCCCAGCTCCGGGTGCCTGCCTTGAGTTCTTGCTCTGACTTCTTTCCCTGATGGACTGTGATGCAGAACTGTGTGCAAAAGAAACTTTTTCTTTCCCAGATTGCTTTCTGGTCATAGTGCTTTATCACAGTAATAGAAATCCTAACTAAGGCAAGCAGTAAGTACTCCACCCACTGAGCCACCTCTCCAGCCCCCCCACCCCCCCCCCACACACACGCACACACCATTTTCTTACACACAACCTGGAGATAAAACATTCATGGCTGTACCTGATTTTCCATCCAGTCACACTATCTTGGTATTTAGATAGCGCCCACTTTTTGGTATACGTGGGATTTCCAACTATGAGAATGGTTATATATCCCAGATTATAGTTCTTCATTTTATTTTTGTATTCTCTGAGGGTGATCACACTTAGAAACTGAAGGTACTTGGACGTGTCTAGAGGGGCATGTTCTCATCGGTAGAATGGAACACTGGATAAGGTCATCCTTGAGGTGCCTGCAAGATCCCCGCTTTCTGTGGTTTCTATGGGAAGACCTCGCCCAATCCCCTCGCATGGAAGGTGGAAAGCCTGGCTTCTCAGAATCTTCCTTCCCACTGCCCTCCTTTGCATCTCATGTGGCTCACTTTATGGTGGCTATTTATTTTATGATCTCTTTCTCCAGTGGAGCTAAGGAGCTCCATCCCTCCACACCACCCTGAGCTGCAAGAGGCAACCTTTGTCCCGTAAGATAAAGACTAAATCAAATTCTTTACTCTCACAGCCTTCAACTTGTCTCCATGCAGCCCTGTCGACTGATAATAATGGGGCAGTAGCCTGCTCTACCAACACATAAGCTGGTTTGCGGGTGTCTGGGTAGTTGCTTTTGTGCAAGTTTCTTTATCCATTGTAGGCTTGTTTATAAATTTCAAGGCAGTAACTCAACAGCTACTCACCATCAGTGATGCAGAGCTGAATTTGAAAGATGCAGGGTCACAGTCTAGGTCTCCACTGCAAGGGTCACAAGTGACTGCAAGCCACATGTCCTTAAAGGAACCTTACTGAAGTATAACAGTGTTTAATTAATGAGGCTTAGACAATGTAGTCTGTAGCAGGCTGGATGTAGAGACCTATGTAGTATGAAGTCTGAAGGTAGTTTTGGGCTGGTTTTCTCTTCAAACACCAATGAGTCTGACAAAAAGGAGGGAGAAAGGGCCACATGTCAGCAATAGCATGCTCTACCAGAGTGTCTGTTTTGTTCTGAGACAGGGCCTCTCTGTGTAGCCCTGGCTCTCCTAGAACCAGGCTGTAGACCAGGCTGGCTTTGAACTCAAAGAGATCCTCCTGCCCCTGCCTCCTGAGTGCTGGGACTAAAAGTATGCACTACCACACCCAGCATTTGGGAACCAAAAAGGGGAGCCAGGGGATGCCCTGGGGAAGGGGAGGGGCCCATGGATGCCCTGGGGAAGGGGAGACCCACACCCCGCCAGAGTTTTACCTATTCTCTGGTCTGTCAGGCGTGGGAGAGCTGCCATACACTTTCCACTCAGTCCCGGGTGGGCATTCCTCTGACCCACTCTTCAGGGGTTGGCAAAGGGGCAGCCCTACCTGGGAACCCTGGAGCTACTTTGCTAAAGCCACCGGGGTTATAGGAGAGAGGGATGAGGGAAGAGAGGTTCCCAATACCTGCAAGAGTGAGTGCAGCAGATCTTGATGAGCAGAGACTCTCTATGGTTTTAGAGCTTTATTATAGGAAGACAGGGGGAAAGAGAGAAGGTAGAAAAGAGAGGGAGGGGAGGCTAGAGAGAAAGAGTGAGAGGGAGAGAGGAAAGGAGAGGAGAAGACAAAGAGAAAGGAAAGAGGGGAGAGGAGTGAGAGAAGTGAGAGGTAAGAGAACAAAGGAGTGAGAGAGGGAGGTGGGGGCCTAACAGCCCCTTTTAAAGTATGCTGTCTTATCTTATTGTTGCTAGGTGACTGGGGAGGAGTTTAGCCTGAAGGTCAGAAGCTTGGGCCATTGACTTCTAGCCATGCTTCTCTTGTGGGGGCTGGTAACTTAGGCAGGAGCCAGAGTTCCAGGAACATGAGGGAATGCCTACCGTGTCATGAAGGTGAATTATTACCCTTCGGGGTTCAGACCTCAACTCAACTGGAGACCAGCCTGCAGTTCCCCACAGTAGAGCAAGAGCTCACATAGCATCCAGATGGCAGCTCCCTTTCTGGAAGGTAGCAGCATCTCGGGAAGGTGGATAGACCTTCATGGTCCTCATTTCCATCTGGAAGTCACTTCTGTTCCTTGTCCTTTAGGCCTCTTCTTTTTGGGCATCAGGAAGACACTCTGGGGACCACATATTCCCTAAGCCTTTTTTTTTTAAATCTAAGTTTCAAGGAGACAAAGAGATTCAAAGCTACTACAGGGGGCTGGCAAGATGGCTTGGGGGTTAAGAGCATCCACTGTTCTTGTAGAGGACCTGGGTTGAGTTCTGTACATCACATGGTGGTTCACAGCCATCCATACTCCCAGTTCCAGGGGATCTGATGCTTGCTTCTGATTTCTGTGGTATCAGGCCTGAGTGTGGTTTACATACTAATATGTAAGTAAAACATTCATACACATAAAATAAATCTAAAACAAATTTAAAGAATACGCTTCAAAACTAAACCTTCAGTACTCTGTGAATCATTACACACCCACTATCTATATCTATATCCATATCCATATCTATATCTATATCCATATCTATATATATCACATAAACCCGCTATATATATATATCACTCATACATACATAAACACCACATGCACAAATAGTATACATATACATATCACATATACACATACATATATGCACATACCACATATATACACACATCACACATACCACATGTACACATACATCCATATATACCACACCTACACACACAACACATACATGCATGCACACACACCACACATACATGCACACATGCCACACATACATACACATGTACACACACACACCACATATACACTACAAACACACACACAGCATACGTGTACACACACAGACACACACACACATCACATGCACACGTGTACACACACAGACACACACAAACATCACATGCACACGTGTACACACACAGACACACACAAACATCACATGCACACATGTATACACATACCACACATATACTACACTATACATAAACACCTATAGGAATCCAATTATTCCCAGTTGTTATAAGCCGGATGTGAGGTGCTTGAAGATAAGCACCTTTGAAGATTCCATCTCGATGTCAGTGTCTCTTCTGTCTGTTTCTGGTCAGTGCTGATGGGCTGTGTCCTTCCTTTCTGACTCAAGGTTTATGCCCATCTCTGTTAGTGGTGACATCATAATGAACTGCCTACTGTGTGCACCTTGGGCATTTGAAACAGTGACTTCTAATCTGTCATCTCACTTTTTTTTTTCAAATACAATTAAACCTCTTGGCTTGTAGGGCCCAACTTACCCTGTTCTGATAAAACTGATTCTCATCACACTGTAAGGATCAACAATACGGGCATCCTTGGCCATTTATGTTGCAGGCTGGATGTCCAGAGTGTCTTCCAAGGCTAAGTGATGTTTCTGTCCATTTTTTATTACCTCCATATGGAGCCGATAGTCCCTTGATTTTGCGACATAAGAGAAAGCACTTTGCAGCGATCTAATTTTGTTCCTACTATTGTCCATAACTCTGCAGCTCCTGTCAGCACAGAAATGGCCATCCACGACAGCTGGCCGTTAGTTCAGATATTTCACATTCTCTAGGTAAGCTCAGTACTACCCAACCGGGTTCCTGACGCCTGCTTCCTGGGCTCTTGTTCAACCCACCTTTTAGGTTCTGCTCTTTTTAGTTCTTCCACTCCTAGATATCAGATAAAGCCGGATGAAGGCAACTTTAAAAACCTGGAGGTATGCTTCCCCTCTCATTTCTGCTTCTCTTTCTAAGGATGATGGCATCAGCTACACCCAATAATCTCGTCTTGTTTCATCATCAGTTTGATGCCACATAGCTAGCTATACCCATAAACAGGGCTGCGTTTCAGTTTAATTCCCTTGCTCCTCCCACGAAGCAAAGGGAGAGAGAATGGCGATCAAGAGGAGAGCCACAAGCTCCTGACGTACGTAAACTTCATGTTTGTCACTGGGAGCCTCTTGGTGGCCACAGAACAGGTGTGCATCACCAGGCTGGGTGCTGACCTGGGTGAGGAGGAAACTGTTCCAGAGGGTGGACTGTCAGACGCAAGAGGCATGCTGACAGAGAAGGAGTTACCCCGGGACTTCCCCCCGCCCCCGCCCCCACCCATCAGTATTCCATCAAGTCATATCGAAGTTACAGAGAGGTTCTAGACATATTTAAGAGCACAGTCCTGACATTGAGACCAACATTAATATGCCTTAATGAGTGTAACTGTACACACAGTAGGGCTCACCATGCTAGAAGTCTTAAGGGTGCAACTGAAAGGAGACAGAGACAGTCAACAGCGCTGAGACACTCCCTTCTGTCCTAAGCTTTGTCTAGTGGTTTTGTCTACATTGTGTAGAGTCACAGAGAATCGTGAGTCTGTGCAGGTTCTAAGATCATGTCCTCCAGCTTGTACCCTTGGAAGACTCTCGAAATCAACCCTTTTTTAAGGCCAGTCCCAAAGCTGTCTTCTCTAGAAAAACATTTTCTAAACTTCTGAGCGAGAAAATGGGGCCCATCCTTTGCTGACCATGTGATACAGTGTTCCTAGAGGCAGCTTCTGTGCTTTCCCCTCAGAGCCGCGCATGCCTAGTACTTGGCACACAACAGGTCTCCTGGGGAAGGTTAATCAAATGCAATTGCCAACTGGCCTTCCCCATCAAAGAAAATTCTCACCTCCATTCCCCATAAATATAGAAAAATGATCCCTTTCACTCTTTCCTCTGAACTTCATTTTCTCCCAGAGAAAGTCAATAAAAACGGTGCCATCTAGGGTGGAAAACATTCTCCAGCCTTCTCGGGAAGTGACCTAACAGGGAATAATAACAAATAGGAGATGGTGTCAGTAAGAAACGACCTTATTATTCGGTCGCCCAAAAGAGATTTCCAATATCGTGTATTTTTGAGCTTCCAAGGAACTTGAGCGTCGGCTATTAATTGGTTCCAAATAAATCCAAAGCTTAGCAAATACATCTGCATAATCACATGGCCATTAAAAGGAAACATAAGATCAAAGATCATCCATCCATGTACAAAGACTGAAAGTGTTTTTGGCCAAAGTAAGTAATGCCGTTCCCTGCTTCTCACAAGCATATTAGCATCCTAGGCACTAAATCAAAGCGCTTCTACCCCACCAGCCTTCATGGTTTTCCTTTCTTCACTGTATATAAATGAGAAACGTAAGCTAAATGTCTCACAAGTTCTCTCCATCTCAATGGAGACATCTTCAAACACAGTTACACGGTTCTGTCCATTTCTGTGCATCCTGTCTCTGTCACACGGTAGACCCAATAACTAAGAAAAATGGTTATATGCTGGACAGTGGTGGCGCACACCTTTAATCCCAGCACTTGCGAGGAAGAGGCAGGTGGATTTCTGAGTTTGAGGCCAACCTGGTCTGCAGAGAGAGTTCCAGGACAGCCAGGGCTATACAGAGAAACCCTGTCTCGAAAAACAAAAAAAAGGAAGAAAGAAAGAAAGAAAGAAAGAAAGAAAGAAAGAAAGAAAGAAAGAAAGAAAGAAAGAAAAGAAAGAAAAAGAAAGAAAGGAAGGAAGGAAGGAAGGAAGAAAGAAAGAAAGAAAGAAAGAAAGAAAGAAAGAAAGAAAGAAAGAAAGAAAGAAAGAAAGAAAGAAAGGAAGAAAGAAAGAAAGGAAGAAAGAAAAATAGTTACAAAGATCCTTTAAATTAAATTTTAATGGCTTGTGATTCAAGGTGTTAGTCACAGTTCGGATGATTTCATATATAAAAATAGACCAACTGTTACCAAGATGCTCTTTAAACGTCTGATTGAGGCAGGCCAAACTCAGGAGTAGAGGCATTTTTTTCCTGGTGTCAATTTGCATCCATCCATTCATTCAGGAAGTATTTGCTGAATATTTATTAAGAACCAGGTTCTTAAGTCATTATAGAGTCATTTATTGAACGTGCCTGACTCATGTATGAGTCTTTAATGTCTGAATGTTTCTTAAAGAATTAGGAAAAAATTAAATTGTTGAATCAATCAGGCCTGGAACTTGACACTGGTAATATACTCTCAGTAAGACAAATTTATTGTCACAGTAGTAGAGGAATTGCAGATAAAGATGTTAGGGGCTGGGGGTACAGCAGAGTGAGAAGATGAAGGGTTGGCATATACAAGTTGTTGGGTTAACCCCCCTTCCAAAGCCATCCTAGAATCAGTGGAAATTCGTATAACATAAATCTATGATACTTCCTTAACAGAATCAACAGAGGTTGCCCGCAGCTGAGTTCACAAAATGAACCGTCCCCTAATCCAGACCATGGCTCCACAGCAAAGCTGGCACTGAGTTTTTCCCTGAAAACTGAGCCCCAACCTGGGCCAGGAGAAGTGGGGTCCCACTCTTTAACAGAAACAAAAGGATCAATTTGGAGCTAGGACTCCAAATGACAACATTCCACCTGCTGTGTGGAGTTAGAGAAGAAGTCATCTGGCCTCTAGATGGAGCTGATCTTGCTAGAGAACAAAGGGACAGAGTCAGGAGAGAAGGCAGGGCTCTCCACAGCACCCCTCTTCTTCATTTAGCCATCCTGCATGAGCCTGTATTCCTGCCCTTCCCCCATCTCACACACACACACACACACACACACACACACACACATACACACTGCCAAGCATCTTACAGTATAGCGCTGGCTGGTTTAGAACTCTCTGTACTCCAGGTAGTCCTTCTACCCCTCCCTCCCACTTAGTCCTGGAACTACAGGTTTGCACTACCACGACCAATTAAATTCCATTTAATGTAACTAAGGACCTTGGAAATGGATGCAAAGAAAAAAGCACTTGCTGCCTGAGCCTGGTGCCCTGAGTTCAATCCCCAAAATCCACACTCGGAGAGAACTGACTCCCTAACGTTGTCCCCTGGCTTTCTCACGTGCATGTATGTATGTGTGCACAGAGACATACAGGCACGCATGCAGCATGTGCACAGATGCACCAAAACTAATAACAACAAATAAATACATTGTAAAGTTTAGCTACCTAGGCCAAGTGGGGTGGGAGGCCGGATTAGGAAGCTCAACACTTTGAGACAAGCCTGGGCTGCCTTGTCCCCATCTCCCCAACAACAACAACAACATCAAACAAGCCAAAAAGGAAACAAGATCTGGAGATTCAGCTCACTGACATGGGTTTGCAAAACCTACCCTTGCCCCTGGACCCAATTCCCAGTACACAAATAAACAAAATTATTTCAACAGTGTATATGAGGGACTCTGTAAAGAAACTACTGGGATATCTGCTCTATTATCAGTGGGGGTGGAGGATAGTGTGTGTGTGTGTGTGTGTGTGTGTGTGTGTGTGTGTGTGTGTGTGAGAGAGAGAGAGAGAGATGCAAAGGCACCTGGAAGATTCTGGAGCAGACTGGACATGGCCAGGGCTAGAGAAGGGCAGAGTGGGAGAGTCGTAGAGATAGGGAGATAGCAGGAGATAGAGAATAAGTCATAGGAGAGATGGAGTCATAAGGAGAATAAGTCATAAGAAGGATGGAGGGAGAGAGAGACAGAGGGAGGGAGGGAGGAAGGGATGGACAGACAGACAGAGGGATGGGCTGACAGACAGATTGAGGGAGGGAGACAGACAGAAACAGAGGAAGGGAGGGAGAGAGGGAAGGAGGAAGGAAAGGAGGGAGGGAGGGAAACAGAGACAGACAGAGGGAGGGGAAGAGAAAGAATAGAAAGATAAAAAATGTGGGGTGGACAGACACATGGATTATAAGGAGGATCAGTAACTGGAGGAGAGAAGGGCCAGCACACCAGTGTGGACTTTGAAATGTATAACAGGTACTCATGATACTAAGGGAGTCTGGGTGCCAGCATGGGCTTTGATATTCTGATAGCTGCCACAGGTATGTGTCAATGGATAACCAAGCGAAAGGACTCCTTTAGGAGATGAGAATCCAGTTCCTTACAAGTTCTATAGTCCAGTTTGAGCTCATTTCTGGATATATGGACATCCTGAAACCTAACAGAAGGCACAGAGGAGATAGAACAAAGCTTTCAACAAGAAAAGACAATGAGTCTAATGGTTTTCTTCTCTTTTGCAACTCAGGAGTTGTTAATATTTGGAGATGACTAAAATTGATTGTTCATCTTGGGTCGTTTGTCTATCCATATCCACTTGATTCTGGCCATAGATTTGGGGTCAAAGACTAGATGACTCCTGAAGCCTACCCTACCCTCTCACCCTGACACGTGGTGGTGCAAGGGAGAAGCTGCGGTTGTCAGAGGAGGAAAAGTAGGGACACATTCAGAGACACTTTTCCCTGCCTGCCTTCTTCTTTCCTTCCTTCCTCCTTCCTTCCTTCCTTCCTTCCCTTCTTCTTCTTCCTCTTCCTTCTCCTCTGTCTTCTCTCCCTCCCTCCTCTCTCTCTCTCTCTCTGTCTGTCTCTACCTTCCTTCCTTTCTTTTTTGTAGACAGGGTCTCACATTATTCTTGGATGGCCTGGAACTCACCATTGGTACCAGGTGTGGTCTCAAACTCCTAGAAAACTGTTTGCTCTGCCTCTCAAGGGCTGGGGTTAAAGGTGTGCTCCCACTAAAAACACATTATATTACTACTCAATCTTTGCATTTCATTCCTACCATTGAGAATTCTTCAGCTGTCCCTTCAGTCATAGTTTTCCTATGAACACTCATTTTCTGTGATTTTTCTCTAACAAGCAAGTCAAAGGCATTTTCAGCCACCTGGCAACTATTTGAGATGACTCAGAACACAGGTTGGACAGTTTTCTCAATACAAGTTAAGAATCCTGAAATCTGAAATTTGAATTGGTCCAGAGTCTGAAATGTTTTGAGCACCGACTGGATCCACCGGTGGAAAACTTCATGCCGTGAATATTGATATCATATCAAAATCGTTTGAAATAGTATATGAAGCCACTATCATACTATCATATGTAGAAGACCTATGAGGACCTTAAGTCAATTGTTTGGTGAGATGCAGACCCTGCCCTATGATATTATAGATACGCACATATTTCAAAATCGAAACTCATCTCAAATCAGAGATACCTTGACCTCAAGCACCTCTTCCAGGCTGTTCAGCCTGTATGTGACTGCATTAAGTATAGTTCTCCCTCTGCATCCAGTGAAACACTACAGTGTACAAAACGTTGACCCTGAAGGGTCAGAGAACAGGAATCCTCAGTTATAAGCATGAGCACTCTCACCCCTCGGGGGCGCTCCTTCCAAGCTTCAAAACCTTACTTTTCTAAGGACAGTTGAACTATCAGACTTTGTGCACACAGAATTCTATCACAACGGTCCGATCCATTTTTGTCTGTTCTATATAGGTCTCCAATTAGAGTCCCATCTCAAGCAAATAGCCATGATAATTTAAATTAATTTTGAGTAGCTTGAAGCTGACAACCCTAGCATTAAAATAAATGCTTTTGTTACGGAGGTAATTTATTTACATGGTGCTGCAAGCTGCCACCTCTCTTGGATCCCCTTTAATCCAAACCGTGCAGTCTCAAAAGAGGTGACGTAATTAGAAATGGATGAGAAGTGGTCTAGATCCTTCCTTGTCCTCCCGCTGGGCCTTTCCCTGCAGCCTTCTGGTTGGGTAGGAGTTTGATGCTGTACTGATGGGAGAAGTGGGATTTCACTTCCATGCTGATCATGGAAATTTCCTGGAGAAGGACAGTGTCCCAGAGGCTTCTGGTGTGTGTGTGTGTGTGTGTGTGTGTGTGTGTGTGTGTGTGTGTGTGGTGTTCAATCTGTATGTTCAACCTGGAAGGAGCTATACTGGAGACTGGCAGGGAGAAGGGAGCTATTTGGTTCCTAAAATGTGCCTGTATCTGCTCCTTTCTCACCAGGCTGGGTGTTGTAACTGCAAGTCTTTGTTTTTCCTCTTCCTCTTCCAGGTGTGAATGAGCCCAAGCAAGAAGACACCTGCTGAAGAAACAGCCAGATTTCCACGTCATTTGCATGAACCCTGCTGTGAAATGAACCAAGCAAGGACTTGTTAGACACTTCCTCCCTTCCCTTGCTGAGCACTCCCGGGCCATTGTTTCAGTGTGGTTTAATTGTATCCTGTCCTTCTTTTGCCAAGGCAAACATCCCAGTCTCACAGGAGACATCCCTAGAGCTCATCTACTGGCCTGAACATGAACATGGGCAAAGCTGATGATTGGGAGCCTTTCCAAGGGACTTGGGTCCCCACGGGGTCCAGTCTCAGGAAGCAGGACCTCTCATGATGCTGGTGTCTGGGAGTGAGCACCATGCCCATCACCCAGGACAATGCTTTGCTGCACCTGCCCCTCCTGTACGAGTGGCTGCAGAACAGCCTTCGGGAGGGTGGGGACAGTCCCGAGCAGCGGCTCTGCCAGGCAGCCATCCAGAAGTTGCAGGAGTACATCCAACTGAACTTGGCTGTGGAGGAGAGCACAGTCCCATGTGAGCACAGTCCCCCAGAGATGGAGATCTGTACGGTGTACCTCACCAAGCAGCTGGGAGACACTGAAACTGTGGGGCTCAGTTTTGGCAACATCCCTGTTTTCGGGGACTATGGTGAAAAGCGTCGAGGAGGTAAGAAGAGGAAAACCCACCAGGGGCCAGTGCTGGACGTGGGCTGCATCTGGGTGACAGAGCTGAGGAAGAACAGCCCAGCGGGGAAGAGCGGGAAAGTTCGGCTCCGGGATGAGATCCTTTCCCTGAACGGACAGCTGATGGTCGGAGTTGATGTCAGTGGGGCCAGGTAAGCAAGGGTTTAGCACGCAACCCATGATTGGATTATATCTTACTTGGTGCTATATTTCTAGAGTTCTTATTGCCCTGGCAAGAAGCTGTTGACTTTTGTGCCCTACAGGAAAACACACTGAGTCCTAGGCTCCTGTGGTCTCTTAAGATCCCAGGAGTTAAAAGGAGAGGAGAAGACTTGATATTTCAAAGCGCACTTCCTAGAAATATCCATGTGTTGAGTTGCATCTATTTGTCACTGAATCCCTGATTGGTGTGTTCTATTATTTGGGGGGGGGGTGGTTCTGTTTGCTAAGAACACCTATATTCAAAGCATTTCCCTTTCCCTGAAACTTGAGGTAAAAAGAAAACAAACACTATGTGAAACTATAAGAAATGTCCCATTGAACGAGACTCTATCAGTCAGCTCAGCATTTCATTGGCAATCAGAAGCCCAAAGCTGTGGTCCTGGGTGTCTTGCATATCAACTTCACCTACAACAGACACAGGACTCCCAGAGAATTCAAGCGCAGACACCCACCCTGACACACTTACATTTTCTAACCACCCACCCTACCCCACCCCACCCCCAACACTGTAGGAAGTTAAGACAGGACAGGCTAGGTTGTTTCCCTGGTGAATCTGGCTTCCCAGAAACACTATCAATTCAGAGATAGGCCAGGTGGGCTCGTAGAGATTGGAAAAGCTCTCATGGTTACAGTTTATCCCTTTGAAAAGATGAAGACTGAAACCAGCCATGGTGAAAGCCACAGAGGGAAGTCTAAGAGTAATCCTGTGCCAGTTTTCACTTGCCACCTTGTATCAGCAGTATACATGATACTCAGAGATGCCTATGTGCAGGAAAGCTCACACAAGGCGCGGTGTCCTTGGTTTTTATGGGATTGGTCATGTAGGCCTGACCTTAGTCACCCTAGTTTCTAGTCCCTTTAGTAGTATATTAATACCATGTGGCCAAAAGCTTTCAAGCTCCGTAGCATAGCTAAGCAACCCTAGATACACAGAGGTGCTATCCCCACACTGGATATTCCAAGGGCTTACCTGTTGCTTCCCAGGGCTGGTCAGAAGCCAGTCTTTCCTTTAGAATGTGTGTGGGTTGAACGCTTCAGACCTTCTGAGTTCACATTCTCCTATGTACCTGGAGCCCTAGGCACCCATTGCCACATAACAACCCAGAAGCCAGCAGGAGAAGATAAGGAGACTTGCTTGATTTTTTTTTCAAAGCTCACTTCCTGGTCCCTTTTGAAGACTTAAAAGACATACCACCTTCTAAGCAGCATCTACCAGAGTGGACAACTGCCCCCACACACCCCCCAGTTCCTAATCACTTGTCTATATGAGAAGCTTAAATGGGAGGGCTCTACCATATTTACCTTGCCCAAAATTACCCAAGTAATAGAAGATAGAACTGGGATTTGAACCCAGGTAGGTCTAGCTTCACAATTTTTCCTCCTTACCATGGTGTTACATTTGGAGTTTTGTAGTCTGGTGTATAATTTCATGAATGGTTTATGGCTGCACAAAACACCTCTTTAGTATAACCACAAACATCAGGGGAAACAGAACAAGCCAACAAGGCTTTCTACATAAACCAACAAGGAAACAGACCTTTTGCCTTGTCTTGTAAAAGGAATGACACAGATTAGACTGGTTTTGCATTATTATAATAAAATATCTGAGGGAAACTACTTATGAATTAAAAATTTTACTTAGTTCATAGTTCTGAGATCAGGGAGCCCTGTAGGTTTAGACTCCTATGAAGGCCTAGTGGTGACTCAGTTTCATTGAGTAAATATAGCCCTGACATACTCAAGGTGACTGGCCAAATGACACAGGGGTATGCCATGCAGTGAAGATTACCTGAGTATCAGTCCTAGCCAGCAGCAGCCTTCAGTCCCCTCTGTCTCTAAATCATGTGTAAAAATAAATTTAGGGTTGGTACAGTCTTAAACAACCAGGAACGAGTTTATCGATAGATAAGAAGCTAGAGAGGCAGGTGTCCCATTTTTCCTTTACATATCAGACTCTGAATTGACCTAAGCTCTTTCTACTTGGCCCCATCCTTTGGTCCATAGCACCTGCCAGTGTTGCCACACTGAGGACCAGGCTTTCAACATACAAGCCCTTGGGAGACAGACCACATCCAAGCTAGAGAAGAATTTCTTTGGCCAACTTAGGTGCTACTATAACTTGGAGAGTAGACTGGGGATCTTGGTACAGGTGTTTCTCAGAATCTGAGAAGGATTATTTCCAGCATCCCGAGTGAATACTAAAATCTAAGAATGCTCAAGTCCTCTATACGAATGAAATAATATTTGCCTATGTACTATTATCTCTAGACTATTTACAATACCTAATACCATGTAAATAGCTCTTATCTGTGTTGTGATCTGTATTATTATGTGTTGCTTAAGAAATCATAACAAGAAAAGTGCTCAGCACAAATGCGAAGTGTTTCTTGTTAGTACTGCAGTTCACAGTTCCTTTAGTCCACAGATGCAGAGCCTGAGTATGTGGAAAGCTATTACTGGCATTTTAAAGAGTTTTTGAGTGTTTTCAAGATGTTTTTTTTCCCACTCATTATAACTGACAATTTCTACTTTGATATGTGAAGATTTGTTCTAAGAAGTTTTGAGTAGGAACTAGTGTTCTACCAAGACACACACATACCTCTAAATCATATCTAATATAAGAAACTCTTTGGGACATCTAGTCTACCTCTCAAGTTTGCTTCTGAATTCAAAATTGTTTCATGTGATATTATAGGTTGAGTTGTATCCCCTTCTCCAAACTCATCATATGTTGAAATCCTAACTTCCATTGCTTCAGAATACAAGCTTGTTCAGAAGTAAAACCATTGCACATGTAGTTAAGATGAGGTCATACTGAAGTCTGGGTGAATAATGCAATGTGATTGTTGTCCTTATCAAAAGCTAATTTGGACTCCAACACAGAGGGAAAATGACATGTCAAGACAAGTTATGCTGTCACATGCCAAAGAACTACCAGGAGAGAGGACTGAAGCAGGTTTGTCCACAGCACCAGGGAAACCTGGCTCTGCTAACCTCTTGATCTTATACCCCTAGTCTCTAGAGCTGTGAGATTATAAGTTTCTGTTTCCTAAGCCATTCGGTCTGTGGTAGTTTATTACAACACCCTTGGAGAGCTAACACAAGCAGTACGTTGACTTTCACCATCCTCTGTGAAACTCTGATAACTAAAGGAACTGTGTGTGTGGGTTTAGGAGGAAGATGCTTCAATGGTTGCCTGTGTGGAGTGTGGGAGGAACAGGTGCAAAATGTAGATGATGAGGTCATGGTTGCTTATTTCAGAATCACACGCACAGCCATGAGTGGGTTTGACAGCCCTCTTGTATAGAACCACACATCCGTAGAACCCAGGTCTGTAGGAGCCTCCTCCATAGCTAGTGCTCTTATGGTCCACAGTGTGCTTCAGGTGCCCCAAGAAGTTTCTGAGGGATGACAGCTTTTTCCTTCTGTGAACTTCAGAGAACATTCTGGAAGAATGAAGAATATCAGTCACATGTGATGTCACATTCCCCACCCCTTAAAGACAAAGCTGGTAATTACATGGCAGAAGCCTCTGTTTATAAAATTCTTGGCTACCATTCTGGAAAAGATGGGACGTTCCGAAATGTTACTTCTGTTTGGTGCAGGAAGAAATGGGGAAGGTTTTTAGATTAGTTCCTACAAGGAATATTTTGTAACCCTAGTCACCCCCTCCACTAGCTCTCTATAAGTAAACCAGATCTGTTCCCTGGAGACAGATTATTCCAAATTGGAAACAAAATGTGGAATTAATTAAGATGGAGCCCACATACCCAGACAAGAACAAATGGACTTTTCTGAAAAGTAAAGAGGCCCATGTTTCGTTTTAAAAATGTTTTTGTTTTCAGAATGTGGGCTTTGGAAATTTTTATAGGTTAATAAATGTGAACATAGCACAGTCCAGAGGACACAGGCCTTCTAAGGAGTCACCCTGGCTTCCAGAAGCCTTGTGACTGTTCCCTTGGCATGGAAGGCTGACTCTGTTTTCCTAATAAGAGCTGCATGGTGGGTGAGAGAAGATGATTTATCTACACGGTGACTATGTAGCTGGCACAAGGAAGATACTTAGTCCAGAGGACCTTTTAGCACCTCACCCATCCAGCCTTGGGCAACCTGAACCCACAGCACAAGTCACAACAGAGAATAGGCTTTTGAGTTGGAACGAAAGAACCTCAAACCCTGCCAGCTCCTCAGACACAAGAGATGATAGTGACAGCACAGCGGTCCCCTTTATCCATGGACAGTCCCTTACCCTGTACTGATGGGCTATATTTATGGCAAAATTTAGTATGTATTAAGTATAGCGAAAGGTTAGCCACCATAAGTAATATTTAAATAGGACGATCATAGCAAATTACTGTAAGTTATATGGACGTGCTTTCTCTCTCAAAATATCTCGCTGTCCTGAAGGGTTTTGACCTTTTTGACCACAAGTAATTGAAACCTTGGATTAGCAGTGAGCTATTTTACTGTGTAGCTTCAATGGTCTGGGTGCTGGCCACTTAAGTCAAAGACACATACAGGCATAGGGTCTTAAGTACTCCAGCCATGATAGTGCCAATGTGTTCCTGGAGTATGAGGAGTCTGTACGATCCCAGAAGAAAATCTCACTGGGCAGATATGGCCCTGACATACTCAAGGTGACTGGTCAAATGGCACAGAGACATGCCATGCAATAAAGACTAGCTGAGTATCAGCCCTAGCTAGCAGCAGCCTTCAGTCCCCTCTGCCTCCAAATCATGTGTAAAAATAAATTTAGGGTTGGTACAATCTTAGACTGGTTACCCATGGCAACCTTGAGTTCTGTCTGGATTAAAGCAGATTTAGGCAGAGTGTCAAGAGGGTATGAGAAGGTGTTACTTGGAGAAATGACTGCAGGTGGTGATGTAGTAGGAGACAGAGAGAAAGGAAGATTCTCCAATTATAGCTTTATAATATGGTCCCTGGGGCCGCTTAGCACAGGGTCTTGTCTCCCTGCATGTGTGCTCAGAGGCACCTAGTACTCCATGCAAGACTATATATATATATATATATATATATATATATATATATAGTCTTTAGGTGGTGACCTAGAGATATTAACGAAAGGTTAAATTATACTCAGCATGCTCTCTAAGGAGCCAGAGAAGCATGTAACACACTTTAGAAAGATTTCCATTGCAGAAAGTTAAAAGGAAAACAAATTTCAGCATTTACAATTCAATTATCTGGAAAATTGGCTATGTGGAACAGCCCATTCCCCTAAGGATGTAGGCTAAAAGAAACAGCCCATGACCCACACCGGTACCCAGCTCCATTCTTTTCAGCCTGCTGCCTTCTCATGCGAGTTCTTTTCATGGCTTGGTTTCTGGAATCTCTTCACGCTCATTCAAGTCCTACTTTCTGATATCACGGAAGAAACTGAGGCTCGGGGGAGTTCTTTCCTGAGGTCATCTATCTTCCCAGAGATCAAGTTTATGCCTTTGACTCAGAGTCAATAACTTTTTTTTTCAAACCCATAAATAATAACAAATGGCGTTGGATAAGTTTTCTATATCCTGTAGTTTGTGATCAAAACAAATAAAGATAAGTTTTTCTACATTTCATTAAAAAACAGGGGTTACACCCTAAGAACCTTCCGTCTCATAGGGTGTAGCTTGTAGCAACTTGATGACAAGAGTCATTGCTACTGTTGGAAACAAGCACCAAGCTTGCTTTCCCTCAGTTTCTAAGTGCCACCAGGCCAAGGCAGTGGAGAATCTGAGAGCCGTTGTCTGCCATCTTGTGGTTGAAATCAAGCACTGTGAGAGAGAGTGCTGGAGCTGTCTGTCCCCGGAGCTGGATGTGCTTCACAGCTGCGCTCTTCAGGCTGAGGTCTCTGCTGAATCGCCCCTCCTGAACCATACTGAGTCACCAAAACGTGCTGTTTCCCCAACTTTCATTCCTGTCCCCCCCCCCCAGTTCCCACAGAAGATGAGACAGCGATTGCATGATCCATCCTGCTGGGCTCTTCAAGATGAATAAAGAAGGAATCCCCAGAGTTTTTAACTCCAGCTTCTAGTTTCTCTGTCCTGAAACTCACTCTGTAGACCAGGCTAGCCTCAAACTCAGCCTGTCTCTGCTCCTGAATGCTGGGATTAAAGGTGCGCCACTACTGCCTAGACCAGAAATTTCTTTTAAGGTAAATCAGGTAACCAAGACTGTAGCGTTATAGTGACTAATAGAGTAAGTTCTTAGAAAAAGCTGGCAGTGTCTGTAAACACTTATCAACAGGCATTTATTAAGTGACATTTCAGGGTCCACTGTTTTTGGTTTTTTGAGACAGGCCCGAGCTGATCACAAACTCACTATATAGCAGAGGCTGACCTCTAACTTCAGACACTCTTGCTTCTGCCTCCTGAGTGCTGGAGTCACAGGCATGTACTGCCAGCCTGCTTGATGTGGTGCTGGGGGCTGAACCCAGGCTTTCATGCCTGCTTCATCCCCAGCCCTGGGTCCACTTGCTTTTAGGACGGAAGAGATGATATGAAATGGGAGAGTTTCTGGGATACAGTGCTCTATCCTGTGATATGACACTCCATCCAGACGCCCGTGATGCACTGCTCTATGCAGACACCTGTGATACGGCCCTCCATCCTGATGGCAGTAATACAACATTCCATCCAGCCATCCATGACACAGCGCTCTATCCAGCCATCCACGACACCATGCTCCATCCAGACGCCTGTGACGCAGCGCACCATGCAGATGTGCTTCCTGTCCTTCCAACCACCTGCTTCCCTGATACCTGACTTGGAACTGAATGCCGGTGCGGCCATATACTCCCACCCAGTAAGAGGAAACCCCCAATGCCTCACTTCAGATACCCACTTCTAAAGTGTTAGAAGTACTTCTAGGAATTGCTGTCACTAGGAAGCATAAGGAGGGAGGCATCTGGCGTGATTAAAGTGCTACTGTCTGATTTCATACCCTCCCCCCATGGGCATTTCTGAGCCTTTTGCAGGAGGGCTGACTTCTGCTTCACCTTTCTTACTTGAGTATTGAACGCGTTTGAGCATTTCTGTTCTCTCATGTTTGAGTACTAAATGTCCCCAAGTGATTTTCAATTTTTCTTTCACAAGAGGGTCTTTGAAATCCAAGCTCTGATGCCTGGATTACCTCTTACCCTCTCTTAGAGATTTCTGAAGGGAGGCAAGACACCTCGCAGCCTGGCTTTCACAGAAATAGAAAGCCACGGCTCCTTCTTTCCTCGTTCACTTTGTGTAGCTTTTAGAAGGGCCAAGTATTTTAAGGACCCATGTGTATACAATTTAAACTAAAACCAGTCAAGCATGGTGGCACACACCTTTAATCCCAGAATTTGGGAGGCAGAAGTAGGTGTATCCCTGATTTTGAGAACAGCCTGGTCTACAGAGTGAGTTCCAGGACAGCTGGATAGCCTCAGAAACAATTTGAGGCTGCATCCCAGTGGTAGCTCACTTTCCTGGCATTCATTAAGACCCCGGATCCAACTCCCTACCACTGTAAAAACAAATAAAATAAAACAAAACATATGTTATATAGTTATATGGATTTCTCCATAGGAAGATCATGATCTTCCTCCAAAGATTTTGACTATGTGAGTTTGACTTATGTTACTTAAATATTTAAAAAAACAAACAAACAAAAAACATGACTACTGGTGACTTTTTGGGTGGCTCTAATACTGTTGAAAATAATGGAGTGTGGGGAAGTGGGGTTCTCCAAGACTCAGAGAGATGAATAGTCAAGGCCTGCCGTGATGGTCTAATCCTTCATCTCCCCGAACAGGGGGATCATGATCTTTCCTTTGCATCATCTCCAGAACTTAAACTTGTCCCCCCCCCCCTTTGAGGAAGGGAAAGGAGATGAAGGAGGCTGAGCTCTTTCCACGGCTAGAGTAACCTTTCAGTCAGCCCTTCCCTGGGCTGGGTATGAGGTTAGACAGGTTGAAAGGAATCGAGATTTATTAGAAAAGCCTTGGCCTTTGCCAACACAGGTGTCTACTCATAAATGCTCTGAAAGATGCAAGGACAGCTGTGAGGGAGGGGATGGGGTACAGATATCCTTAAAGACTCAACCCGTATAAAACCAATCTCTGTCAAACCTGAGGGCGAGTCACGGCAGTCCAGATATGCACTCCTGAAAAGTCCTGCCTGATGCTTGAAGAATGATCAGAGATGGACCAGCCCAAGACAGACAAGATACCTTGAAGGAATAAACACACAAACAAGTAAACACTTAATGTCTTTGGCGACCCTGTCCTGTGAGCTCCCTTGAATGAATTCAGACAGAGGTTAAGAAAGAGGATAGAGTTTATTGTAGGGCAAAGCTCACTCTCAAGGGATAATGTGGCTCTCCTGAGATACATTTCAAACAGGCTTTATATTATTAAATAACTTATTTATGTTTGAGAAAGGGTCTGGCTATGTAGTCCCTGCTGGTCTAGAACTCACGATTTAGGCAAGACTAGCCTTGAACTCACAGAGATCCACTTGCTGTTTTCCTCCCAAATGTTGGGATTGAAAGCAAACACCACAACTAGCCATTATTATTATTATTGTTCTTATTAATTTAATTTTATCATTCATACCAGATATTTTAAGCATATTCTCCCCCCACCCCATCTCCTCCTAGACTGTCACCAGCAGCTTTTCTGAGGGACTTTGTGCTGCTCAGGTGGTGACAGGCCTGTTTAGATTGTCTCTCGCAGAGGAAACAATAGCGTGGCATTATTCTTTATCGAAGGCCTCCTGCTTTATGATAGTTGTGTAAGGCTCAGGACTCCAGGAGCCCCAATAGATAGTTATCCATTAATGACCTCCTGGGCATGCAAGTCAGAATGTCCCTCCTCCTTCCAGGACCACAAAGAGGACTCTGCTCTCAATTCTTCTCAAGCCATTCAAGGTCTGCTGTTCGAGTCCTTCGTTTTACAAGCTGTGGACTCTCAGGGAGGGGTCCAGCCCCAATATCCTCCAAGACTTCTAGAATCTAACTATCTGTCTAACAGAGAGATTCACCTGTGCATCAATCAAATAGATATGTGGAGGATGCGTTATTTATTTATTTATTTATTTATTTATTTATTTATTTATAAAAGACAGACTTCACTATGTTACCCTGTCTAGCCTGAAACAATCTACAGACATAAACCTGAACTCGCAGAAATCCATCTGCCTCTGCTTCCAAGTGCTAGGATTAAAGGCATGCATCACATTGCCCTACAAGGATTTATTTTTAATTTGTATTTGTGTATCTGTATGTATATGTGCGGTGTGTGTGCAGGTACCAGAAAGGCCAGAAGAGGGTGTTGCCCATGGAGCTGGAGTTGCAAGTGGTTGTAAGCTGCCTGGCATGGGGTCCTTGGCACCAAACTTGGGTTCTCTGGAAGTGTGGCAACTACTCCTAACCACTGAACCATCGACCACTAGAGCTTTTAATTCTTTTTTTTTTTTTTTCACTGAGAGTCTTGTTTATTTATTTTAGAATAGCTGTTCTCAACCTGTGAGTCCAAACCCCTTTGGGAGTGGCATATCAGATATTCTGCATGTCAGATGTTTACATCATGATTCACAACAATAGGAAAATAACAGTTATGAAGTAGCAATGATGTAATTTTATGGTAGGGGCTCACCACAACATGAGGAACTGTACTAAATGGTAGCAGCATCAGGAAAACTGAGAAGCACTGTTTTAGGACAACATATTGGCAATATTATTAACTCATTCCGAGAATACCCAGTCCTTCCCTAGGTCACGGCTTTTTATTTTTTCAGCAGCAGCATTGAGACAGGATTTAAAGACCAGAACAACCTTGACCCCACTACCCTGATTCTGCTTAGTTAATGCTTTTCTGCTGGCCTGATCTGTCTTCTTCTGCAGTATATGCATCTCCAACTTCCTTTCTCAATACCCTTTGCATCGGAAAGATCTGCATGCTCACATTGACCTATTGAGACAGAAATAGACGTATGTCAAGGGAGAAGCCTCCTGAATCCAAACCCTATTCTCTTGTCGCTGTGACCAGAGTCCTGCTCTTACCGTTCTTGGACTGTCTTTCCAAGAATTCTTAATGAGGGCTAGAGAGATGTCTCCAGAGCTAAGAGCTCTGGCTATTCTTCCAGAAGACCCATGTTCAATTCCCAGCATCCCCAAGGTAGCTCACGACTGTATGTAACTCCGGTTCCAGGGGATCTGATGCCCTCACACTCTCTCCCTTAAAAACCTGCCTGAGAGCAGCTGGAAAGATGACTCTAGTTGAGAGCACATGTCACTCTTCCAGAATTCAGTCCCCAGCGCCCATGTCAGATGATGCACAAGCTTAGACTCCCAGCCTTTGGAGATTTCACACTTAATACTGGCACCTGTGGGCTCCTGCACTAACACACACACACACACACACACACACACACACACACCATTCTAGAGATTGATTCCAATCAGACCATGCCCTTTGCTTTCCCCTCTTTAGTAACTATTAACTGCGCTGAGGTTTTCTTAGCTCATTGACTTAAGCAGTCATCAGTTGCTAGGCGTTTTGTTGTTGCTGTTGTTGTTGTTGTTGTTGAATCTTCGCTATCTCAGCAAGTCCACAATCCATCTGCATTCACATGTCGCTTGCTGTGTACATACATGTAAGTGTATGTGCAATGCCCACATCTGTAACTTGGGAGTTGGGCTCAGGAAGAGCCTGAGCTTGTGGCTAGATTACGTAGCAAGGCTGTGCCTCAAAGCAACGGCCAAAACATATGTTAAATTTGTTACTCCTATTGCAGACTACCTCCCACAGGAAATGATACTAATTGGTGCCCCACTAACGGAATTAAAAAGTACTGTTTGGTTTGGGTTTAGGTTTGGTTTGTTTCCCTCATAGCTTCTAGCACAGGAATGCTTGCAAACTCCTGACTGCGCAAAGGACTGTGGGTTGCCTCTGCTTTCACTGAACACACTTAAATGCACTCCCCCTTATGAAATGCCCGTTCCTTCTTTTTACAGACAGGATCTCACTATGTAGCTTGGGATGTCTTACAGCTCACTGTGTAGACCAGGCTGGCCTTGTAGTAGGTCACAGAGATCTATATACCTCTATGTTTGGCTGTTTTTGACACGGGGTTTCATACTATATTTTAAGCTGGCTTTGAACTCCAGGCATACCTCCTGCCTCTGCCTCCCTAGTCCTGGGATGGCAGGCATGTGCCACACCACAACCCCCCCACCCCACCCCCCATCTCTATGAATGAGTGTTCTTCTGGTTGCTGACTGGTTTCAGTGCTGTACTTAGCATTGCATTTGCAGTGCTTTCAAGTCAGCCTCTTTGGTCGTGTTCTTTGGAATGAACATAATGTGTCTAAGGATATTGTCACTAAGTTATTCCCATGAATTGTTTACTGATTTATTTTGCTACAAATAATACATGATTGATAGTGTGCCACAGCATGTTTAGATTGGAAACTCTGACTTACATGGAAGTTTACTTAATAGACATGTGGCTTGTTTTATGAGGAGGGGTTGGGGGAGCAATGGTGTGTGGTGTGGTGTGTGTGTGGTATATGTGTCTGTGATGTGTGCATGTGTGTGTGGTGTGTGTATGTATGTGTGATATATGTGTATGTGTATGTGTGCCGTGTGTGTATGTGTTTGTGGTGTGTGTATATGTGTGGTATGTATGTATGGTATGTGTTTGTGTATGTGTGTGATGTGTGCATGTGTGTGTATGGTGTGTGTTTGTGTGTGTGTGTATGGTGTGTATGTGTGTGATATGTGTATGTGTGTGTGGTGTCTGTATGTATGTGTGGTATATGTATGTGTGTGTGGTGTGATGTGTGTGTGATGTGTGTTTGTGTGTGTGTATGGCGTGTATGTGTGTGGTATGTGTGTGTGGTGAGATGTGTGTGTGATATGTGTATGTGTGTGTGGTGTATATGTTTGGTGTGTGTGTGTGTGTGTGTGTGTTTGAGATGGAGTTTTGCTTTGTAGCCTAGGCTGACCTTGAATTCACTAGCCTCCTGCCTAAGCCACCAGAGTGCTGTGGTTACAGGCATGCAGCTTGGCACTGGCCTTGTGGTTATAACTGCAGCTTATTATTACCACCAGGATGCTTGGAAATGATTTTTAGTTCATTTGTTTGTCTAACAGGTCACCTAACTGACCTACTGTCCTAAGTGAGGCCCCTGAACACTGACTGGATAGGCATTTGGAAGTTACTGATTTTAATCCTTTTACCCAGATGGTTAAAATGTCCTCCAATCGTGTAAAAGTGAATGTCACTGCTGCCTTGTAAAAGTGAATGTCACTGCTGCCTTGTAAAAGTGAATGTCACTGCTGCCTTGAAGTTTTAAGCGTTTTTATGGATGAGAGTGGCTGGGTTTTGCTTGGTCAGTTTGTCACTTTGTGTTTGTGGTGCTAGGGGTGGGGCCCAGAGCCATGTGTGTTCCAGACAAGCCCTCTAACACTGACTGACTTCCCCCACCCTCAGTTTGTTGCTTCTTTTATGACAGTCTTTTTCCTTACACTGATACCATCTTCCCAAAGACCTGACATCCTCCTGCCTATTTGCAAGATTATATTTTTAAAATTCTTCTCTGTGATTTCAGATTTTACTTCAACTAGCGTTTCTTTGAACGTGGGGCAACAAAGTTAATCTTAACTCTTTATAAATTTCAGCGTGACTATAAAAACCCCACCTGGCAGGAATCTTTTTACAGTTTACTGTGGCTGTATATGTCTGCCCACATTTCCTTTCCATGCCTCCTGCTGTCCCGCAGCACTGTGTCATTTCCTGACTGGTCCCCTCTACCACCTGATAGTGGAAACTTCTTGTGATACTTTTGAAATGTTTACCCTTCACACTTTCCACATTCAGCTCCTTAGTGATGATGTTGCATTTTCTAAGGCCACCGAGGGGATGCTGTCTTTTCCACGGAATTCCATCCTTCTAAGTCCAGTTCGAGTGCCCCCAGAGATCTTACCTCTCCCCACTCCTGTAGACAACATTGTGTGTGTATTTATTTATTTATTTTTGGTTTTTTGAGATAGGGTTTCTTTTTATAGCCCTGGCTGTCCTGGAACTCACTTTGTAGACCAGGCTGACCTCGAACTCAGAAATCTGCCTGCCTCTGCCTCCCGAGTGCTGGGATTAAAGGAGTGTGCCACCACGCCTGGCTTAACATTGTGTATTTAATCAGGAGGTAGGAGATAGATGGGTTTCTAAAATGTCCTGAGATTTCACCCTTGTGCCATGTCTGGGCCCTCATAGCCCCTGCAACAGAATCTAAGCTTGATGTCATGATTAGTTAATAGTTCATAACATAGGTGACTTTAAGAAAGTGAAATGGTCAGGGTGGGGTCTCACCAAATCGCATGAACTGTCCCTAAGCAGTTTAGCCAGAAGCAGAAAGCATCGGGATAGTGTTCCCATCTGGCCTGAAGGAACTCAGATACCCAAGCGAATAGTCAGGGATGGGACTTTAATCCTACAAGTGTGAATAACTGGATTCTGCCAGCCACAGGGGATCTTGGAGGGCCTGACCCATAGATGAGATGGTTTGCAGCTCCAGCCAGCATCCTTTGCCAGCCTTATGCCATGCTGAGCAGAGCCAGTCTACTTGAATTCTCCCCTAAGAACCACAGTAAGGGCTGCAGAGATGGCTCTGCAGATGTTCTCTCCCAGAGAACCCAAGTTCAATCCCTAATGCTTACAGGGAGACTCACAACCATCTATAACTCCAGTCCCAGGGATCCAGGGATCCAGGGATCCAGCGCCCTCTACTGGCCTCTGAGGCTACAAGGCATGCGTGCAAAGCATCCATGTACATTGAAACAAACAGACTAAAAACCATATTGAACACATGAATGATGGGTGTCTCCCCAAAGCCTCTGCATGCGCGGCATTTGTTACACAGTGAGAGAAAAGAATTGTGAGCCGGTCAGTAATAATCCCCTCCTAGTCTCTACTCACTGTTCTCCATGCGGGAATCACACCTTGCTCATGATTGCATCTCCCTGAGAATGAGCTCTGTTCTGGTGGGGTTTCTGTAGCTGCTGTAAGGGCTGCCTCGGGTTGGGGGTGGGGGGCAGAGAAGGTGGATAATGCTGACAGCTCAGCATCAGCATCTGAAGCTCTGGTTTAGACCTTGGCTCAACCTTGCTAAGCTTTGGATCACACTTTCAAATGGAAATAAGCCTTGGGGGGAAAAAAACCGCTAAACATGTAGACATTGCTGCCAGTAGGTCCTTGTGAAGATAAGGCCGATACAGGACGGACCCTATGGGAGGCCTGAGGGGATTAGATGAAGTGATGTTTAGGAGTTCATGGACAGTGGTGCATGGTACCCTCTAGAAACAGTGGCTCATGCATAGTAGAAAAACATTCTTTGAAGCACTAGTCCCCTTCTTGCGTGAAGTTCTGGGTATTCTAACTTGTTTTGTACCTCGGGACTCTGGCCCTTTCTCCTTCCACCTCCAAATCCCCATCCCAACCTCTACCTATCGGCCATTCCACATGCGATCGATAACCTCAATCCTGATCCTGCCTGGAGGCTTGCTTGACAGCTGGATTGGTCTCCTGGGAGTTTAAGTTGAGCGGATAAGGCCAGGCTGCTCAGCAGTGTAAACAGACTGAAAGGTCTCATGGAATCAGGTCCCAGAAGCCGCTGGAGCAAAGCACACAGTTGTCACAGGAGTGAGAAAGCCAGCTCATTCAGAGGGACACAGCTTAGGCATGCAGCCTGGGACGGTTCCCAGGAGGACAGGGGAGGCACCACCAGTTCCCACCATGCCCAGCTGCAGTGTTCCATGACATTTCCACATCCTCATAAAGGATGTTTTGCCAACAGATTAGCCCCGGTCAGAGGTCCGCTGTGGAGGCAGACTGAGCTGGTTCTCATCCACGGAGGGACACCATGCCCAAGTACTGACTCCACATAAACACAAAAGAAAATTAAATTGCCTTTTCTTTGGACTTTTTCCAGATTCTGTCAGGACAGTTAAATTCCCAGTGGCCTCTGGAGGGCACTGTTTAATTAAGTTTATTTCGTGATGGCATGCAGGGCAAGAAATGTGGTAAGCAATGTGCTGTAAGGTGCTGCCTACCATTTGGTGAGACCCTACAATGGCACCTAGTGCTAGCCAGGTGAAGAGGCGGTTCTGTGGCTGTTATACATTAAACAATGGCAGTCTTGGCCGCCTCTTGGCGGTCTGGCATGTGTAGATTGCTTTTTAGAAAAGGTTGTTCTTGTTTCTTCTGGTGTGTTTTAACAGGTGCTGAACAAAACAAAAGCTTTTTCTTTCTTTTAGTTTCAATGAATGGAGAGACACGGGGTTATAGCTTGTGAAAGGAAGCGGTTCAAATTCAGTTGGCCTTCAGTTACTCAGCGAAGGGAGACATAATTCTTATGATTTGGGGACATGTGTTCCTTTTTAATTAGAAAGACAGAAAATAATGGCGCATGGGTGTAAACAGAAAGGAGAGGTGTTGAAAAAGTGTCTGGTTCATATGGGATAATTACCGGAACACACACACACACACACACACACCACAGCTTAGAAGGTGAGGTGACTCCTGCCTCATATATTCAGTTCTTCAGGCTATTGTGTTGGTTTCCAATTGGGCCAGAGCAAAGGGGGAAAGAGCTTTTTCTATCTGTTCACTGCCACCACGGTGGGAAGGCAGGAGTGAGGGTCCCTGGCAGTCTTAAGTGACAGTACTTCACTAAGCCTGAAATAACCAGCTCTCTCTTTCCCTCCCTCCATTCCTCTTCCCCTTCCTCTCAGACTCTCTCTCCCCTCTTCCTTCCTTCCTTCCTTCCTTCCTTCCTTCCTTCCTTCCTCCCTTCCTTTCTCTCTCTCTCTCTCTCTCTCTCTCTCTCTCTTTCTTTCTTTCTTTCTTTTCTTTCATAATATATTTGAGTAAAAACCCTGCTTGCAGTTTGATGCAAGGTTTGCTGGCCAGCGAGCCTCTGGAATCCTCCTGTGTCTGCCTGCCCATTACTACTAGGATTCAAGACGCATGCTGCCACACCCAGCTTTTTATATAGATTCTGGGGACCAAACTCAGGTCCCCATGCTTGTGTGGTAAGCAATCCACTGACTGCATTGTCTCCCTCACCCCCTAGACTCACCCCCAGTCTTGGGCTCTTTATGGTTTTAATCCATGCAAGGACGTTTACTGGCTACTTACTGTGTTTTAGCTTCGGATCTACACATTAGACAACACTGATGTTCCCGATACACAGGCCTCTTGATAACCTGGGACATGTCTTGGGAGACTTCCTTCCCATTTTAGAAATAATTGGGATCAATACTATGAAGGAATTTAGGAGTAAGCTTTTGTTGTATATCAGCTTTTGCAAGTATATTTCACTTTCTGTAAAATATTTCTTTTATGATATACATTCACAGAAGAGAGAGTTACCTTGTCTAATTTTAGGATATTTTCATACTTCCTCAAAGAGAAATACACACACACACACACACACACACACGTATATTATCACACACACACACACACACGTATATTATCACACACACACACACACACACGTATATTATCACACACACACACACACACACACACACACATATGTATGGGAAGACACCAGTCATGCCCATTTCCCTCTTCCTCTGGGCCCCTGGAAACCACCATCTACTGTTTATTCCTATGCATCTGCAGTCTGGACGTTTTGGGGATGGGGTCTGCCGTGGTTTGGCTTTCACTTAGTTTATTGCCTCTGTGTTTCTCTACTCTGCCGTGTTTCTGAACTCCTCTCCCTTCATGTTTCAACAGATCTCTGGGAGGTAGGAGCACATTTATCCACTCAGCCATCAGTGGATAAATGCTTGGTTATTTGGGTCATTCCATGTTTTTACTTTTCTTTTTTATTTCATTTATATTAAGAGGAACCAGACTGCATATACCACAGTGCACAGGCCACACTGCACATGTCCCAGTGCACATATATCACAGTGCACATATATCACACTGTATGTGTCACAGTGCACATGTGACAGTGTACATGTCACAGTGCACATGTCACAGTGTACATATATCACAGTGCACAT
The DNA here is from genome assembly GCF_978045245.1 of Mus caroli. NCBI lineage: Eukaryota > Metazoa > Chordata > Mammalia > Rodentia > Muridae > Mus > Mus caroli. The sequence continues at coordinate 91,893,745 of NW_028227271.1, forward strand.
GTCACAGTTCACATGTCACAGTGCACATGTGACAGTGTACATGTCACAGTGCACATATATCACAGTGTATGTGTCACAGTGTACATGTGACAGTGTACATGTCACAGTGCGCATGTCACAGTGTACATATCACTGCACATATATCACAGTGTATGTGTCACAGTGCACATGTCACAGTGCACATATATCACAGTGTATGTGTCACAGTGTACATGTCACAGTGCACATATATCACAGTGCACATGTCACAGTGTACATATATCACAGTGTATGTGTCACAGTGCACATGTCACAGTGTACATATATCACAGTGTATGTGTCACACTGCACATGTCACAGTGTACATGTCATAGTGCACATGTCACAGTGCACATATATCACAGTGTATGTGTCATACTGCACATGTCATAGTGTACATATATCACAGTGCACATGTCACAGTGCACATATATCACAGTGCACATGTCACAGTGCACATGTCACAGTGTACATGTCACAGTGCACATATATCACAGTGTATGTGTCACAGTGCATATATATCACACTGCACATGTCATAGTGCACATATATCACAGTGCACATGTCACAGTGCACATATATCACAGTGCACATGTCACAGTGCACATATATCACAGTGTATGTGTCACAGTGCATATATATCACACTGCACATGTCATAGTGCACATATATCACAGTGCACATGTCACAGTGCACATATATCACAGTGCACATGTCACAGTGCACATATATCACAGTGTACATGTCACAGTGTACATGTGGCAGTCAAAAGATAGCTTCCTTTGGCTTCCAGGAGATGGTTCCCTCTGTGACTCTAGTTCTACTGATGCCCTGGGCTGTCAGGCTCAGCAGCAAACCTTTACAAGCAGAACCACCTCGATGGCTATAGGGTTAGTGTTATAGATAACACAGCAATAAATATAAGCACACAGGGTTTTCTTGCACAAACCTGCCTCCAGTTCTCCTGTGCCAATGTAAGGTAAATAGGAATGGCATCAGAAGTGGGATGGTAACTGCACCATTTGACACTCCCACCAGCAGCATATAAGCATTCTCGTTCCTCACATTCCTGTCCAAACTTGTTATCATGTCTTTGTGGGGGTGCAGTGAGTGTCTTAAGGCATGGTTTTGCTAATGTAGCACAGACTGGCCTTGAAGTCACAGCCCTCCCCTGTCAGCTTCTCAAATGCTAGCTAGGGTCAAGGCACTGTGCTACTACTACCCTTAGCTCTATTGACACCTCTCTGACTATTCTAGCACAGTGGAGTGGTCCCCTACTGTGGTTCTGACGACTAGGTATGCTGCACTGTGGATCAGCTCTGGGCCCTTAAGGCCATGTCTTTGGAGAAATGGTAATTCACATTTTAGCCCAGTTTTTAAATGAGGTTAGTTACCTTGATCACTGCTGCTCAGTTCAAAGAGCTCTATGAGATGTATGATTTATGATTTTGTCTCGGGTGGCTGCAGATGTTAAACCTTTGCCACTGACTGCAGTCAACAGTCACCAAGGGGCAAGGGCATCCAGTGGTTTATTGATTTGTGGGGGGAGTAGGAATCAGAGGATAACTTGTGGGAGTCAGCTCTCATCTCCCATCATGTGGGCTTTGGGGAATCAGACTTAGATTGTCAGGCTTGGTGGCCAGCGACTTTACCTTTGAGCCATCTCATCAACCTGGGATAAAGCTGTTCTTAGAGAGTCAGCTTACAATCCAGTCAGAAGGGTCATCTCTGAAGATGATGCTCTCAGAGAGCTGCCAGGCGGGTAGGACATCAGAGTCACCCTTCTCTGGGGATGGGTGGGCCTGGGGCCCCCCAGCCTTGGTGTTTCTGGCTGACTGTTAGAGAATGCTTTAGACCTTGGGCTAATATCACATATTCTCCAACAGGAAGTTAATTTCAATCATTTTAACCAGTGTTTTTGTTGCCTTTCTAGTGAGGCAGGCAGGCAGGCAGGCAGGCACGCATGCGCGCGCACACACACACACACACACACACACACACACACACACACACACAGGTCCAAAGCAGGAAACAGAACTTGGCATAGAGTTCTTCCCTATGGCCACAAACTAGTTCACTCCAGTTACCACAGGGAAGTGCTCCTGATAGCTGTGCTCTTATCTAGAGCCAACGTGGATTCTCTTATCATGTGTCTGTCTATTTAATTCTAGTGTTCAATTTTCCATCAAATTATTCTCTTAAGACATTTGCTGCAATGGTCTAATGGCTTTTTTACTTTTTAAGTTTTTTTTTTTTTTTTAATTTAAAATTTTAAAGAATTTTGATGTTGTTGTTGTTGTTGTTTCATTTTGTTTTGAGAGAGTCATGGTCTTTCTATGTAATCTTGACTGTCCTGGAACTCACTGCATAAAACAGATAGACATGGAACTCACAGAAGTCTGTCTGCCTTTGCCTCCGTAATGTTGGGATTAAAGGCATTCTAAATCACACCTCCCCTTAGAGAAGTTATCAATTCACCTATTTGGGACCCCCATTGTTTTTTGATGGTCCCCTCCTAGAATCCCTCAGTTGTTTCACCCGACCTGGAGCATCGACCACAGTTCACTCTATCTGTTTCTCCCAGACTGGAAGACATTTGATCAGCAGGCTGGAAGCCACCAGGATGAAGCAAGATGGTTTGTCATGAGGCATCTGCACAGGCCCTAAATGTCCCATTCCTATTGATCTGGCCATCTATGGAGACACATTGTTTTTCTTCTCAGAGACTTAGCCATGGATGCCCCAGCTCGGCTGAGTGGGTGGATCTCGAAGTTCCATCTCCTGAGGAATTCTCCCAGGGGTACAGGCCTTCCCTGGTGCTTTATGAGGTGCGAGGAAGCAGCTCCCTCCCTGTGCTTTTCCTGGTCACAGCTCATTAACCAGAAGTAAAGAGATGTTCTAGGGAGGATGACCCTAGAGAGAGGAGGTGACACTGACACAGACAGTCCCTAGTGATTGCCTGGGAAACAGAGAGGGGTCAAAGTGGTTGGATTTAATGCTACAAAGAGTAACCAAAGGGTGGGAAAAACTAAAGTCGGAATGAAAAGTTTGGCCAAAGATAAGGTGCTCAAAATAATTAATAAAAATGAGTACAAAATTAATTTCTAGAAAATAATTTTAATTTTTATTGAAAATATGTTTTATACAATATATTCTAATCCTGGTTGACCCTGTTTTTTTAAGGAATATTTCTTTATAATAAAAGATAAGATGAGAATCCAATCCATGCATTTTTTTTCTCTATTTTAGTTCGTATCCTTTTATCTTTTAAACTTCTGTTAGTTATTGGGATGATAAAAGTTAATGTAACGGTTCCTCAGAAAATAGATGTAGACTTAAAGAACAAAACAGAACTATGTGATCCAGCAATTCTAAGCATATTTCCCTAAAGAAATGAAAGCCGAGGATTGACCAGACAGGCATACAGCTGTATCTGTAGCAGAATGCTTCATAATTGTCAAAAGGTAGAAAACACCCCAAATGTCTGTGGATGGATTGGTGATCACAATGTGGACAGACATTCCACTGTGGTTTGAATGTTCATTACAGGCCCATGTGCTGAACTGATAGCACTGTCGTGAGAGGTTGTGGAACCTTAGCAGCATAAGATAGGACCTCACTGTTGGGCACTAACCAGTGAGGGCAGGTCTTGGGGGATGTAGTTCAGCGTGTTTCCAGGCCCACTTCCTGATCCAAATGTGAGGAACCTGGCTACATGCTCCCAATGCCACAGAAAGTGCCATCCCAATCATGGTGGTTTTCCATTCATAGCGGACTGTGTGTTCCAAACTGTGAGCCTTCCTCTTTAAAAGAAATTTTTTTAGATGTTTTTCCATAGCAAAGATAAAAATACTGGTGTGTGTTCCTGTTTCTTAAAAACATGATAGCAGCCGGGCGTGGTGGCGCACGCCTTTAATCCTAGCCCTTGGGAGGCAGAGGCAGGCAGATTTCTGAGTTTGAGGCCAGCCTGGTCTACAGAGTGAGTTCCAGGACAGCCAGGGCTACGCAGAGAAACCCTGTCTCAAAAAACCAAAAAAAAAAAAAAAACCCAACCAACCAACCAAACAAACAAACAAACAAAACAAAACAAAACCATGACAGCTTGCTATGAGAAGGAGAATAGGGGGAGGAGGAGGAGGAGGAGGAGGAGGAGGAGGAGGAGGAGGAGGAGGAGGAGGAGGAGGAGGGGGAGGAGGAGGAGGAGGGGGAGGAGGTTTATCTTCCTCTTTTGGAAGGGGGAGGGGAATGTGTGTCTTCCTGTGAACCCCTGGCTATCCTGTACTTTGTCAAGTAGACCAGGACAGCCTTACAGCCTTGAACTCACAGAGCTCCCCTGCCTCTGCCCACAGAGTGCTGGGATTAAAGTTGTGTGCCAGGCCTTGTGATTTCTTTACCTATTAGGTATATGCTTCTTAAAGATGGTAGCCCAAGCCACCATGCAGTTCTTGTTTCTCTAGCATCATTGATAAAAAGTTAAATACACGCTTTTGAAGGTAGATGAGGAGATGGCTGCAGAACTGTCCCTAGATGAGCTCTTCCTTCCTTAGTCAGTGACACAGGCTCTGGGAGCCTAAAACACAGACGTTCAAGGACATCAAACAGATAGTGGCTGATGGTTAGCTCTGAGTGTCAACAACACTGCTTCCCTGGATTAGTCAGACCTGCCTATAGGTACTGAGGAGCGGCTGAGATATAGAAGAAGATCTCCCAGATGCTAATGATACATATAGTCCCCAGAGGTTTTATGTTGAAATAGAGGTCTCACTATATAGTCCAGGCTAGCCCAAAACTGTCAATCCTGTCTCCAGAATGCCAGGGGTAAAAGCTATGAGCTACCCTGGATTTGTGCTTACCCTACTTGCTGAAATTAGGGTAAAATGCACATATAAAATGTCCTCCTCCTCCTCCTCTTCCTCCTCCTCCTCTTCCTCCTCCTACTCTTCCTCCTCCTCCTCCTCCTCTTCTCCTTCTCATAGCCCTGGCTGCCTTGGAACTTGCTCTGTAACCAGGCTGGCCTTGAATTCAGAGATTCATCTGCCTCTGCCTCCCAAGTATTAGGATTAAAGGCACACGCCACCACCCTCTGGCTAACTGTTCCTTCTTCAATGGAAGCATGTTATCTTTCTATTACTATAATAAACATCTGAAAAGGTCACCTTTAATAGACAGGCTACATTGTTTTAGCCCATATTTTTCATTTTCCCAGTGTGGAGTAGTATGCGTGATTTGTTTTAATATCAGGTGGGGGGTGGGTAAGGTGGTACATACCTGCAATGTCAGAAGTTAGGAAGTAGAGACAGGAAGATCAGGAGTTCAGAGTTAGCCTAAGCAACATAGTGAGTCTGAGCACAGGCTGGACTAAATGAGAGACTGTCGCAAAAGTGAATCCTGGATGAACTAGGCTACACTGTGTCTAGGCAGACGGTGAAGCAACTATATTTGGTTAATATTTCTGTCAGGCACATCAGTCATTGAGAATGTTGTCATAAACTTTCCTGGATCATAGTTTGGCAGGCATATCCATAATTGTCCACCTCAAAATAAATAGAAATAGTGTGCTAAGTGAGTTTTCATCTGCTGTGTTGACAAAGAGGGCTCATCCCTGGTACCCCTAACTCTCCAGTCTGACTTGTATGTCACACATCCTGTTGGTCCTTATATATGCTCGCTTCCATGTTCTGTATAAACTAGTAGACATCCAGAAGATGTCCCAACCGGTAAAAAGGACACATGCTCCACTATGTTCATAGCAGCCCTGTTTATAATAGCCAGAAGCTGGAAAGAACCCAGATGTCCCTCAACAGAGGAATGGATACAGAAATTATGGTACATTTACACAATGGAGTACTACTCAGCTATTAAAAAGAATGAATTTATGAAATTCCTAGCCAAATGGATGGACCTGGAGGGCATCATCTTGAGTGAAGTAACACAATCACAAAAGAACTCACACAATATGTATTCACTGATAAGTGGATATTAGCCCAAAACTTAGGATACCCAAGATATAAGATACAATTTGCTAAACGCATGAAACTCAAGAAGAATGAAGACCAAAGTGTGGACACTGTGCCCCTTCTTAGAATTGGGAACAAAACACCCAGGGAAGGAGTTACAGAGACAAAGTTCGTAGCTGTGATGAAAGGATGGACCATTTAGAGACTGCCGTATCCAGGGATCCATCCCATAATCAGCTTCTAAATGCTGACACCATTGCATACACTAGCAAGATTTTGCTGAAAGGACCCAAATATAGCTGTCTCTTGTGAGACGATGCCGGGGCCTAGCAAGCACAGGAGTGGATGTTCACAGTCAGCTATTGGATGTATCACAGGGCTCCCAATGGAGAAGCTAGAGAAAGTACCCAAGGAGCTAAAGGGATCTGCAACCCTATTGTTGGAACAACATGATGTACTAACCAGAACCCGGAGCTCTTGTCTCTAGCTGCATATGTATCGAAAGATGGCCTAGTCGGCCATCACTGGAAAGAGAGGCCCATTGGACTTGCAAACTTTATATGCCCCAATATAGGGGAATGCCAGGGCCAAAAGAATGGGAATGGGTGGGTAGGGAAGTGGGGGGCGCTATGGGGGACTTTTGGGATAGCATTGGAAATGTAATTGAGGAAAATATGTAATAAAAATATTAAAAATTAAAAAAAAAAAAGAAAAGAAAAGGAGACGACGCTTGCACAGGGTCCAGCATGGCCACACACCCTGTGATCGAAGCACTTTTGGTGGAGGCAGGAGGATCATCAGTTCAAGGTCATCCTTAGCTAGTGATAAGCCACTCAGCTCGCTCGAGGTCACTGTGAGCTAGAAGCACTGTCCACAGCGCTCTGTGTAAGCACACCGATCCAATAGCAGAGACAGCCTCGAAGCTCCAGAAGCAGAGTCCAGAAAACTTTAAAAGCTAACTTCTGTTTTTTGTTTTGTTTTGTTTTGTTTTGTTTTGTTTTGTTTTGTTTGTTTTTGACTTTGAAAATCAACAAGGGCCAATGAGGTGGCTCAGTGGGGTCAAAATGCTTGACACCAAGCCTGGTGACCTGAGTTTGATCCCCAGGACTTTACATAGTGTCCTCAGACCTCCACACATGATGCGGCACACATGAACACTCACATGTGCACGTGCACACACGCATACGTTCGCGCGCGCGCACGCGCGCATACACACACTATGCAAATGTACTTTTTAAAAGTAAGACAATAACAAGAAAAACAAAGTTCAAAGGGCTGAACTGGCCCACGAATGTGCAGGTGACTCTTCTACAGCTGAGGGCATTGTTCTTTAAAAATAGATTAAAAGCAAAGACAAAAGAGCTCAAGTTGTATCTCTGTCCTTTCCCCCTCCCCCACCCCCCAGGGTTCTCAGTGGTGGAGTCCCATGGATGTAATATCCCAGTAGTAATGCAAACTGACTAGAAGATCCCTGCCACCCTCATGGTCCAGCACACTCAGAACATCTCCCTCACAGGGAGGCCGGCCAGATGTGACAAAGATATGACTGTGCACACCCAGAGGCCTGGTTTATTCAATCTTTTGTAACCATAGCTTCATTCCCAGCAGTCTGGGGAGGCAGGAACCGAAGCCGCCTCAGCCTTGGTGTCTCACCTGCCTCCAGCCACCCCAGGTCACTTCACCTGAGAGGACCCTTGAGAGAGTTTCCCAGCAGAAAGAGGTGGAGGCCCTGCTCTGGGGACAGGACTTCCTGCACCTTGTCCAGCATCATTACCAGCTTCAGAAAAACAGGAAGAGGTCATCACATTTGAGGTTCTTGCATTTGCTTTCATTTCCTTGCCTTCCCGACCGAGGTCATCTCTGAAGACACCGTTCTGTTCACAAGGCTGCCAACGTCTTCATTTATCATCGCAGATCTCCTTAAGAAGACTGGAGAGTTTGGAGCAGTTAAGACAGATGTTTACCGCTATGCACTTCCATGATTCTGACCTCAGCAGTGGCTAGAGAAGACAGGGGTTTGGCCCTTAAGTTATAAATAATAGTGCAAAGGGAACATTCTGTAAACAAAGGCCACAGGTTTTAATATTGATGCTGTAACCATGAGCAAGTTCAAGGTTTAGAACTCAGATCTACTGCCCCAAAGACAGAGCCATAAAACCTGAGCTTTCAGAGAACAAAGAAAAATATAGTTTTTATTCCTAAGAAGTTCATTTGGTTGTGATGGTTTCTTGAGGGGTGGTGGTCCCTGAGGGCTTAATTATAGGAAGCTTGCATATGCTGTGATTATTTAAGTGCTCCTCGCACTTTCCCATGCAGCCAAAGAATAGTCGTTTTCCTATTTTTAAAAAAGTACGTGTCAGGGTGAATGCATGCACATGTGAGTGCAGGTGCCCATGGGTCCAGAAATGGGTGTCAGGTCATCTGGTACTAGAATTGCAGGCAGTTGTGAGCCACCTGATATGAATTCCAGGAAACTAACTTGGGGTTCCTCTGTAAGGACCACTGAGTTATCTCTTCAGTCCCTGTGTTCCTATTTTTGAAACCCCATTTTGGTTTGATTGTTAAATTTTGCTGTCAAAATAAATATTTTGTAAATTTGTTTGCTTGTTTTTAGGTTGCTTGAGACAGGATCTCAAGTGGCGGCCTGACATTCTTTATGTAGCCCAGGCTGGTTTCAAATTTACAGCAATCTTCCTACCTCAGCCTCTTGAGTATGGGGATTCCAGGTTTGGCCTGCCATGCTTAGCAGCTGACAAACAGTTTCAGTTACAAACTAGTGTGTATTCAATACAGGAAAGCATAAAGAAAAAGCCATCCCACCGTGGTGATGTGCTAGGTGACAATTCTTCTAAATTGGACACTTACATATGACAAATACACACAGTATTTATCCATCTATCTATAGACAGGGTTTGGTGGTCTCTATACCCTTAAGTTCATGGACCCGATGAACCTTGACCCCAGGATAGATGAACTGTGTGACTTCGTACAGTTTCTTAGCTCCAAAGTTTCTCTCTATAAAAGCAAATAAAGAAAACATTATCTAGAATTAGAGAAAGCTATGTATGTGAAGACTCATCACACATTGTGCCTGACGCACACTGAACACTCAGTGAACGGAAGCTGTTATTAACTTGTAACGTTCTCTTGTCAGTTCTGAAAACATATAACTTGAGATGCCTTGTGGTAGCTTTGGAAGACTACCAGTTTCCCCTTCGTCTCGTTCCTGCTGTGGTGAGGATTTGCATATACTTGAATCCTTTACACAATTGAGTTCTGAACCCACCATTATACTCATTGTTCAAACAGACGCGTATGCACATTTACAGTTAGGTGCCGACAGGCTAAGCGTGCCAGCACATTGGAGCTCAGGGCCCCTCTACAAGGTAACTGTGTTACTCTCAGGTATAAATGAGAGAATGCAGACCAGCCAAGGAGGTCAGAAACCCAATCCTTCTTCTTCAGATTTGCCCGGGCAGCCCAGCACCCCATCAATAGCACATCCTTTCTGGGTATGGAGACAAGTCACAAAGCAGCTTCCTGTCCTGGCTCTGCTGGTTCCTACGTGGACAAGGGAGGTACCCTAGACCCATGTCAGAAAGCTGGGGTTTCTGAAGAGTGGGGTTGGGCACACATGCCACAGTGCCTGTATCAGAGGGCATTCCTTGTGGAGTTTCCCCTTTCACCTTAATGTGGGCTCTGGGAATCGAACTCAGGTCACTAGGTATGTGCGGCAGGCACTTTTACCTATTGAGCCATCCCAGTGACCCCAAAAGTTCCATCTTCATAGCTGCATTTCCATCACCTTGAGGAGTGGGTGTAATGATACGTGCTATTCCTTCCTTGTGGGTGCAAAGATGGCCAGATGAAAGTGATGATACTCGTATCATGATAGAAACCCTTTATTAGGCTATCTAATGAGTGCTCGCTCTACTTTTACTACCAATTACCACGTCTTACTAATGGCAATGATATCACGCAGGGTTTTACTATCATGACTGCCTTTAACAGTGTTTTCATGATGATTCAAGGTGCTCCCACCTCCCTGGCACAGAAACAACTCTTGCTGCTCTCACGATGTCCTCCCTCGCCAGGTCCCCACCTAGAACTCCACCAGCTGTTGCTTACTCCCCTTCTATCTGCAGCGCTCTCACATGCAATCCTGGTTACCTTACATGGCCCCCTCTAGACCCTTTTCCTTTGAGTGCATCTGCACATGGGTTCATCATCCTTTAGGTAGAGTTAAGTTGGTCCTTTGTACAGTGCTATGGGTCAACAACATGGGTTCAGTCGGTTGAGGTTACCGCCTGAAGCTTGGAGGAAAACCTGGGTTTTTCATTCGATAGAAATAACTCAAAGCTTCACCTAGTCCTTTGCTTTCTCCGCGTAGGAGCCTCTCTAGTGGGTGGAGAGCAATAGTGGATGTGATCAGAGATCCTGGGGTTAGAGAGCCCCGAGTGGTTAGGAACAGGGATCTGGTTCTTGAGGTCAGAAGGACTGGGGGCGCTCCACACCTGTTCAGACTTCCTTACTGTGGCTCAGTGACTTGTTCCAGGAGATGTGTAAGAGAGCAAGGCAAAGTTAAACACACGTTCGTATGGTGATTACTTGGAAAGAGAAGAAGGGTTACTGAGGCTGAACTTAACGATGCAAAAGGAGTGGCAAGGGGAGAGAATTACAGACTGAGTGAGGAAGGCGAGGGAGAGGTGAGGGGCTTCAACTCAGTTGTAGAGAAAGTGACTAACCCTCTCCTTGTAGGGAGACATCGGTGAAAGATACCACAAAGGCTATTTTCAAGGCCTCTGGTGTTTTGTTTGTTTTAAGATTTATTATCTTATGTATATGAGTACACTGTAGCTGTCTTCAGACACACTAGAATTGGGCATCAGATCTCATTACAGATGGTTGTGAGCCACCATGTGGTTGCTGAGAATCCAACTCAGGACCTCTGGAAGAACAGTCAGTGCTCTTAACCACTGAGCTTCTGGGTTTTTTTATTTGTTTTTTTTTTAATTTAATTTTATTTGTAATTGATTGTTTTACACTCCATTCTCCACCCCTCCCCATCCACCCTCCGACTGGTCCACATCCCACACCTCCTCCCCACCCCACCCCGTCTCTACATGGATGCCCCCACCTCCCCACCCTACCTGACCTCTAAACTCCCTAGGGCCTCCAGTCACTTGAGGGTTAGGTGCATCATCTCTGAATGAACACAAACCCAGCAGTCCTCTACTGTATGTGTGTTGAGGGCCTCATATCAGCTGGTGTATGCTGTCTGTTTGATGGTAAGGCTTCTGATTTTTAACAAGACATTATATGTGTATGTGTGTGTGTGTGTGTGTGTGTGTGTGTATTTATGTGTTAAATTACTCACCTATTGAATGTAAAAGAGCTTTTTATAGAAAAACCAAATAGCAGGTACAAACTAATATTACCAGATTAGTCAATAATTAAAAAACTAGTATGTAATATTTAGGAGATGGAATAGAAATATATGTATTTGCACCTGTAATTTAAATTTAACTGAGTCCCTGTATTTTCTCTGCCAGCACATGAACGAACCCAGGCATCAGACATGCTAGCCATGTCTGTAGGGATATAGGACAGCCTCTGGCATACTCTGTAACTTTAGATCTACTTAAGAGTTTCTAGGAGACCCTTTGCAGGGATGTGGTGCTCGCTATTAGAGCCACCTGGAAAGACTGGGCACAGGCCAGGCCTGCAGGGTCACACAGCAGCTGCAATGGGTTCATCTGACAATGCTCTGTTCGGAGACAATTCTCAGGGGCCAAGCAGAGCCAAACACCTCTGTGGGCTGGAACGTACTTTTTGTTTTGTTTTGGTTTTGGTCCAGCACAAGAGGAGCTTAAGTGTGGGGTTCAAGCAAGGGAGGCAGAGCTCCACATTGCCCCGGTGTTCTGTCTCTGAAGAGAACAATCAGATCATCTCCAACTGACGTTAGGAACACTTATTAGTGGGCTGAAGTTTGAGTGAGATTTTGCATCAGGCCAGGTGTGATGGCTCACATCTGTAATCCTAGCACTTGGGAGGCTGGGTGACACGGATCACAACTTGGAGGCCACACGCTACATAGTGAGATCCTGTCTCAAAAAAGGGAAATAATAATAATGATGGTGATAATAATAATAACAATAGATTACGTGTGGATAACATAGCGAGAGCTCATCTCAAACAAACAAAACAGACTCTGTCAGGTTAGTCAGAGTTCACGAAGATTTCTCTCAGTCAGGGGACGCTTTCATTGTATACTTAGTAAATAATTAAATGGATTTAGGACATCTGGTTGGAGTGGTTAAACACTCCCCACAAGTAAAATAATTGCTGGAGAAGTTCCAGGGGGTGTCGGTGGGGATTCGGGAAGCTGGAAGTCATCTCAAGTTTGATAAGATGGAGTAGTGAAGTGAGCTGAGCCATAGCGGGAGAAAGGAGTGGGAGAACAGTATTTAAGTGCTACTGATACCATAAGGCGGGTCTGATGTGGGAGGAACTGGAAGTCCCTTATACGATGAAGAAAGGAGTCGGAGAGAAGAGAATGTTTAGGCAGAGAAGATAGGGAAGAGGTGTGCTGGCTGGGCATAGGGGACCCGTGACAGGGACGTAGGAAAAGGAATCACTTTGGTACACAGGGAACTCTGTCATCCAGTATACACTGTTTACTGTTCATCCCTTGTGGCCACCGAAGCAAGAGGTGAGTCCTACCTCCATATGTGATCTCTCTCTTTCCAGGATCTCAGCTTACCTGCAACTCTTAAAGGTCCTGGGCAGGGGATTGTTTATCAAGAAAATGTTTGCAGTGCAGGGGGAAGGAGCAAGTGTCTGAGTTGAGTGTTGAAACATAAATGAGTTTTTCCTAAGACACCAAGGTAGGACAATGCCTGTCACATACCCACCTGAGCCGATTAGCTAGTCATTATTCAGCATTAATAGCTTGAAATTATCAGGAGAGGTTGAGAACCATGCATCCCTGACCTAGGACCCCAGTACCAGGTGGTGAATCGGTGTTGAAAGTCAATCCTGAATGTTGGCCAGATGCAGTGGGTATCTGCAAGCAGGTGCAGAACCGGTCCTGGGACCTGCTTCTCTTAGTCTGGAGTCATCTCCAATGAACCTTTCTTCTCATCAGGTTCACCCTGCAGAACACTCAGCAATGGTCTGAAGGAAGACCCACCAGACTTGGTCATCAGCCCCAGTGACAGAACCACTGGGGGGGCGGGAAGCGGGGGGCGGGGGGAAGACAATGCTGGTCTGTCTATATAACTAAAGCTGGCTTGCAGGAGCTGGTAAAATTGACTCATAGACCCCAGCTAACAGCATTAGGGGTGTTTACAGACCTTTCTCCCAAGTCCCTTGACAATCTCAAATTAGACCGGAGAAGAGAAGATTTCTGACTTCTAGTAACTGCAGAAACCTTCTGCCGCACATTTGGATGATGATATTTCAAGTGCTTGAGGCAGCCAGAGAGGGCTGAGTCCTGTAAGTGTCCTTCAAACATTAGCTCACCGCCTCAAGGGCTTAGGATGTGGTTGGCATTGCTTGAAATCGGTCTGGCCCCAAATGTTTTAAAGTAAATTCCACCTGAGACGAAGAGTGAGGGGACACTCCAGACCATCAGCAGGCCCAGAGGTGAACGTACAGGTAACCTTTGCTTAGGCGGTAAGCAGCAAGTCTGTTTAAATAGACTCTGAAAGTAAAATTTCAGAGATTCTTTTACATTGAGGTGTGTAAGTGGCTCGATTTCTTTCTTCATCTGTACTTTAAGAATCATGGTTCAGGGATGATTAAGAAGAAAATATAAGGACTGGGCATGTATGAAGCTCGGTTAGATAGAGTGCTTGCTTAGCATGCACAGACTCCCAGGTTCAATCCCTAGCATGGTATAAACCAGATATGCATGCCTATAATAACATCACATGGCAAGGGGAGGCAGGAGGATTAGGAGTTCAAGGTCATCCTGAGCTATATAGCAAGTCTAAGGCTAGCCTGGGATACCTGTCTCAATAGTAAACAAACACAAATAGAGTTTAGCAGGAAACTACTTAGGTTTATTTATTCTGTGTGTGATGGAGAAGGGGGTGCCGAATGCCTGTGCTATAGAATGCCTGTAGAGTTCTGAGAATAACTTGAGGGACTGGGTTCTCTCCCTCTACTGTATGGGTCCTGGGGATTGAACTCAGGTCATCAGGCTTGGTGGTAGGTATCTTTACCCACTGAGCCATCCTACCAGCATAGCCATAGTTCTTTTTAATGTCAATATTGTCAATGTTGGGAAGTTAGTAGTTGTTTTCTCAGGACCCATCTCTGTGCCTGGTGCATACAAGTGCCTGATGAGTATTGGTTGAAAAAAGTGAGTGTCAACTATTTTGGGTTAATATTCATTCCAGGATCTATTGAGTGCCTGTTATGAACCACAATACATGTCTATCCCTGTGCCTTTTTCATAATAGTCACTCAGTAAATTCAGAAATGAATATTGACCAATTGGTTGACACTCATTCAACCAGTAGTCATCCGGTGCCTGTTTGCCCCAGGCTCAGAGATAGGTTCTGGAATAAAACAATAAACAAGGCTGGCTGACCTTCCTTGAAAGAGCATACAGTCTACAAGAGTGAACAGATCGATGATTGACAGGGAGGCTACCAATGAGGAACCAAGGAAGGCCCTATAAAGGTCTGAGGGGCGGGTTTCCTGGAGAAAGGGGTGTATCTACGCTGAGTCTTGAGAGGGGAGTAGGAATTACCCAGGTGACAACAGCTAGAGACAAAGCATTGCCTGTGCAGGACTGTGGTGAGAGCAACCTTGTGTCTACACCAGTCCTGGGTAGGCAGTTCATCCTCTCCGCCCCCAGTACCCAAAGATGACTGGAGACAGTTACACTTCACACCTTCTCATCTACCCAGCTACACAGAAACCACCCATGTCTTCTGGCTGTAAAAGGCAGAAATAGAAAATGTCATCAAGTCTGGAGTATGGGGGAGGGTGGAAATCGCCCTCTCCCCTTTGGTTTCTGTTAATGTGATTTATGCGCTATCTGCGAGTGCAGCCTTTTATTTGACTGAAGTCCCCAGGTCACGGCTGCATGTCCTTTCCTCTCCCACCCCGTTTTCTCATCCATCATCTTGCAAGCATTCGCTCGGTCGAAGCTGACCGAGGTTCCAGGGTGGGTTTTTGTAGGAGGGGCCAGTGGGTCAGGGTTGAGACTGAACAGGTCCATCCGTGGCCTCCTGGCTCTTGCGGCTCTTGCATGGATGCTCTGGAACGGACAGACAGTTGCTGAGGGAATGACCACAACACAATAGGAGGTCACTAAGGAAGCCACAGGGAGGAGTACCCTTTGCCTCAGTGCTTCAGTTCCCCTAAGGTCAGCCCAGACTTCCTTTAACTGGTTCCCATACCAAACTGGCTTCTCATCAGGACTACTTACCCTGGGCACAGGTATTTGGGGGCTCAGCATACAGCGGTCATCTGACTCCATAAAGACTCTGCTGTGGCTGGGTCTTTCCTCCCAGCTTGGGTATCAACAGCAAAGCAGGGCTCATGTAACTACAGTGTGTACAGTATGTACAGTGTACATACATGTATGCACGGGCTTATATAGCACAGCTTGAGAGAGCTCCTAGTGTTGGTACTGTGTGGTAGGAAAGGAACGAAAGGAAGAGGCTGAAAGCTTAGACTTTCCGTGGCTTTTTAAGGGCTCACAACATCATTTCTCAGCTGGAGTACCCTTCATGCTTTGAAATGAGAAGTCACTGAGGGATCTGCTCTGTGTTCCGGAGCATATGTAGCTGCATCTCAGACCCCTTACCCACTAGATGCCAGAAGCACTCTTCCCTGTGGTTATGACTACAGAAACATCTCCAGATATTACACGTCTTTTATACAGTGGGGGAAAGATGCAAAATGGGTCCTGAGTGTGAGCCCCAGACTTACATTCTCAGCTGTCATCCCAGACGCTCCATATGCACTTCTGACTTTAATCTTCCTTCTTTGAAAAGTCTAAATAGAGGACCTTGATCATGAGAGTCAGAAACGTTAAGTAACTCAACCAAAGCTCTGTGGGTAATAGGTGTGGGATTTAAAATTTCTTTTTCCATAATACCTCTGAAGAGACATAGATCCCTCAGAGATGAATGTTGGAGAGACAGAAGAACCAAGTAAGTTACAGTGAGTTTATTGGAAAATCAGTGATAGAGAGTGTTCAAAAAGCCAGGTGTGGTGGCGCACGCCTTTAATCCCAGCACTCGGGAGGCAGAGGCAGGTGGATTTCTGAGTTCGAGGCCAGCCTGGTCTACAAAGTGAGTTCCATGGCAAGCCAGGGCTATACAGAGAAACCCTGTCTCGAAAAAAAACCAAAAAAAAAAAAAAAAAAGAGAGAGAGAGAGAGAGAGAGAGAGAGAGAGAGAGAGAGTGTGTGTGTGTGTGTTCAAAAGAGAGATATAGCAGCCAGCTGGGGAGGCCATGGAACACTTTCTGTAGACATCAGAATGGTCTTTACGATTCTGTGGGTACCAGGTTGACTGGTACAGTGAGGTAGGCACCCTCCTAAGGTCTAAAATCAATAGGTCTCTCTGACTGTGGCCTTGGCACAAGATAAGGTTTGGATATCAAGCACTGTGTATCCAATGGATAACTAGGTTGTTTATATTTGATTCTGTTGTATTTCACTAGAGATCACAATTCTTGCTGTAAATAACAGCTCTTGAATGAAAGCCTGCAAAGATGTCCTGTAGGCACCCGCAGTCCCCCTTACTATATGCATGGAAAGATCACAGGTTATTATCTTTGTGTCAGTTACCATTGCAAATGGTTGAGTACCTCTGTGAGAACTGCAAGGAGTCATGTTGACACCATATTCCCAGGAAGGTTTCAAAGGGAGAAAGAGAGAGTGTGGGCCTCTCTTGAGATGCCACTCATGAATCTATCCAGATAGTCACACGGACTGAAGATCTTTCTGATTCACGCTCCAGTCAACTACATCTGGGAGCACCGGTAAGTCACGACTCTTCTTGCTGTGCCAGCTGACTGGGGAGGATTAGCGTTGTTAGTTAATGGGTATCGTTTGTTAATGGGTTCTCTGTCAGAGTCACGAGGATTCTTCTAGAACCTGGCTCAGGGACAGCCACTGACTTTGTATCTATGGAGAGCTCAGTGCCTGGATGTGGCTGGGGATCTTGGGGAATCTTCTCCTGGGAATTTCCGCTTGCTGTTTCTCTCGGGCTTTTTATAGTTGCATAAGGTTTAGATGTGCTAGCAAACACTTGTCTAGTGATGCCTCTATCTGTTTATAAACTCAGGATAAATTGTCCTAATGGGAAATATCTGCCGTTAGGAGTGAGTGGGATCAAGGCTTTTTATTTTGTGTTTAAGTGAAGTTCATCTGCGTTTCTAAAAATCATTTTGATGTCTGTTTCATTCATGTGACTCATCCCTTGTTGATAAACACCAGGACTCAATAGGCCTCCTTACAAAGCCTGTTTTGATCTAAAAGTAGCTGCCACTGGGAAAGACGTGACCTAGTCTTGTGTGTTCTCATGGATGCTAAACCAAAAGACACCACTGGATTTGAAACCTAATAAAGGATGTGGGATAAGAAGCCTAGGAAATGACTGTCAAGAGCCTTGCATCCTGGGAATCTCTTTCTAATTCTAAGTTGTCTTAGGGCCTCAGAATACAACACACTAGTATTTATTCAGTTATGGAAGCTTAACTTCTAAATGAATGACTACCAGTTTTAGAGATTATTTATTTTATTTTATGTGTATGACTGTTTTGCCTACGTGCGTATCTGTACACTGTGTGTGTGCACTCGCACGCAGTGTGGTACCCATGGAGACAAAAGGAAGCATAGCTTCTCTGGATCTATAGAGCTAACAGACAGCTATGAGGCACCATGTAGGTGCTGGGAACTGAACTCCAGTCTCCTACAAGAGTAGCAAGTTTCTCTTAACTGCTGGGTCATCTCTCCAGCCCCTAGGTTTTTTGTTTTGTTTTTGTTTTATTTTGTTTGGATTCTTCAGTTTGGTTTGTTTTTTGTTTGGATGATCAGGTACCTTTGTCAGGAACTATCTTTCCCTCCCACCGTTGTACTGGGGGAAAGACCATTTCATTCTCTAGATTTGGTCTGAACTCACCTTGGGGTACTTTGTTTTTGTTTTCAATATGCCTCCCACTGAAAGGGAAGGAACACTTAAAGGTGAGAAGGGAGGCCGGTAATTAAGCACACCCTTCTGAGTCACACGAAATGGGCTTGAATTGGGGCTCCGACATTTACTAGCCCTGTTACTTAAACTCTTTGTGACTCAGTTTCTTTGTGTTACATAAAACCAGCAATTACTCCCACTTCACAGAGACACTGCAGAACCTAAGTGAGATAAAATAGAATGGCCGTGGTGCCAACAGAATACTAGTGAGAGCTTAATAACTCATGGCTCTCATCAAGCACTAGGCTGATGAAGCTAGGCTTCCTGCAGGTATAAACAGTTTACATGTGAGTGGATCCATGAAATATACTTATGTTAAATATACTTAGGTTCAGTAAACAAGGACGGGTGGATTCTTAGAGATGCCCACCCAAACACAAAGGTCCAGGTTGGGTAAATCATGGCATTTTTCTCGTGAGTTCATAACAGCCACGGAAGGCCAGCAGGACTTTTGCTCTCACGTCGGATGGAGTAACTGAGAAACTTCTGTTCTAGCAGTCCTAGCAGGGAATTGGGGCAATTCTTCAATGCAAGACTAATAATCATACAAGACTCACTCAGAATGGCGGGCTGCTAAGTGAAGGTTATCAGGGATGTAATGAGAGGCTGTTCTTATGTTAAGCTGGTGTGTATTAGGATAAGCATGTCTTCTTTATAGCTAACCCAAATTTTAATGGTGTATTTAGTCTCTTACCTCTCCTGTCTTCTGTAGAGATGGAGAACAGCTGGCCTGCATCCTCTTTTATAGAAGAATTCTGTTAAGTTTGCACGAGGTGCTCATTCCACACAGACTAAACAACTCCAGGTCCTTTAACCTTGCTTCCTTGGTTCTATTTTTCTCTCTCCTTAATCATTTCAGTTCTCTTTTGGAATGTTTCCAGTGTCTCTACATCTTCTTTTAAATAAAGGACCTCAGACTGAACGTATTCCCTTGTAAGAATGTGTCTGCTGTCAAATTTGTTATCGTGACACAGGGAGCCAGCCGTGGTACACTTTGTTGTAAGGAGGCTCTTCACCATTGTGACCATTCTAATCCTGTGTTGCCTGGTTCCTGTCAATCTCCCAGGCAAAGTCTTAGTCAATGCATGACCTGCTTTGATCTCGTGACTCTTACATTTCTCTTGAACCAAGACACTAAGCGCATTTGTGCCTGTCCCTGCTGATTATCGCCCCTGAGGATACAATTTGGTCATCAGCCATCATGCTGAACCCAAAACTGTCTGTAATGAGCCATGTCCTTAACTTGTTGAAGCTACTTTGGATTTCCTTAATAACATCAGTGATTCCCTCTTGGATTCTGGTTATTCGTAGTCTCTGAGTGTACACACACACACACACACACAGAGATTTCAAGTATTATTGAAACCAGATCCAGGATAAAATCATGGTGCACACTTGAAGCCCTCCTTTGTTTACTGAGCCGTTGATCTCTTTTCCAGTCAGAAGTGAAGCCTAGGGAGGGACAGCCATCATGGCCCCTATCTTTCTGTCAGGCTGATGAGAATGTCATATGTTTTCCAAAGCTCTTCTGACACTAAGACATTATGCAGATGTGGACCAATTGCTAATCCTCTAGCTCGTACACACCCTGCACTGATCTTTAGTGGGGAAGAGGGCTATTTCTTTGCATTATCCTTGAAACTGTAGATTACTATAAACAGCAGGGATTTACCCAGTATAAATTCTGTACCAGATTGGAAGGCGTGGAGAAAGCTAGATGCTAATGCATGAAGCTCAACAAGAAAGACAATCAAAAAGGAAAAGGCGCTATTGGAATTATTATTAGAAAATCATAATTCAAGTTGAGCTTAGCTCCCATGGAACTCGTAGGATACTGAAATGTCTTGTGAAAAGATGCTGGTGTACCCACAAAATGTCCACCTGGGTGGGAAAGGTGGAAGGGGAAGGGAGGGAATGCAAATGTCCATGATACCCCAACTTTCCTAACCTGTGGGTCATGACCTCATCGTAACACAATGCAGGGAAGTGGAAAACTTGGAAATAATAAAGGTTTCTTAATGCCTAGTGTCCAAAATGAATTCAAAATCAAAGAATTTGAGGAGGTTGCCTCTTGCAACTTCAGTGTATCCTTGGTGTTCTCCAGTACTATCCCTCGTCACCCCCACTGTGTGTGTGTGTGTGTGTATGTATGTATGTGTGTGTATATATATATATATATATATATATATGAATGTGTGTATGTGTGTACGTGTATGTATGTGTGTATATGAGTGTATGTATGAATGAATGTATATGTGTGTGAATATGTATGTGTGTGTGAATGTGTGTGTGTGAATATGTTTGTGTGTGTGAATGTGTGTGTGTGAATATGTGTGTATGTGTGTGAATGTGTGTGTGTGAATATGTGTGTATGTGTGTGAGTGTGTATGTGTGTGTTCATGCATATGCATGTCAGAAGGCAACCCAAGGTGTCGTTCCTCTGGAGCTGTCCAGCTTGGCTTTTTGAAGAGTCTTTTCCTGGGACCTGTGCTTGCCAATTAGGCTAGACTGGCTGGCCAGCAAACCCAGGAATCCTCCTGTCTCAGTCTGCAGTCCCATCATCCTACCATGTCTGCGGTTTGTTTTTTGTTTTGTTTTTTTACATAGGTGCTGGAGGTCAACTCAGGGCCCCTTTCTTGGACTGAAGGCACATTACACACTGACCTGCTTTCTCAGCACACATCATACGACATGGTAACACAAGCACTCTACACGGTGTGTGTGTGTGTGACACACGAGACAATGACGACTCTGCTGACACACCTCCACCCAGGCTGTTTATGATAGGAACTGCGGTGTTTTGACTCTACAAAGCTTCCTGCTTGTCTATAACCGTAATGGTTCAATTATAGAAAACAGAGCAAATTTTCCTACAATCATTTCTTAGACTATAAGTATCAAATTAATAGTATGCTTTTGGATTAGGTTCTATTAGAATGTTTGATTTTTAAAACATATCGTTTAAGCTGCAAAATTGAGTTTCATGAAAATAAAATTAAATGAATAATGATTTGGAATTAGGACAGAACTGACAGCAACTTCTGAAATGCCCCCTAAACATACTTCTGCCATCTTATACTACATTTTTTGCTTTGATTTTTTTGTAGTGAGACAGGGGTCTCACTACATAGCCTTGGCTGGCCTAGAATTCACTCTGTAGATCAGGCTGGCCACAAACACATAGACCTCTGCCTGCCTCTGTTTCCACACGCTGGGATTAAAGATATGCTCTCTCCACCTCCCCTGGCCCGCTCTTTCTGTGAAAGAGCGCATCAGACAACTCTGGAAAAAGCTTAGGGCACCCAGTGTCCTGCAAGATTTGATTCTTTCTGTAAACAGTAAACAAGCTAAGCCATCTCATTAGCATACAGATTTGCTTTCACCTTTAATAAAGGCAAAATTACCTGTCCACCAAAGAATTGTTTTCGTGAATTCCTTTATGCTGTATTATCAGTAAATGTTTGATTTGTACATCTAAATTATACACCTACATATCCAAGACTGTGGATGCACACATATACATACACTTTCTCCAGCTAAAAGGAGTTGCAAGTGGAAAAAAAAAGTTTAGGAAGTTTTATTGTCCGGAAGCCAGAGGCTTTTCTGTTAAGGGTGGAAATGCAGGAGCCTTTTCTGAAGTCATGAAGTCTTTTGAGGAATTGGCTCACAAAGCTCCTGACACACAGCGTTCCAGGGACCTCCACCAGGTGGTGTTGGCTACAGGGACTCTCATTTTGCGATAAACTGTCAAAGAAGGAACGCCACAGTCTGGCTTTCCTACCTGTTTCTGTTTTGCTATTACGCTGGTCTGAATGAAGCAGCTTGGTGGGGGGGGGGGGGGGGGGGGGATGGGGAGTGATAATCCGAGGACTGGTAATTGGTAATTTTGGTAATTACTTACCGTGTGCTCCTGGGCAAATTCTGGGAGTGGGCAGACTTCCAGCCCTGACTTGACATGGGCTGGCCTCTCCTATTTTCTAATTACCCATCCCAGTGGCAGTATTGGTACTTGGAATTGCGGCCTTCCTCCATTATAATTAATCGCATCGAATTCCCAAAGATTTGTCCTTTGCGAAGCTCATTTTCTTTCGTGGGCTGCGCGATGTTCAGGAAGAGCTCGATAGCTTGAAGATAGAGGGTGAAGCGGAACTGTACAAGGTTTTGATACAAGTCCAAGGAGCTGGGAGGGTGTGTGCCTGTTGGTGCAAGTCCCAGGAGGGAGGCATAGGGCTGCAGTGAGCTGGTTTGTGCTGGCATTCCTGTATTTAACCCCGGGAGCTCGCTCTATTCCTAGCTCTACTCCTGCCTGGAGCACCAAATTGGAGCCCTTTAGAGCCAGGTGAAACGTGTTTTGTTTGAGCAGAAGGTTCCTTAATGGTTTGAGGTTTGGCACAGCAAGAGCTTTTACGTTTCAACAAGTGTTAGGAATGGAAACATAGAACTAAAATACAATTGAAGTTTTGAAAAGCCATGGAATGATGGGGCGGGGTGGGGGTGGGGGGTCCCCTCAGCCTTCTACTTTTAAAGAAAAGCAAACATTGTTTTCCTAAGCCTTCTTGCATTCTCATTAATTTAAGACAGGAAGCCTTCGGTGGGTGTGACATAAACAAGTTGGCCCTCGTGGGTCGGGCTTCCTCATCAGTTTGCAGCTGGAGAAATGGCTGAGCTGCCCAAGCCCATTCGGGCCTCTCGGGGGGGATGACTTGTTGACTGAGCCCTGCAGAAGGTGGGAGGGGCAGGCGAGCGGAGAAGGTATAAAGGAAATGCTTTAGCCGTGCAGTCACTGGCGATTATAATTCAGGGGTGGTGAGATTGGTTATTCCAACAGAAGGAATCTGATTTGGAGTTTCTGGAAAGTTCCCGGACATCCCGCCGGGTAGGATAGTTGTGATTTTAGTTGGGAGGGGGTGGTGGTTCATGCGCCCCCACAAGAAGCCAGGCTTCTGCTGATGGTGAAGCGGAGCAGTCATGAAATGAATGATGTCAGGAGCTGCAGCTTCTTAGCGTGTAGGAGAACTCCAGCCAGGGTGGGGGTATCTGGATGCTAAGGAGTGGGGGAGCGTTTTACCCCGGTTCACCGCAGGAAGCTCCCGCGCTCTAGATGTAAACAAAAGTGTCTGAAAGAGAAGCCCCAAACTCCGTGCGACCCTCCGGGCGCGGTTTCCTTTTCCCTGCAGAGGACGGGGTGAAGGGGAAGGGACTCTGGAATGCCGTGGAGTTTGGACAAGTGAGAGTCTGGCTAGGATTGCATTACAGCCTTTTCATAACCCCCTCCACCCGCCGAGCAGGGAGGGCTCCTCCCGCACATCCGTAGCCCGCGGAGAGGAGCATTGGAGAAATCCTGCAGGAGCCGAGGCTTGGGACTGCAGGACAGCCCGGGGGACCTGGGGAGGGCAGTGTCCCCGCGAAGCCTGCCCCGCCCCGCCTCGCCTCGCCCTGCCCTGTGCTGGGGGCTGCCAGCAGGTGCTCGGGCTAATGACAGGTCTCCGGGGCTCACTCAGCTCAGCTTCAACGGATTACCCGGAGGCCAGCTGCTCCTGTCCCCAAGGCTCCCGGAGGAGCTGAGGGAAGAGATCTGAGAGAAAGCTTCTAGAGGTGACTTCGAAACTGAAGGTAAGAATCTAACGGGAAAAAAAGAAAAAGCCCAGGCCTTTAGATCTGAGGTGCATACGGAGGCTGGATCTACCAATGAGAGAATTTAACCACAGCCTCCCAGAAATGAGCGGCTACCTGACAGCTTGTGACTTTCTATTTGGGGGTTTGCATGCCTGGGAAGTCCAAAAAGAAAAAAAAAAAAGTGGTTTGTATTCACTGGGAGGAGCGATTTGGAACTGGTTTGTCAATTACTGGATGTAAACAGGCAACCTGTGAGTTTCTCTGTGTGTCTGTGTGTGTGTATTGTGGTGGAAGCAGTCCTTCGGTCCTTGTAACTTTCTCCTGTTGGTTAGCTTCTGGTTAGCTTTGTTAGCCAAAGGTTTCCTCTCCCAAAGGGAGAGTTTGGATGTTTCCACATACAAGGCTGTCATCTCCTCTGGGGACAGATCTTTGCCCCAAATTACTAAACAGTGTGCTTGAACAAGAACCCTATTCACTGATTATGCAAACTTTTTTGACTAGATTACCCAGAAGTTAAAAAAATATATATAATGAAGAATGCTTAAAAAGAGGATAGTTTTGTTTTGTTAGTTTTTTGTTGTTGTTGTTGTTTTTTGTTTGTTTTTGGTTTTTTTGTTTTTTGTTTTTCTATTTTCTGGATGTTTGTCCCTTCCTTCCTTCCTTCCTTCCTTCCTTCCGTCCTTTCTTTATTTCTTTCTTTCTTCCTTTCTTTTTGAACCAGGGACTCCCTCAGTATGTAGCCCAGGCTGCCCTTGGACTTGTGATCTTCCTACCTAAGTCTCCAGTTCTGGGTTATAGTTGTGAACTGTCTCTGGTCCTGGTTCAGTGAGTAGCTTAGAAGTAGAAAGAGTGAAGTGACTTCAAGTGACAAAAATAAAAAATGGAGAGAAAAGTTTCTCTTTTTTTAAGGTTTATTTACATATTTTATGTATATGAGTGCTCTGTCTTCATGCACAGCCCAAGAAGGCATCAGATTCGGCCACAGGTGGTTGTGAGCCACCATGTGGGTGCTGGGAATTGAACTCAGGACCTCTGCAAAAGTAGCCAGGGCTCTTAACCATTGAGCCATCTCTCCAGCCCCAGAGAGAAAAGTTCCTGAGAATATAAACATTTTTCTTTCTATAAACTATGTCTAGCTGAATATGACAGGGAACATAATCTATATAAAATACAGTGCTATAATTGTTTTTGCATAAACTCACATTATAGGTGAATTTCAAAGTAACTTGGGATGCAAAATTCTCAGCTCTCCAGTAATACCTACATTCTCTCTAGGAAGTACTGTGGGACCACCCCCCCAAGTGACATTCAGAGTTTTGTAGAAGGAGGCTCCATTGGGTTCTATAGGAAAGAGTTAGCCAGGCAGTGGGGGGTACACACCTTTAATCCCAGTACTTGAGAGGCAGGTGGATCTCAGAGTTAAGGGCCAACCTGATCTACAGAGCAAGTTCCAGGACAACTAGGGCTACACAGAGAAACCCTGTCTTACTGCCCCTTCCTCCTCCCCCACACATACATCCTCCCTCCCCCCGCCAAAAAAAAAAAAAAAGAGTTCCTAGATGGACCATAGCCAGAACCTGAAATAGGATGTTGGGGGGGGGGGAGTGTCTGGGGAAACCTATATGAGCTCAGTTCCTAAAGTTTGCCCCAAATCTCTCTCAGCCTGCTTTGCTGGGTTTAACTGTGATGGTAGGGAGGCCGATTTTGGAAGCCTCCCCTTCTCACCAGTAAAAGGTGGCTAGCATCCTTATACTAAGCATACTAAGTACTCCTTGTGTGTTTCCCATAATTCACCCAGCACCACATCACACAGGGTAGATTCTCTTCAGAAGAGCGTCTACCTCATTGCTGCTAATGTCTGGATACTCCAGGATCCTCATACAAAGAGTTGTTGAAGGGGGGTGGGGTTCCTTGTTCCTCCCTGTCTCCTGGGACGTGCTCTTCAGCCCTGCCTTTGCTGAGATGTTATTTCTCCAGGGCCTTGGCCTGCCTTCTTCAGTGGGTGCTCCGGGGTGTTGGTTGGGCTCTTCCTGATTCTTGGGAAGCTTCAATTCTTATCCTGACATCCGA
The DNA here is from genome assembly GCF_978045245.1 of Mus caroli. NCBI lineage: Eukaryota > Metazoa > Chordata > Mammalia > Rodentia > Muridae > Mus > Mus caroli. The sequence goes on from NW_028227271.1 coordinate 91,919,627, forward strand.
TTGGAAGCCTGAGGTATCCTTCTTTATGGAAGCACAGTCACAAATAATTTTAAGTCACCTATTGATTGGGACTGGGGGTCACCTTGGCTGGCCTCAAACTTGCTGTATAGGACCAGACTGGCTTCAGCCAAGTGCTGGTATTAAAGGCATACACCCACCATGCTCAGCCCAAGAGTCACTTATCTTTGTAAGACCTATAGCAAGAGACAGCAGTCATTCCCTTAGCCCTCAGCAGCCCCAAGGGCAGCCATTTGAACATTGCCTATTCATTTTTCAATGGTTAAGTGCATCCTGCCCAGTGGTTGGTGCTTACTGAGTCTACCCATTCTGATTGCACTCAGGGTTTGCTGCCGTCCAGCCAAGCTGGGTGCATCAAGCAGCAAGAGCTGCTTGTCAGCAGTTGTGATGAGGTGAAGAGGGGCAGGGCTGTCTTAAGTTTAGGAGAAGGAACTAAACCCTCAAAGACAGTCATCACAACTGTCCCTGTGTCACCGTACTGGGGACACGTTCTTCCTCTTGTTCATGGGACATCCTTTATCATCAGAGCCCTCCAAGCCTTGCCTTTTATATTCTGTTCCATAAGTGCCCAAAAAACATGCACATGACATCAGTGTCTTGAGAGTCTCCACGCCTGACTGTCAGGTTGAACTAGGGTTGAACTTGGCCACAGTGGAAATCTCTTCCATTTGAATCAGGTAAAAAACAAAACAAGACAATGATGCTCTTCCTAGTCTCAGGGCCCCTGCTCAGGGGTTAGCTGTCACTCTTCTTCCTGGTGTTTTAGAATCTGTTTTCCTCATCTCTTGGGCGTGGGGGAGATAGATTTTTCTCCTATCTTTTTCTTTGTAATGAATATTTATTATAATACACTTGAAATGAGAATCTTTGTCCGTATACCTTCCTAGCCTTTCAGTGAGCTATCTCAGCCTTGCAAATCTGCCTCTTGATTCTGAACAGTTTCTTTTTTTTTCTAGAGGTTCTTTTTAAATCTAAAAATCCCCTTCCTCTCTTCTGGATCACCATGAATTTGAAGGAAGTTTTTATGGACTGAATCATTAAACTCTTACCTATTCTATTACATTTCCTGATTCCCTTTTAAAAGTTCTATTTCCTGGAAAATGTCCCCATCTTATCCTCTGAGATGCTATATCCCAGTTATATGTCTGCCAGTCAACTCTCTAAATCCCAAGAGCTCCTTAGGGTCCTTATAAGTTGTCTTATAATCTCCTGCTATTGTTTCAGGGATAAAAAGCATCTCTACTTTGCAGTCCTCAAGACTGTCTTTGAAGTCCCCCTCTCCTCCCCGTATTGTTTCTGTTTCCTCTGATTTCCCCCTGGTTGTTTGTTTTGATTTTTTAAATCTCTTCCATGGTGAAGGCTTTCCTAACCTGCTTGATGATCCTTGACCCATTCCTGAAAGGCTAATTGGAAAGTCTGAAACGGCTAGGTTTCCTTTTTATGAAGGAGACCCAGGGCAGCATCTCTGAGCACGCAATGCTTTTCACATGTGTCTGCACAGCGACTGAATGGCAGAGGATCTTGCCAAGGCCAGGTGGCGGCCACTGGTCTTTGGTTTTGGTGTTTGGTTTTGGATGGCGTTTTATTGAGCACACTTTTTTAAAATTTATTTAGTGGATACGGCAGTGACTGTTGAGTAACTTGCAAGTGCCTTCCAGGGCCTCCACTGAAGACTGACTGACTGGTGATGTCAATGGAGAACTCCCATCAGCAGATGTAGTTTCCTCCCTGGGACAACTGCCCAGATGGAGACAAGCCTCTGTGGGAGGGGAATCTCTTGGCGTAAGATCCCAAAGGGCAATACGGGAAGGGAATGGGGAGCCATCACCTTTGCTCTTGGAGACCTTCTCTTTCCCTGTTTAATTGGTGGTCCCCACCTACCAGCTACAACTGGCATGGCTCTGTCCAGAGCTGCTCTGACACAGCAGAGAAAAGATGTAGCAGATCCTGGCCTTCACCTGAAGTCTAGGACAAAAGGGGACAGTTTGGGGGGGGGTGTCTGATGGCTTTATACACTGACACTCAGCAAGCCTACCTGAATTTGGGGAGTACCCTTGTCTAACTGACACGCGGCACTCCTAATTCCCAGGGTTCTCTGGGATGCTGGGGATGAAGGACAATAAGTAGGCTTCTAGCCCCACCCCCGCTGTACTAGGATCAGCTTGCCCTCATCTGGAAGTCAGGCACTTCTAGTTTATCACTGCTAGATTATATGTCTGTCAGCTTCCCAAAGCTTGCTGGAGTCACTGCTTCTCCTGGTTTGCTCCGTCTTAGTTCAGCTTGCTGCTGCCCCACCCCCTCAACATTTTGCAAACTTTTCAACATTCCTGAACTGTCAGCCAGTCTGTGTATACTCCCAGCTTTGCCTGGAGATTTTCCTCAGTTCCTCCTCCTGTGTTTCTGCCCCAGTGCTACAGGGAGATAAACATGCTAACAGGACACACCCTCTTGTTGCATCCAGCAGTAGTACCGAACGATGCCCAAGTCTCTGGATGGCTTGGTATTGGGCTTGAGCTGAGCAATTTGGAACTGATTTGTCAGTGACTGGATGGAGCTTGTTAAGTGCATTGTGCAAGAAGCTACTGCTCATGATGAGCATGGAGCAAAGGCTATTTCCAAGTATCTGATGCTCTCTGGCTTATACAGTTCCACCTTGGCGAATAGAGGCACAACCTGTTGTTGACTTCTGTGAGACATGTTTGTGTTCATTTGTATCATCAGTCTTTGCCTGCTGCCTGGTGAGTGGTGAAAAAAGGAAGTTGTGTGGACCTGGGAGTGCTTCTCCCTCAGGCATTCAGCCTCTTCTGTCAGGTACCTCATTCTACAACCCAGAGTCAGATGAAGGAAAGGACACCCTGGGTGATGAGGAAGGGCATAGAGGTTTTAGAAAGGGTTTGCTTGTTTCTTAGAGAAAGATACAAAATAGCTCTCTCTTGTCTTCTTGCGCATGCTGCTATCTGGAAACACTGGTCTCTGGGATCCAACCTTCACAAGGCCGTTGCAGAGAGCAGGAAAGCTTGCCCAGAGCCCTGCCCTCTCCTCACCTCCAAGCCTCTATTTAAGCCATTTTTGAGTCAAGATGTGGTATCAATTTGTCACCAAAGTGATCCAGGTAGAGACTTATTCAGGCATCATCCCCTTATCTCTGAAAGGCATCAGGGAAACCGCAGACGGGCTCAGATTGGAGCAGCCTGCCTCCTGGTTTGATGCTTATATTGATTCTAAGTAGGATTCCTCGCAACTCAGCCTATTTTGTAGGAAGATGAGAAGAACCCTTTTTTTTTTCCTGCTCTGAATGTCACAAAAACTACTGAACTATTTGGGGGCAGGGAGAGACGGTTGTAGATTGCAGTAAATGCAAGATTAAATGATGCGCAACAAGGGAACCTAGAGCAATCCCACCTAGAAAAGCCAAGGGCTAGCTTTACCTTCCCCTGGGTTTCACACCATATGGCGGTCTCTGCCTCTTAGGCTTGGTATTTGCTTTGTACACTTTAAAGATGAAATAAACTGTGACAGTCCTCAGAAGTGTCAGGAAGGCTAGAATGCAGGAGAAAATAGACTGTCATTCTGTGTTTTCCGGTTTGGTGCCAGTGGTGGGGATGCTCTCTAGTTTTGTGAATGAAAGGCCTGTTTGGGCATTTCCATTCCTGATGTAACCACAGCCTGAAGTGAATGCCCTTCACTGCACTAGTCACTGTTGTCCCTTGATATCTGAGTGTCTCAAAAGCAAGGCTCTAGGGAAGACTGCCTCATACTGTAATACAGCTAAGATTTACTGCATACTTGGTCCCTGCCAGCCACTGTTACAGTGTCACATGTATGAACTTAATCTCGTCTACACGAGGATCTTAATGTCTTTTTTTTTTTAATTTAACTTACTGTGTTTGTATGTGGGGGGCTTGGAGATCACACACATGCCACACCACACATATAGACGTCAGCGGACAACTTTTGGGGTAGGCTCACTTCCACATGGTTTAGGATTTTGTTCTTTCTGGCTTCCCATGTTGCCACAGGAGTGCTGGGATCACATGCTGTTGAGTCTGACTTTTTAAAGTGGGTTCTAGGGGTAGAACTCAAATCTTCAGGCTCACAAGGCAAGCCCCTTTAGCCAGAGAGCCGTCTTGCCAGCCCAGTGTCATGGTCTTTTGAGGATAGTTTTATCCCCGTTTCATAAGGTGTTCCCGTGGAGCCACACTCGTTAAAGAAGTGGTTCAACGTGGTCAACTTGTCAATGAAGGGGCAGAGATTCCATTGCTAGCCTTACTCAGAGCCCATGCCGTACTAAAGCACGTGCATGCTTTGCACTGTAATTCATCATCCCCCAAGCATCTGTATACCTTCTGTGGTGGTCAGCAGGAATGAAGACATTGTTGTGAATGAATAAACAGGATTTTTCAGAGCATTATTGACTCATTCATTTTTTTAATGGTGGCATATTTCTTGACAGAGCCAAAGACCATAACTTAGCTACCTCTTCCCGAGAATTGTACAGAGCCACAATATAGGTTCTGATATCTGAGATATCTCAGACATATGCTTGCTACTTGAGAGTGACCGTGAAACATCTTATTGATTGAGTTGTTTTTCAAGATAGGGTCTCATGTAGCTCAGAATGTTTTCCAACTCATGACCCTCCTGCCTTCACCAGCCAAGTGCGAGGATCCCAGGCACGGAAATTCTTTTTTATTTTATTTTTTATTCTTCTGGCTTCTCTCCACCTCCCCGTAGGCCACCCCTAGGAGATGACTTCATCTTCATCTGAGTTCCACATTCCCTTTGCTCAAACTAGAACCCTGCATAAAAGCCTATGGCGTCTGGGAGACACGAATATTTTTGGAATCGTTTCCAGGGGTCTCTGCTTTTCAACATTAGTTAAGCATTAGTTGGCAGGGAGTTGCTGTTTAGAATATAGATCCCCAAAATGTGGCCTGCCAAGGGCCATTTTCCAGGTGTTTTCTCATAACATGTCTTATTACACTCTTCCATCTAGCGATACTATATCAGACTCATTCATTATTTGAGACTTTTGGCTGACCTCTGAGATTCTTTTTTTTAATTGCCGGCCGATAGAAAATACAAATGGAAAAATGCGTTAGTGTGCACACTTTGAAGTTTGATATCTTTGGAATTGGGGGCCTCGCAGGGCTAGAGGGTAAAGGAAAATAATAAGATGATTTTGTCTGGTTAGTGGGTGCCCTGACAGTTTCCCCTTTTTTGGTCATTTTTAAACAAATTCACTATGCCTTCGTCAATAAAAACGTTCTCAAGTTACTTACACTTAAACAGTTGCATTTTAGGAAGTGGGTGTATCTTCGACCTTGCACATCAAGAAGACCTTGATCTTTCCATTTGGGTTCATTGTATGGTACAGTCCTTTCAGCATGAAGACTTGAGTTCAAATCCCCAGCACCCACATAAAAATCTGAACATGACTATGCGAACTTGCAACCCCAGCCCTGGAGGGAGGAACCAGAAGTATTAACCAGAGCTCACTGGCCAGCCAGCTTTACTGAAACACTGAGTTTCTAATTCAGTGAGAGACCCTGTCTGAAGGCAGTAAGGAGGGGACCAGTAAAGGAAGACACCCAACATCCTGTCCTGGTCACCATCCGTGTGCATGGATGCATGTGCTTGTACACTCGTGTATCCACCCACATGCAGTGCATCCCCCACACATACATGTATGTATCCTAAATACATTTGAAAGATGCAGTATGCACACAGCATGCATAGGTGGCTTTCTTGCTCCTCTGCTGGTCCCTAATTCACTTTCTGGCTTCCTCTCTACCAGGAGAATCATGTTTATGACCCTTAACATTGGGTTCCCTTGCCTTTTGCTTCTGACTGGATCCAGCCAATAGGAATCCAACTGGCGGAAGATAGGCAGCACGAGAAGAGGGAGTTGAAGTGTTTGTTACCCACTCATGGTCTTCTCAAACTTGGTGAGGCTCTGACAACAGCTAACTTCTCCCAAGGGCTTGAGGGGCAGCTCATGCTCACAGCTGGCCCCAGCTCCCATACAGTCTGGCTATGTTACTTCCTTCTCCCCTGGTCTTTCAGCTTTGGAGATGCTAAACTCTGAACGCTGTGCCCTGAGGATCCTTCTGTAAACCATCCTGGTATCAAACTCTTTAATAACCAACCCTTTAGTGTGCTTTGGATTCTTGGACGTTGACTGGTACAAGTTTTCCTGATAAAATCTTTTTTTTTAAAGACAGGGTTTCGCTGTATATCCTTGCCTAGCTGGAACTCACTGTGTAATTAGCCTGATCCTGTACTCATAGAGGTTGCCTGGGTCTGCCCTCTAGAACTAAAGACACATGCCACTGTGTTGGGCACTGATGTAATCTTAATTATCAAATCTGTCTCTAAGACACTGAAGTCATCAGCTTGACCACATCTGAATGGAATTGTGTCTTTTCTGAGAGTTGCTTAGCATCATCTTATTTCTATTATCCTTTTCTATTAAACTCCAAGTCCCAGATTAGGTGGGGTGGGTGAAGAGAATTATAGAGAGAAGTATACTATGTTCTTCTATGTTTGGCATCCAGATGTCATAACAATTTATGATTCCTGAGGTCCAATAATATATGTAGACAAGTACATGACTTGTGGATCTCATGTGTCTGTATTAATGGATTTCATAACCATGTGTGTATGCTTAAAGGCACTGATTCACTACGCAGTCACTAAAGGCCCGGAGGCAGTTGGAAGTAATGTACTGTGCTAGGTACTAGGACTCATGTCCTTCACAATTAGGGGTCTTTTACAGGACTGAAGTACTAGAATATTCAAGTAAAATGGATCCCAGAGTGTGTCTAGTCCAGTTTCCTTCAGAGGTGAAGTTCCAGTTGAGAAGTATAGAGCTTTTGTCTGGAGCACATTTAGCAAATGGCAGGGGTACTGCCAGATTGGTTATCCCAACTGTCCTGCTAGTGCAGCGGTTCTCAACCTTCCTGGTGCTACAGCCCTTTAATATAGTTCCTCACGTTGTGGTGACCCATAACCATGAAATTATTTCACTGCTACTTCATAACATAATTTTGCTACTGTTATGAATCATAATGGAAATATCTGATATGCAGGATATCTGATATGTGACCCCCCCTCAAAAAAAAGGGGTTGCGACTTACAGGTCAAGAACCAGTGTGTTAGGCTCTTCAAGTCATACAGCCTGGCTACTCCTATGTATTTCTGCTGCTGCAGCTGACCTGCATCAGGTGTCCTTAAGGAAGCCCTGCCGCCGCCCCTTATTGCTTCCCTCTGTGCTACAAATGCAAGCCAGGCAGTCATGCTCTGAGCTCATAAGAGGGCCTAATGAAATACAGACGGTAGATGCCAGCCCAGGCTCCCGAGTTAATGCCACAAGCACACTGCTGGGAGAACACTCAAACTGATACATAGTAACTCTTGGACGAAACTCTCCACCAACTTTAACTTAGAATAATGGTTTATGTGGGCGTTATGAGGTGACAGGATTGGGTTGGGTGAATTAGTTACAGGCTCTGGTTAGGGGAGCCAGACTCCCTGAAGATGTGGCCTCTTTGAGCTAGGTCAGGGCTATTGGCTGAAGTTACCCTTGGGACATTTGCATTGGGATGGGGGGAGCATGTGCACATGTGCACACACACACACACACACACACACACACACACCAGCTCTGCGAAGGAGCAATGGCTTTTTATGGGTCCAGAAACCATAAGGAATTGTATTCTCTATAAAACCAAACCTTTGACTGTGAAATTCATTGCTTCAAGTTAAAGGTAGACCAGAAATACCTTTCCCTAATGAACAGAAACAAAGTAAACTAGGTAGGCCACTGGAGGAAAACCCATGTTTGCAAAGAGAGGATTACATCTAGGTCCGCCATGCTGCAGCCTTCCTATGTGGAAGTCAATGGGAGGTCAGCGGGAGGCCTGATGCAGCTTTGTCACACACCTGTGAATCCTGAGCCTAGGAAGGCAGAGACAGGAATGTTGTATGGATCCCATTTTTGCATAACTTGGTGTCACCTTTACATTATAGATCCAGGCTCAGAGGGACTGCTTGCACAGTTACAAGGTAGAGTAAGACGAGGTGACACACTGCAGAGAGACTGTCTGCATAGTTACAGAGGCAGTGTAAGGAAGGCAGAGTGATACAGTATCCCCATGGGTCTCTCTTCTGTGTAAGTCTCGGAATCCTTGAGTTCCTAACTCAGCTGTCCTGGGAGACATTGGAGAAAGTTGTGCGATAGTCTTGTCTTGGTTTTCTCAAGTATAGGATGGAGATGAGGTTGGCCACTCCCTCATGGGTTAGTGCTAGGACTAAATGGGGCACAGCAACACTGGGCATGTGGCTTTCTGAAAGTGTCACTCCTGAGCCCCTTGAACTCCGTGCTTCCTTCTCTGCTGTTCTTTGTCATTTTGGAGCCAACTATTAAAGGAACCCAAACCAAAGTTTCTATCTTTTTTAAAGTCATATTTAAAAACATTTATCTTTTTTTTGATTTAGTTATTTTATGTGCATGAGTGTTTTGTTTGCTTGTATGAATGTGTACCACATGTGTCCTGTTGACCTTGGAGATCAGAATAAGATATTGGATCTCCTGGAATGGGAATTACCAATGCTTGTGAGCCACAGTGTGGATGCTGGGGACGGAACCTGGGTCCTCGGTAAAAGCAACAGTGCTCTTACAGCTGAGCTCCCTCTCTAGCCCCACGTTTCTATTTTTTATGCTATAGTTAATTCTTAAACTTCCAATATGCTTAGTCTGTATGCTCTCTTATTTATGTATGTATTTATTGTATCTGTATTGGAGACTGAATTAAGACCTTACATGCTAGGTAGGCGCCCGACCACTGAGCTACATCTCCAACCTTACATCCATTCATTTCTTTTGGCAAGAATATAGACTTGTTATTTTTCTTTCAGGGCATTTTTTTTTCTATAGATTAGAATGTTTATAAGGAAAATAAGTTTTGGGTTGGTCTGGTTGTTTAGGGTTTACACTTTTAGGGGCTGAGAGGTTCAAGATATGGTGGCTATATCAAACAGAGGTCTTGAAGGAGCTTTAACTTACGGAGAGAGGATGAGGGGCCAGTGGACATGTATATGAGAGAGAAAGCACCCATCAATGAGGACTGAGCTTTCAAGATGAAAACACCTGCCCCAAGCCCCATCTCTAAGCCTGCCTCCCTGGGCATCCTGCTTCCACTGAGCTCTGGTGGGGACCTCCATGTAGAAATTGTAGCGTTAGTTACATCATCCGGTGTCCTTAGTTTTTAGCACCTAGGGCTCTGCTGCTTCCTGATGCACACAAGTATTTTTGCCATCACAAATATCTTCCCCGTCTCCCCCTTTCCTTAGCCCCTCAGATGGGAAGTTGCTGAGTGCCCTGAGCATCCTGTACAGCTTAGAAGACTGCTCATTCTTTCCTATCTCTTCAGTCAGTGATGCAGGTAATGACTCCGGGCGAAGCTCCTGAGATATGAGGCCTGTCTTTAGAACATTCTAGAAAAATCTCCAAATGTCTTAACGTGGCCCTCTCCAGCTCACATTTATATGATAGCTCCTATAGCAGTGACGGAGCTGACTTCAGACTCTTACTCCCGTGCTATGCTCTGGGATATCTGAAGAGAGAGTTGGATGAGTCTGACCCCTTCAGAGAGCTGTGATGGTGTGGGTAGGCTGCATGGTTTCCCAGATGTCTGCTCTCAGGAAATATCCTGCTACCTTCAACAGTCACTCTGCACAGACCATTTTGTTTGTTTCAGTTTGGGTTTAGTTTTTGTTTTTTTAAAGTCAGGGTTTTTTTTTTTTTCTGTGTAGCCTTGTGTCCTGAAACTTACTTTGTAGATCAGGCTGGCCTTGAACTCATGGAGATTCACCTGCCTCTTTTCTCCCAAGTGCCAGGATTAAAGGTGTGCACCATCATGCCTAGCTTGTACAGGTTATTTTTAGAAGAAAGGAGAAAGCTGGCGGCGGCTCTCAGCCCGCCTTCGGTGTGAGTAGTATCTGCCTGATAGGGAAGAGTACCTTTTGCTGGGTCTTCAGCACCCAATATTTTGGATTCCTCTAGAGTCCTCCAAAACTACCCTGAGAAAGCTTACGGGCAATCCTATGCTGTGTTACCAGGGCTGCCTGCTAAGGGATAAAGGCAGGAGACAGAAACCGTGTGAGATGAAGTTAAACCATTGACCACATGCCTAGACATAATGGCCCTGCCCCATAAGAAGGTTAGCATGGGAAGAGAACATTGTCTTGCATTAAAGTCTTTATAGGCCCCTCCCTCCTATGAAAAGAGCTTTGCCTATTTTATTTTGAACACCAAAGTATTATTTTGGGAACACACATTAATCTGAAGTGACCTTAGTCACTGCTGTTTTGGATGCTAAAGGAGGTCAACTGAGGTAATAGTATTTTTAAGGTTAGAGAGTGGCTTCAAAAAAATCTAGGAATATTTCAGGACCTCTGACTTCATAGTAACAAGTATTAGATTTCTTGGTAAATAAGACTTTTAAAGATCATTTAAAAATGGAACAAATTAAGGACCTTATTTAAGTAACTTAGGTCAAAGTGAAGGGGCTGTGTCTTGAGAAGCTCAGAATGAAAGGGACCTCACAGGAATAGGTGTAAAATGCTGCTGGCACTGAAGAATTAAGTGACATCCTATAGAATGAGAACCAGAGACTAGGAACACTGGCATCGCAGTTGGTGTCAATTTCTATGTGGACGTATCGGTGCGTGTATTTTATATGCATGTAATTTTGTATATTACTATGTAAAGAAATTAATGTAAAATCCTTATATATAGCATAATCTACCACAATAGAACATTTATACCCAGTGATGTCCTTTCATTTGCCTCATTTATCTTTATTTATCTCCAAAACTTTAATGGCTATCTTTCAAATGAGCCGATTGACAATCACTTATACTTCAAGTCACCTTCTGATCCAGTGGAAATGTCAAGAAATATCTTTGTGATGTATTACTAGTTTGGACCATTGCTTCAGTGATTTTATTCTTGTTTTTCATTTGAGCTTTCGTGATTTGCAAGGGCCAAAGCAAAATTCAGTGATCAAAAAAGTAGTGAATTAAAGTACCTCCAATAAACTGTCGCTAAAATTGGTGAGGGACTCTGCACCAGGAGGACTTGAGATTTGAGGTCACCTTGTATCTGGGCATGTGCCAAGTTTGGAGATGTATTGTTTCCATTACAGTTGTATGTGGTCAGCCCAGACCAGATGCTGCTGGTGACATGGGCAAAGCCCTGGCACAGGTATACAGAAATCCTCTTTGGAGACAGCTCGATCTCATCCTGTCAACCTACGCTTTCAAAGCAGCAAGCAGAGATTTTCTCAGGGGAAACATTTAAGGACAGAGCACACTTCAGCTCTTCTTCCTCTCCAACCTGGGAATGTGGGTGTCTGACCTCCCTGTGGGGCATCTTGCCAGCAAATCATTGTAGTCAGGCAGAGAAATTTCAACTAAGGAAAAAAAATGTCCAGAAAGAAGCCACCCCACTGAAGAATTCTATTTTCCCCTGAAATGTATTCTCTCATAGATAAACTCAGGATGCATTAAATTCCAACATGTCAGTCTCAACTAACTTATCATCGACTCTTCCTGCCCCCAAAGAAGCTCCCTTGCATCTGTGTTATAAAATGTGGGGTTGTGTTTAACTAAACAGAGAGAAGCAGAGCGCGGGGGATGTACATAGAAACGACTTCAGGTTCTGTGCTGCACAGGGATATAGTTTATGTGCCTGTGGGCTCTGGGGAGACAGAGAAAGACGGAGATTTAGGAAATCCTATCACATAGTTGCGGTGAGTAGAAACTCCACCATCTGTAGAGCAGAACAGAAGCTCGGAATATCAGTGAATACGGATGGCATGGTTCTCATCCAAAGCTCTACACACAGGACAGATAGGACAGGCTGGTAACTTAGGTAGGGATCTCAAGGGCAGTGCTGTCTCCTTTGGGAATCTGACTCCTTTCTTTTAAGATCGTCACCTACTTTGAGGTCTGCCCACATTCTGGGCAGAGTGGAGGGACAGGGAGGCAGCTTTGTTCAATCTACTGATTTATATATTCATGTCAGCCAAGTGTGGTAGTGCATTTTCTGTGATCCCAGGGTTTGGGAGGCTGAGGCAGGAGTGTTGGTTCTGTGCTGGTCAGGACTATATGGTGGGTTCTGAGCTAGCCTGAGTTCACAGGGAATAGCTGTATCTATATCAATAAACAGACAACCTTGTATGTCCTCCACAGTGTGCCTTGGTAGACGCATCAGCACTGGTGTTGGACTAGACACTGGAGCCCACCCTAGCCTAACCATGCTGACTTAAACCATTAGCCATCACAGGTGGGGCCAGAAACTTTGTTTCCACCCTCTTTATATTCTCTATGTTGAAGAAGGAATCATAAATAATACGACATTCTGTAGGGTGCTAGAGGAAACTCTAGAGTTAGCCTTTGAGAACTCTTAAAAAAAGACTTAGAACATGCAAAGTTGGTCTAGCATAGTCCTGCCACACAAATCTGATAGACAATTCCCTTCTGTTGTGTTCACTTATAGCTCTGTTTGCTCAAATAGAAAATGCTAGTTTTAACTAAAGCCCCTTTATCCTGGGAACTCTGCTCCACCTCACCCCCACCAAGCCACCTTTCCATCTAGGTTTCGGTGGCTTGGATGGATATACTACTTAGACATAAATACGCATTTTTTTGTGTGTGTGTACATTTTAATTGGCACAGATGGCATTATACCATACTGAGTTTCGTTTTTTTCTGGTATATCTCTTTTCTTTTTGGAGCTGGAAATGGTGGTGGTCTCACTCCTGTTGACTGCTCTTTGTTTGTTTGTTTGGATCTTTGGTTTTGGTTTTTTGTTTTGTTTCCTTTCACATAGAAAACATATGAGATCTTTACTTCACTCTAGAGAAAAATTTGAGGCGTCTCAAAAAATACATTTCTGTCTGTGAATTAAAAGTCATGGCAGGGATTAGCATCTTCTTCTTACCCACATATGTAATCCTCAAATCATAGGTCACTGCACAGATGCTCTGATCAAATAGAAACAATGTCTGAGGGAAGAGAAGTTTACTTTGGTCCATGGTTTAAAAGATCCAGTCCATTGTGGCAGAGAAGGCTTGGTGGCTGGGGCTCCTGAAGACAGTGGGAGCTCAGTACACAACTGGCTGCATCTCAGAGGATCTCAAGACAGGACTGTTGCCAGAAGGGGACTGACTGGCTGTCACCTTCAAATGTCCTCCCGCAAGCCCCGCCCCCAAATTCCACAGCCTCCTAAAAGAATGTTGCTATTAATTGGAGACCACACATCCCAATGGGAGACATTTCAGATCAGGTGATAATTTACTGAGAGACTTCTGCTCCAGTGTGATAGTTTTCTTCTTCCTGCTTAGATATCCTCTTGTCTTTTTCCTTCTTTTAAGATAGGGTTTTGTGTAGTCCTGGCTGACCACAAACTTACTGTAGCAGAGGCTGGCCTTGAACTCCTGCTGCTCCTGTGCCTCTGCTTTCCCTGGTCTCAGTTACAGGTGTGTGCCATCAGGTGTGGCCTCTCACACTAGCAGTCCAGGCCTTCTTTTGTGCCTGCACACTACTAGTACTTTGGGTATCTGTAGCAGCCAGAGGAATGCAGCTGATCTCTAAATCTGGGCCTTTTGTTTCCGGCAACATTGTAACATCCTCGAACTAGTGCTAATTGGTTAGAGGTTGATCTTGCTAATTAATGTAAATAACTGGCTGCAGGCCTTCAGAACCTTCTAAACCTGCTGGTTGCAACTGCGTTGGAGGTTGCATATCAGATATTTGCATTACAGCTCATAACAGTAGCAAAATTACAGTTACGAGGTAGCATTGCAACGACTTCTTTATGGTTGAGAGTCACCACACATGAGGAACTGTATTAAAGGGTCACAGATTATAGGAAGGTTGAGAACCGATGCTCTAAGTGGTAAATTCCAATATTATTGTCAACTACAATTGAACAGATTTCCCAGCACGTGAAATAGGAGTTCTGCCTCCAGAGGCTAGCTGTGTTCCAGGGCTCAGGAAAGCACACCAAGAGCTGCTTTAGTCGTGGATAGATATGACTATGTACAGCCTCAAATTTCATTCATTCATCCCTTCCCCTCCCCTCCCCTCCCCTCCCCTCCCCTCCCCTCCCCTCCCCTCCCCTCCCCTCCCCTCCCCTCCCTTCCTTTTTCTAAGACAGATTCTCACTGCGTTCCCCTGTCTGTCCTGAAACTCACTCACAGAGATTCTCCTGCCTCCGCCTCCTGAACACTGGGATTTAAGGTGTGCACCACTGTGCCCAGCTCCAATCCGCTCTTTACTTTTTATCTTGAGACAGGGTTACACTGAGTTGTCCAATCTAGCCCTGAGTCTACTCTGTAGCCTTGGAAGATCTTGAACTTGAAACCTGCCTTCTGCTCCTCCCAAGTGCCTGGGATTCCAGCCATTGCCAGCCTGTTCTGCTTAGACTGCTAGGTTCTGCTGCCAGACTGCTGTGGGTTCCAGTGTTTGAGCCTATGTAGGTGAAATGTTCAGTGCCTCCCTATGTGGGATAAAAGTCAAAAGGATAAAGTGTAGCAAATTGTGATGGATGCTGGTATACTGAGGGTCTGGGTGGGGACTCAGCACTCAGTAACTTGTTACATGTACCTGGCCCAGGTGCAGTTTTCAGTGGGTGCTAGGTGCTATTGTGGCACATGCTATTCCGTTTACACATTTCTGCCATTTTGAAACAACTCTTATCAATTGTGCAGGGTTGTGCCAGTTTAGAGTCATTGTTGCTTTATCAGAATACCAGCCCTCCTTATCATAATTCTTAGAGTGCTATCTTTTGTGTACCCTAATCACTAATTCTGGTCAGATCCTGCCTAATAATCTTTCTCCAGATAAAAAGAAAATTGCTTCCGAGAAACTTGCTTTGCAAACATTGCTGGAAAGCCTCTTTTTGATACCGTGATATCTTACAGCTGTATATTAATCTGCCCTAGCCAACTGAACTGGTTTGTATCTTGGGTTTTAAGTTCGAGAGAAAATACCATGACTGTGATGTGTGCACTTGACAAGTGTCCCAGAACCTCCCACGCTGATGCCTCCTGTGTGGACTGAGTGGGATCTTGGAGGTGATGCCCTGTCCTCTTCTCCATTTGCTGAAAATACTCTGGCTTCTGCCTCCGCCCAAACAACCAGCTTCATCTCTTCCCAGTGCCCCTGTCACCCAGCCTGCCTTTTAAGGATTTAGCTTTAAAAGCACAGTTCTCCTGTTCTGGCCTTGGAAGAATATAAATCACCCCCAGCCCCTGGGAGAATAACTTAGGAAGGGCTTAGGAATGCAAACGGCTTGTCCTTTTGTAGTTGAGTCTTTGCTTCATTGGAACTTGGTAGATTTGATCGAAACTTGGTATTTAAGTCTATATTGTTAAGTACGGCTTTACGTCGTTGGCCAACTATGTAGACCTGGCGCTATCTGGCATGACTGTGGGTCTGTGGTTGGACTGTACCACAGATGTGGTCATTTACTGATGGCAGCTCCATTTATATTCCAATTTCTGTCAGTGCTGGAGTGCCTGACATGTACTGAGAATTCACAGTTCTCCTCCAAGATGACCTGCTCATGTTGGTCCCTTTCTTCTGCATCTTTTTCTTAGTAGGAGATGCCAAAGAGCCGTTGTTCTTAAGAACAGTCAACTACTGGGAGATGTTGCTCAATGTTAGAGAATTTAACCAGCATGCATGAGGTCCTAGGCTCTGGCCAAAACAAAACAAACAAATAAACATAGTGGTCAAACCATGCCAAATACATAATTCTAACCTTGGTATGTGGAGGCAGGAACCCAAAGTCAGCCTCAGGCAGACATGCCCAACTTCTTGACAAGTGACAAGACATTGTCATCTACAAAGTCCATGGGTCAAGTCTACATAATAGAGTTACAAAAACAATGCCTACCAAAAAAAAAACTTTTTTAGGTAGAAAAAAATGAAATGAAAAAGACCTCAGAGTTTTTAGGTAAATGTACAATCATTCATCACTGTTCTCAGCCACCTGCAGCACACCTGCAGCACACCTGGAGCACACCTACAGCACACCTGGAGCATACCTGGAGCACACCTGCAGCACACCTGCAGCACACCTGCAGCATACCTGCCACAGATTGGACAAGCTTGGCTGCCATAGTGAGGTGGAGGCCAGCCTGGGCTGCATGAGAGTGAGTCAGCAACAGGATGGTCAGAGCAACTTTGGCAAGAGACAAACCAAGCTTGTCTACTTGTTGGTCCCGCTGGCCCATTTCTCCTCTCCCCACTTTCCCCACTTTCATACTGGAGATCAAAGCAGAGACTTCACATCACACATGTATCCTTCCTCAGAACTACATCACCAACCCCATACAGACTTTGCCCAGTGTTCTCTGCCTGCATTTTAAATGTCTTGTCTCTCTTTTTCTTCTCCTCTGTGGTATCTTTCAAGGTCTGTAATAATTAGGGTTTTTCAATACCTTTTTTTTTTTCAGTATCTTGTCTATCTTCAGTATCTACTAGATTAAAAGAGAATCCCTTGCTGCTATAGTTGGAAGGGTACCTTCAGTGTCCAAACGGAGATGATTCAAGCCCATATTGAGTTTGAGTCTACTAAAGATGGCTTTCTAATACTATATGTCTCTTCCCCAGAGACATCTGATTTTAGAAGACCAGTATGGTGATGAACCTTTTTGTTTTATGCTAAAACCCATTGAGGTTTTTCAGATTTGGCCAGTTTGAGGATAAACCTTCACATGTCTAACTGAACCTCCCGTGTTCTCTGGCTAGCTTTTGCCTCGGCTTGCTTTTGCCTCGGCTTGCTTTTGCCTCGGCTTTCTGCCTGCCATTTAGTTCATCCCAGGTGAAAGCAAAACTTGCTCAAAATTTCATACATGTGCTGCTTTCTCTTCTGTACTTTTCCAGAATGGCTTTAGTTTGTATCTTCATTTGCAGAGATCCAAAGCTGGTCAGTGGGAAACATATTTTGATTGGCTGTTGGCTGCTCATAGCTCTGTAACTAAATGGTTATTGTTCCCTGGAGTGGTGGGCCTGGGCCAGAACATGGTCTTTATGGCTTCAATAGGCCAAATGGAAGTGTGAATGTCCTGACGACAGACTGAATCAACATAAGCTCCCATGGTCTCAGAAACATCGAGTGGTAGGTAGGTGGCTTGCTAGCATGTCGCTGGAGGGTCCCAGGAACTCTGTGGTCCATCAGGCATTCATCCTCATGAATGGATTTAGCTTGATTTGTAAATTAGGGTCATTCTCTCAAGAATGCATTTTTTTGCAATGCTGGTCATATCACCCCATCTTCTCATATTAGTTCTTAGTCTAGATCTGTCCCTTCACTGTGGATGTGCAAATACTCACCCTAAGAGATGACCACTCTGCAGGCCACCGTGATCCATCAACACCCTCCGAAGGTTTCACTCTGGTGGCCTCATGCAGAGGAACACACGCATGTCCACACTCACTCTCTCTGCTCTTTGGGTTAGCGTTTGCTATCACATCCACTCTATGGAGCAAGAAGCAGACCTCGAAACCCCACAGTTACTAAAGCCCTACAGTTGACATTTGTATCCTAGCAGGAAAGACAGAGACAAACCAGACTCCGTGTATGTCTGAGGGTTTCTGTTATCGTGAGGAGACACCATGAGCACAGAAAATCTCATAAAAGAAAACATTTCGTTGGGACTGGCTTACAGTTCAGAGATTCAGTCCGTTATCTTCATGGCTGCATGCAGGCAGACATGGCGCTGGAGAAGGAACCAAGAGGCAGCAGGAAGAGTGAATGACAGTGGGCCTCACCTGAACTTCTGACATCTCAGAGCCCACCCCCAGTGACACAGTTTCTTCAACAAGGCCATACCTCCTAATAGGGCCATTCCCTATGGGCCTATGGGGAACATTTTCATTCAAACCACCACAGGATGCCTCATCTCTAGTGGAGGCTTTGCTAAGGGGACCTCAAGTGCCAGGCCTGGGATGCTCAGTCGTCACGAGCAGAGTCCCAGGGAGTACATACAGGAGGAGCAGAGGCAGCCAAGTGTCTCTAGTGGTATTGTCTCCCTTAGTCCCCCACCCATATTTAGACCAGCTACCAATGGATAGCTGACCTAGCAAAGTTACACTGGTGAGCACGGTGGAGGTTTTAAAGACTGAATTGAGTCATTTGCTGTCTGGTTTTTGCTGTTGGGATGAGTGGTGTTCGATGAAATAATTAACAATACTATTCAACAGCAATTACTGAGACCAGTCACAGTAGGCCCAGCTTGTTGTAGAACACTATTCTCCAAACATAACAGCTGTCACCTTTATCAGAAAATCTGTGACTGCTTAGATGAGACAGCACAGGTTAGGTTCATTGACTGTTGATACTCCACATGGAAGGGTCCAGTGACGGTCACCTGGCTCTCACCTGAGCTTCCAGCCATCCCCTTCGTCTCCTAGACAGCTGTACATCGTTTGGCCTGACGACACATGGCCCCGTGATCTCTGGTGTTGTTAGAATCTATAAACCATGAGAGGCTAATTTAAGGAGCTCCCATCTATGTTGGGGAGACTTTCTGGTGGTTCTGCTGATTTGGGGTTACCCACTCCTGTAAGTAACCCCTCATTGATGCTCTGTACTTAAACCCAGTAAGCTCGTTGGTTCTTCAAGTTGGACTTGGGTAGAAATTGTGCTTTGGCTTGTCATTGATACCCTATCAGATGGAGGTAGATGTTTGTTTGTCTTCCCAGGGCAAAGTTTCTGAAACTCTGGGCCTTAGGGATACAAGAGGGAAACCTGTCAAGGGTTCCCTGCTCTTGTTTGTTTAAATTCTTGCTTGGAGAAACAAAGAATTAATGTGTTAATAAATAATTGAGCCATGGTGATGAATGCTTATCGAACGTGTTTTTGAATGGAATTATCTGTTTATTTATATTGCTTTCTCCTTCTCTAATAGGATAAAAGTGCACAGATCTGATGATGAAGTACCCAGCTATGTTAACAGGTCAAATTAGAATTGAGCTAAGCTCTGTGACAAATCCCTGAGTTCGTAGGCTGGTGGCCTGAGGTCTTGGTCAGTTCTATTTCTGTTAGGCTGCCTCAAGCTCATGGCAAGCAGATCTTTTCCTGTGTCTCTTCATTTGTCACCTGGGGGAGAAGGATTGAATCTCTAGCTGTACATTGCGCTCTTGAAGCCTGGATAAACTCCTCAGAATCAAGATGTGGGAGCTAAGGGAGCTTGGCAAGCCCTTCCCAGCTCCTGCTAGAACAGCGGTTCTCAACCTTCCTCGGCTGTGAGCCTTCAGTACAGTGCCTCGTGCTGTGGTGACTTCAGCCACAAAATTATTTTTGGTACTACTTCATGACTGTAATTTTGCTACTGTTGTGAATCGTAATGCAAATCTCTGTGTTTTCTATGGTCTTAGGTGACCCCTGTAAAAGGTCAGTCAACTCCAAAAGGGGTTGTGACCCACAGGTTGAGAACCACTGAGCCAGAGCCTTATAGCTGCTGTGCATTGTTCACTGACTTTCACTGCACTGAACAAAGGATTCCACTGTTGAGAAGAACTGTCTAGAAGTCACTTGTTCTTCATGAGAAACTGCCTTTACTGCTTGTGGGAAAACTCCATGAACAAATTTGTAAGATGACAGAGAGAGATATAAACAGAAATGGATTAAAAGCATATATCAAACATATTGGTGAATGTGCAGTAGTTTCTATCACTGTGCGAAAGACCTCAGCCAAAAGCAATATGGAAGTAAATAAAGATTTATTTTCATCTTACAACTCTCAGATCACACTCCATCATGGAGGGAAGTCAGGACAGGAACTCAAGGCAGGAAATTGAAGAAGAAGCCATGGAGGAATGCTGCTTACTGGCTTGCTCCTCACAGCTTGCTCAGGCTGCTTTCTTATACAACTTAGAACCATTTGCCCAGGCTTGCCATCACCATAGTAGGTTGGGCCCTCTCATATCAATCATTAAGTAAATTCCTGACAGACTTGCTGATAGACCAATCTTATGGAAAGCAGTTTATCAACCGAGAACCCCTCTTCCCAAGTGACCCTAGCTTGGGTCAAGGTGGCCTAAGACTAAGCAGTACAGACCACAATAAATTAAGCAATAGAAAGATGAGCAGAGTCCCTCAGTTCCAGGGCACTGGTTCTAGAATACCTCAAGACCCAGATACAGAATGGTCAAGTACTGCCACGTAAGTGATACATATGTATCTTCTCACATACTCTAGGCATCACAGCTCTGTACACACAGTGTGATCTGAGTGCTAGATGATTAGCTGTTTCTTAGAGAATAATGAACATACATTTTCACTCAAATACTTTTTTCTTTTCAGATTTAACATATATGTGTTTATAGAGTAGTGCATTTTAAAAATATATTAAATTTTCTTCTTTGGCAATTTTATACATGTATACAATGCATCTTAATCATATCCATCCTCATTTTCCAATTCCACTTTTCCAAGATACACTCAACACATCACATCCCCTCCCTGCCTTCCTCTTTTAAAAAAATGTTTTTTCTTTCCCTTTCATGACATTTAGTGTGTGTTTGTATGTGTGTGTGTGTCTGTGTGTTTGTATGTATGTATGTATGCATGCATCTGTGTGTGTGTGTTTGTATGTATGTATGCATGCATCTGTGTGTGTGTCTGTGTGTTTGTATGTATATATGTATGCATGCATCTCTGTGTGTGTGTGTGTTTGTATGTATGTATGCATGCATCTGTGTGTGTGTGTGTGTGTGTGTGTGTTTGTATGTATGTATGCATGCATCTGTATGGAGGTCAGAGAACAACCTTCTGCAGTCAGTTCTCTCTTCCCCTCTCCCTTCTCTCCTCTCCCTCCTATCTTCCTCCTTCCCTCCTATCTTCCTCCTTCCCTCTTCCTCCTCCTCCCCCTCTTCTCCACTCTTCCTCCTCTCCTCCTGTTTTTTTCTTCCTCATTTTCTTCTTTCTCTTTCTTCCTCTCCCCTCTCATCTTCAATGTCTTTTTTCTCCTCCTCCTTCTCCCTCTTCTTCTTTTTCTCCTCCCCCTCCTCCCTTCTCTTCCTCCTTCTCTTGCTTCATTCATCCACATGCTCTTTCTTTTCCTTCTCTTCTTTTCCTTCTTCCTCTTCCTTCTCCTTTTTCTTCTGTCTCCTCTTCATCAGAACCAACTCAGTCCACTTAGTGTTGCTGGCATGTGCTGGCATGGGGGCTATCCATCCAAGCAAAGACAATCTATAGCAACAACATCCCTGAAAAGAAAATTGGCTACCCTCTCCCAGCAGACATTAACTGCCAATAGCTATTCAGGTGGGGGGAGGGAGCTTCCTGAACATTTTTGATCTATAGTTTATGAAATCCATGGATGTAGAATCTGTGAGTATGGAGGGCTGATGGTTTAAGAAATGGCAAGTCACAGAAGAGAACATACAGATAGCAAAATTAAAAGAAAGGCCAGAGCCCTCCACAATTAGGGCAATGCCAATCATAGCATCTTTATTCTACTACATCTCTGTATCATCCCTGGTGAGCAGTGTTACTGTTAACACTAGGTGAAAAAAATTGAAAAGGTGATAGGATCTAGTAAGTTAGGGGAATGGGTGTCTACATGTCATCAGTAAGAGTAAAATCTAGTAAGTTAGGGGAATGGGTGTCTACATGTCATCAGTAAGAGTAAAATTTGTCACAGGGAGTTTGTCAGTATGTATTAAAATTCCACACAGCCTTTGACCCAAGGTTTACCTCTCTAGATGCATGCTAGTAAAATGTTCACATTTGAACGAGTCCCCTCCGGAAGGGTTTGAAATGGGGCAACATGAAAATGAAACATTTATCAGCGAAGGGATAAATAAAATATGCTAAGCCTGCATTTCAGAATGCCGTGTGGCAGTTTTCAAAAACCAAAGTGGGTTTCCCTGAATGGAATCATCAGTAGTGGAAAGAAAAGCTCAGGGGAATCACTGGCTCGTTAATAACGGGTGACGGGGGCGGGGGGGTTCTCATACCCTCTATGCAGAAAACAGAAAGTCATGGAGAGGAGAATACAAGCAGTTGAAGAGGAAGCATCCAGACAGCAGTGTGTGTGTGTGCGTGTGTGTGTGTGTGTGTGTGTGTGTGTTTAAGATTTATTTATTTCATGGATGTGGGTGTACTGTCCCTATCTTCAGACACACCACAAGAAGGCATCAGATCCCATTACAGATGGTTATGAGCCACCATGTGTTTGCAGGAAATTGAACTCAGAACCTCTGGAAGAGCAGTCAGTGCTCTTAACCACTGAACCATCTCTCCAGCCCAGCAATATATCCGAAGCAATTAACAGTGTTTGCTTAATGCATGTTCACTCCCCAGGTTCTAAGACTGGTAGACCCAGAGATTTGATTGTCAGATGCTTGTGTATCTGCAGTGCTCCCTCCCCTCCCTGACACTCCTCCTCCTCCAGCACAGGGCCCGCCAGCTACCCATTCTCCCTTCCTCTCTCTCCCTTCAGTGAGGATCTGCCAAGCAGGAAAAATTCCTCTCTTTACCCTCCCGACCTTCTGGGAGCTGTGGGTTGGCAAGGGTCCGTTTAGTGCCCCAAGGCCATCTCTCAAGAAGGATGCTCAGAAATTCCGGCCCTCTGCCACATCCCAGGGCCTCCCTGTGGACTTCTATGACTTCCATTCTCAGGTCAGAACCAAGTGACTCCCCAGGGAGCCCAAAGGTATTTCTGCACCAAGTAGACCTTGGAAACATCTGCTGCATGCTTCCTGAATGTAAGATCCCATGGTTGCTACCTCTCAAATACTCAGAGCCATGTCTCCCTTCTGTGCTTGAATCCCTAAAACCCTTAATGTGCTGGTATGGGCCAGGCTCTTTTTTTTTTTTTTTTTTTTTAATTAGATATTTTCTGTATTTACATTTCAAATGTTATCCCCTTTCCTGGTTTCCCCTCTGAAAATCCCCTCTCCCTGTCCCCTTCCCCCTCCCCTTGCTCACAAACCCACCCACTCCCACTTCCTGGCCCTGGCAGTCCCCTACACTGGGGCATCAAGCCTTCATAGGACCAAGGTCCTCTCCTCCCATTGATGACCAACAAGGCCATCCTCTGCTACATATGGGGCTGGAGCCATGGGTCCCACCATGTGTACTCTTTGGTTAGTGGATTAGTCCCTGGAAGCTCTGATGGTACTGGTTAGTTCATATAGACAAAGTGTGGAGCAGACACTGAAGGCTTGACCATGCAGAGACTGCCCCACCTGGGGATCTATCCCAGTTACAATCACCAAACCCAGACACTATTGTGGATGCCAATAAGTGCTTGCTGACAGGAGCCTGATATAGCTGTCTCCTGAGAGGCGCCACCAGTGCCTGACAAATACAGAGGTGGATGCTCACAGCCATCCATTGGACTGAGCACAGGGTCCCCAATGAAGGAGCTAGAGAAAGGACTGAAGGAGCTGAAGGGGTTTGCAGCCCCATAAGAGGGCCAGGCTCATTCTTAAAGGAGACTTCTGCATAATAGTCACACTCATGAGCTCTGAAAACCCTGTGAGGGTTCTAAGCATGGGCTTGGCAGACTCCAAATGATCTGAATAGTCAAAGAAAGATGATGCAGAGACGATGGTGTGCAGGGAGAGGCGCTGACAGAGTAGGGATTGTGTCAGGGGGATGACTCGGCCTTCAGAAATGCATGGGGCATTAACTGCCCAGAATCACTCTGTAAAGAGGGACTCCGGTGTCAGCGGAGGCCACCATGGAATTCTATTAGTAGCTTCCAAGCTGATGCACACTTACTTACACCATTTAGACTCGTCTATGCTGGGGTGGCAGACTGGGAGGACAGCCATATTTCCAATAGGAAGGGCTTTGGCAGCTGGAAAGCCCCACTCCCGAGATTGGCAGAGTCTGTTTCCCTCCCCACACTCCCCTTCCTATCAGTTGCGCATTGTTCTTTGCGAACAATGGAGGTGATTTTTTTCAGTAGGAGTCTGGCAAAAATGTAGTCGAGTTCTTCCTACAAAGAACTTCCAGGCGGGGGGAACAAAGTGGAGGCTGCCACAGGCAGAAATGCAGGGGGATGCCTGCGCATTCTCTGCCTCAGAACCATTGGCCCACGGAGGGCCAAGCATGTCTTGAAAGAGTTGCTCGGCTGAAGGGTGGTGAAGTTGCAAGGGGTTATTAAGTAGCTTCAGGCATATGCTGGGTGTTTTTGAGTATGTCAGAGAAGAGAAGTCTGTCCACATCTGAGCCTGGGATGCAAGGGTGTAGCTGTTTCAGCCCATGGAGAAGAGTAGATTTGAATGGAGCAGAGGAAGCCCGTGGATGCTTCTCTGGATAGGAATATGGGTATGGGCCGGTCAGGACAATATATCAGCGTGTGTGAGGTAGCGGGCTCTTTGTGGGTTTAGCTGTTAATGTGGTGGTTTTATACTCTGCAAGTGACATGAAAATTAACTTGGGGAGGTGGGTGGGCAAAAGGCATGACTACCAGACCATCACTCCTGGGCCTTCCACACAGCAAGTAGCCTGTCAAAACCGCTCATGAGGTGGCTTTTCTCAACACTAAACACCAAGAGATGCCATTGAGCTTGTTCTAACTACCGCTCCCTGGGAATCTTTATGAAAATCTCCACGAGGAATAGGAAGCCAGTGTGGAGTGATCCGTCACAGGGCCTAGCTTCTCGCCATTCGGGAGAGTGGTCTGTTTGCTTGCTGATGGGTAAACACATGTCAGACTGAGTGGAAACAACCAGAATTAAGGACTTCATACCTGAGCTGGGGAAACTCTAGACTGACCTCCGAGTATGTCCATTTGTCCTTCCTTGGCTGATGTGACTCTCCTTCCTACTTCCCCAAGTCCCACACATTCTGTGAGCTGTTCCATTGTTGGTCTTTGAAACGATTGATTTATGCATCTGTACAGAAAAATCCCAGAGCCTTTTCCTCTTACTGCTATAAAGTTGCCATTTAATGAGGCATTTAGAAGGCCACCCAGCCACTTGAAATCTGAAGTGTCACGCTGAGAGATTGTTACCAACAAATGTTTACATTGGAGCCACGGTTCTAACTCTTTTGGCAATTGATAAATTTACTGTAAGAGCCAATAAATCCTTAGGCAGATGAACAGATTGGAGGGGGCGGAGCTTCTGCTTTGGGTCATTTTCTTTTGGAATGCTTTTAACACTTGGCCCTGAGAGGATTAGGTCCTTCTGTTAAATGTTCACGTTTCAGGGGTTGGGTGGGGTTGGGGGGTGATGTGCAGAATGGCCTGTCAGGCTAGCATGGGGGAAGCAGGTAGGTTGTCCTGGGAGCTGCTCTGTGTGAGTCTAACACTGCCATGGAGAAAATGTTTGAAAATGCATCTTCTTAAAAAAAAGGGGGCTCAGGTCTGCAAGGCAAAGCTGAGTACCACAGGCTATGAGAGCCGAGGGAGAAAAGCCCCTCCCTTGCCTAGGCCAGTTTATGGATTAGAAGGGAAAGTTAACACTTTTGAGAGTTTGAAGGAGGCCTGGTCATGGTTCATGCAGGCCCTGTGAATGGCTTTTCTCTGTGGACATGGGGAACACACATGGGCCGGGCAGTGGTGGCGCACGCCTTTAATCCCAGCACTTGGGAGGCAGAGGCAAGTGGATTTCTGAGTTCGAGGCCAGCCTGGTCTACCGAGTGAGTTCCAGGACAGCCAGGGCTACACTGAGAAACCCTGTTTCGAGAAAAAAAAAAAAAAAAAAAGGAAACACACATGGAACATCACCTTGTCTCTCCCTCTCCCCCTCTCCTTCTCCCTCCCTCCCTCCCTCCCTCCCTCCCTCATTCTCCCTACTCCCCCGCCCCCGTTTTTCCCTCTCTCCCTCTCTTCCTTACTTTCTCCCTCCTCTCTCTCTCTCTCTCTCTCTCTCTCTCTCTCTCTCTCTCACACACACACACACACACACTATCTCTTTTTCTTTCTCTCACTCTTGTCTGTCTGTCTCTCCCAATGGCATCACCCTATATTGTCCAACCGGCCTCACACACAGATTCTCCTGTCTCAGTTTCCCAAGTGCTCCCAAGGGATTCCATGTGCAAATGCTACTACATCTGACTTGTACCACCACACCCAGTTTACAATTCAAGAATTTGAGGGCAAAAATTCGAAGGGAATTTTAGAATGGCATCATTCAGTAGAACTTTCCAGAAGAGTGTCTTGTTTTCTCCTAAGGTGGCCAGTATGGCAGCCATCAGATCCATGTGGAAGGGGACTACAACTCACGTGACTACACAATTGAATTTTGTGCTGGGGCTCAAACCCAGGGTCTCATGTGTGCTAGACACTGTTGGTCTCTGCTTTGCTGTCTGAGATGGGACATCCCTGTCAAGGGGAGATATCCTCGAATATAGGCCACCCCATTCAAGGACGCTAGTAACATTACCTCCCATCTACAAACCCAGCCTGAGGACTGAATTCTAAATTCTAGTTTAGAAACCACATTTGCTGGTTATCGATCACTGTATCAGCCAAGATGGTTTTTAGAGGGTTGGACTTTCTCGAAAGACTTCTTTGCTCATCCTTTGATTTTCATACCCTGCTCATGAAGGATGAATGGTTGCTAAGTAGTCTGTTCCTATTAGAGAAACAGAATCCCAGAAAAGTAAAATGAAGAGCTCAGATGTTGAACAGCAAAGGCAGGAGCGGGACAGGATACCCCTTACCCCAGTTCCAGCTTTTACAGCCCCTCTGAGCTGGCTTTCCATGTTAATTGGAAATACTACTTAGTGGGGAGTGAGGGGTGGGAGGACCCTATCCACAAAGAGAAAGCTTGCCTAACATCTGGAATCTTGGCAGCGGGCCTCGTATTTAATCTTCTGCTTTAAAATCAAACAGGCTTAATGAGCAGCAAGAGTTGGGAAATCCCTCTGGGCCTTACATCCAAGGAGGGGTTTCTCAGGAGCCAGAGGAAGTGGGCCAGACAGGTGGAGCAAGTCTCCTCCCCTCTGGCCTCAGTTGCATGGCCCCATCTATGGCAGTTACAAACAGAGACAGACGTGTGGTCCCACTTTCCTATCCCTAATGTGCTGTAAAAAGACCAGAGCCCAGACCACATGCCGTAGACTCCGATAATCGTCATTTTATCAGTGCCTCTGGCAGCCGCGTTAGTGTGCCTCTTGCTGCTGCTACTGCTGTGGTGCAGACCAGAACCTCAACCTCAAGAGCTTTAATTGGTTCCAGGCCTCTCCTCACCCTCTCTCCTTTTTGCTGTTCCATCCCGTGTCTGACGACTCTAGGAAGAGCTGTGTGGCGTTCCCATTTCTGAGGTGCACCTGCAGCCCCCAGAGACGATGGTTTTGTGGGCAGGATACTGGAGCAGTAATATCTGGCTTGGAACAATGGCGGTTCACCAGTACCATCAGTTCTCAGGAGCTCCTGTATGGATTTAATGCCAGGTTGGCTTTCCTCTCTGTCTCCAGTCATTACCAACCCCACCCTGGGTCCAAGTCATGCCAGTATGCTCAAAG
The DNA here is from genome assembly GCF_978045245.1 of Mus caroli. NCBI lineage: Eukaryota > Metazoa > Chordata > Mammalia > Rodentia > Muridae > Mus > Mus caroli. The sequence goes on from NW_028227271.1 coordinate 91,947,159, forward strand.
GAGCCAACGATGAGCTAGTTGATGCTGCAGTTAATAAGCAGACCAGATAATTAGGAGAAAAGTGTGTGTGTGCAACAAAGTTACTTGCCAGCCTTTAAAATTCTTATCACGGGCTCCAGGGCACTCCGGGGAGAGAAAGGAAGCACCAATAATTACAGGAGGATAACTGGTTTAAATTGAGGCGCTCAAAGAACAGCAAGGCGAGCATCTTCCATGTGCTTGGGCTGGAGGCATAGATGAAGGAGGCTCTACATTGCCTGTCAGGGAGCTCATAGCCTGGTGGTGGAGACAGGCCTGGAGCGCCTGCACTCTCCCAGCATGAGTGAGGAAACAGATATAAACAAGGTGTTTGACCGGGGGGGGGGGGGGGGGGGGGGTGTAGAGAAGGGAAGGTTTTGCCAAAACAAATTGACTTTGGATCCACTGACTCCTTTTCGGAGTTCTTTGTATAGAACTTGATTGGGTCAGATATTGGAATCTTGTAGAGATGAGGTCTTCCTGTAGCTGCACGGATGCTCAGGCTTAATGCTGACCATGCGTTGTGGGGATAGGGAGAAGGAAACATTGAAAGAGATAAGGCTTTACTTTTTAAAACTTAATTGTATTATTATCATATAAGCACACGTGAGTGGGTCCTGTTTTGCATATGGAGGTCAGAGGGCAACTTCTGAGACGTGGTTTTCCACTTCCCCTGTGGGTTAGGGGAGAGAGAGAACTCTCAGTCAGTAGGCTCATCTAGCCAACTCTCTTACCCACCGAGCCTCTCCCCAGCCCCGCATAATAAAAGGTCTAGATGACTTCGTAGTAAAGTATATGCGGTTAGTTGTTCTGAACGCTAATATGGGAGTCGGGTTGTGTCTATCCTTACCCTGTCCTCTCCCTTACACAGAAAATGGTTGCGGTCCTCAGCATATCTGTATGCTGCAAAATCCTAAAACAAAGCCAAGCAGCCTTCAGATAGCCGTAGGCATCTGCCTCATGGAGTTGTCGTTTAGACCCGGATTCTCAGATCCAGTTTGAGATATGTGCAGAGTATTTTAAAGGTGCTCCCTAAGACTGGAATTGGAGCTGAAGTTTTGGCTAGCCTTTCATCCTCCAAAGTGCTGGACTCTGTGGCCTGCAGCTACGTCTGGCTCACTCTCGAGTGGGTCAGAAGCCAGGCATGGTGAGGAGTGTGATTTCAGCAGTGGTCTCTGGCCAAATTCTCTGAGGCCAAGATGCACGGGTAAGATTAGGCCAGCCTGACTTATGTTTTCCTATCTCAGTTTTGGTTTTTATGTGTTGCAGTAATAAGGTCATAATAATTTTAAAATAATTTGAAGGGGAAAATTCCCCTTGGTCCCACCACCCAATACTATTAACTGTAGTTTGCCCTTGTAAGCTTTTCCAGACCCCTGTCTGCCTGCTCACTTATTATAACATGGTAATTATAGTATATTCTGATTTTGATTTTGTTCTGGCTTTTCCATAGCCTGGTATTAAGTTTGGAGTACGCTCATGAGCCTCAAAGTCGTGAAAGATAATGTTCTACGTGTGGTTTTATCCTCAGCCCACTGACTCTGTAATGGTGTTTGAGAGAAATGTCCCAGAAACTGAGAGGTTACTAGAAGGCTCAGTGCCTTTCTGGAGTGCACTGGGCTTGCCTTTGTTCTGCTAAGAGCAATGAGCTGAGTGTTTGTGTCTCCTAAAGGCTACATGCAGAACTCCTGCCTTTAAAGAAAAAAGAGGGGCTTTGCAAAAGTGCTGAAGCCCTGAGTGGACTGTGCTCAGAGAACAGCTAGCTAGTGAGATACCTTCCCACGCTGCCTGTGACGATTAAGCAACCAGCACTTGGGAGGAAGAGGCATAAGGATCAGGAGTTCAGGGTCATCCCCAGCTACATAGAGAGTTTGGGGCTAGCCTGTGGTCATGATACCCTGTCTCACCCTCTCATTCCAAAAAAAAAAAAAAAAAAAAGTTATTATGAGTTGTTGTTGTTGCTTTTTTTTTTTTTAAGGTCAGTTTTATTTGTCAACTAGATAAAACTTAGACTTGTCTGGGAAGAGAGTCTCAATGAGGGATTGTCTACATCAGTGAGCAATGGGAATGACTCATGGAGGACTGTCTTGGCTATCTTAATTGATGTTGGAAAGCGGGCAGTACATACCCTGTTTGGTGCCCTGGGCCAGGGAAAAATCGAGAAAGCTAGTATTTGCCATTCATGTGTTTTCTCTGTGCTCAAGACTATGGCGTGACTGGTTGCTTCAAGTTCTTGCCTTGTCTTCCCGGAGTGATGACTGTGGCCTGGGATTGGAGCTGAAGTGGACCCTTTCTCCTCTGAGTTACTCTTGCCCCAGGGTATTTTATCAGAGCAACAGAAACCTAAACACAGGGCCCTCCCCAGACACTGCGGGTACCTCCGTCTCCGGCGCTGTGAGAAATTTCTGCTCTGTTCCTCCCACATGGCCGCTGCATGGACACCTGTTTGACCAGGCCTGGTCGAGAGCCTTTTTTACACTAACTCTCTCCTTTCTCCTTTGCTCTGGATCACAGGTACCGTTTTCAGGCCTCTGCTAGGGAGACAGCTCTGTTAACCAGCCCGGGTATCAAGGGTATCTACATACTTTCACTCACCACGGCGCTGAGCAGCCCAGTGAAGTAGAGGTTGGTTCTGTTCTACCAATGAGACGCTAAGGGGAAATTTAAGAACATGCTCAAGGACCAGGACTCAGCACTGGCTGGGTTCAAAATTAACTCACTTCAAATCCTGCCCTTTTCTATTGGTCCCTCTGCCACCTGCTAGGTACTGTCATTAGGGGATGCGAAGTGCGTATGTGTAACCATCCTCTTCTTAAGGACAGAGGCATGTAGTGTATTTTGGAGAGAGTGGCATCTGCTGAAAATGGAAGGGCTTGAGAGGTGGAGTCAGCTAGTTCCCTGATGGTAAATCTTGACCATGCGAGCCCATCCTACATGCTTTATGGCCTCATCATATTCCTGGCTGATAACTCACATTTGCTTCTTTCTTAAACCCAGCTGTCTCAAGTCAGCCTGGCACCTGCTTGGGCTTACCCGACTCAACCTTACTGTATATGTTAGATTTTACACAGTACTTTCCACTTTCCCTGAGATGACTTCATTCATTCAATAAACCCTGTGGAAACCTAGTGTGTGATGAGCCCCATTTATAGAGACAGGAATAGATTAAACACACACACACACACCTCTGCTGAGATACCACCAGAGAGCTCGTGAACCCTAGGCAAGCATTTTGCTATAGAGTACCCCTAAGTTTTTAATTCCTGTGGGGAGACAAGGAGTTGGCTGGGGATCAAATCCAAGACCTCACACATGTTCAACAAGCCTTCTACCACACTAGCCTGGTTTTGTTTTGTTTTCCTGAAGTCTGGAGGTAGAAGTAAGAGAGGAACAAAAATTAAATATCTGCTGCTACAGAGCAAGTTTGAGGCTAGCCTGGGCTACTTGAGACCCTGTTTTTAAAAACAAGAAACATCAAGGTGGATGTGGTGGAGCACACCTTTAAGCCCAGCAGTCTTAGGAGACAGGGTCAGGTGGGTCTCTGTGAGTTTGAGGCCAACTTGGTTTACAAAGTGAGTCCAGAGTAGCCAAGGCTACACAGAGAAACCCTGTCTTGAAAAACCAAAATTTTAAAAAAGAAGGGAAAATATTTGGTCAGTAGTCAATTCAGTAAGGACACTTTACTAGAGTGGTTACTTGGTAGGCAGGCCTGATTCCGGTTGACGCTAATACAATATAATAGGTAAGCCTGATTTCGGTTGTCGCTAATACAATATAATAGCCCTGTCTTCTTGGAGCCTTTAACTTGGGCTTAAATCTGTAAGCATGCCACTTCAGTGCCTGAGAAAACAGTAAGCGTCACTTCTATGGCTTAGTAGCTGAGCTGTGGAAACCAGAGTCTAGATCACTCAGCACACAGCACAGCTGATGGCACACAGCATTGGAAAGATGCAGATGTGCATGCTGGGAACAAGTATCCATCCGGAACAAGGCTGAGCTTTGCTTAAGCTTAGGAAGAAATGGCCCACCTGAATAAATGCTGCTGCTTGCCTTGCAGATTCACATAGGGGTCCGGGGAGTGAGGCTGCTTGCACAGGAAGGTTCTGTGTCTGCATCAGCGGAACCCTCTCAGCGTCACGTGAGCGATGGCCAGGTCTTCCACCATCTGGAAGGTCTTCCACCAGGTCTGGGCTTCCTTAGACCTGGCCTTGCTCCCCACCTAGTGTAGCTTCAGCAGTCCGAACGACGTGCTATAGAATGTATGGATAAACCAACAGACATTTGCATTGCAGTGCTCCTCGAATCTAGGGGGTGTAGGATGGAGACGCCAGCATGGCTGCTTATCTTCAGGGCTCCCTTCCTCCTCACCGTGCACTGCAGGCCCTTAGTGTCAGTTCTCACAAGGAACCAAGCTCATCTTGAAGGTCTACCTTTACAGCCTCAGCTAAAACCTAACTGCCTCTCAGAGGTCCTTTCTGAATGCCTTCACTCTGGAGGTGAGGGTGGAGCCTGCAGTACTGTGGTTTGGATTGTCACTAGCATCCCAAGTCTCCATTCAGCACACTACCCAAGTTATTGTGTGTTTCTCTCAGACCTACTCCGTGCTGTCAGCCTACTGCTGTTCTCGGTGCCTGTCAATCAGAATCAGCCATTAAGTTCTATAGCATTTGAGGGTTTCTCTAGGCAAACTCTCTGAATTGAAGGCATAGTGAAGGTATCCTATAAATATAACTGGCTGATATCCTTATCCCTTTCATAGGATATATATTTATAACACATGAAGATATTCTATATTTTCTTCCATTTTTATTGTACTTTGCTATGTAATCTGTGTTTCCACTTAAATCTAGGCAAATACCAGGAATGGGAATTATGAGAGTATTAATTTAAGGATCAGAGGCATGTGGTTTAAGATGACTTCTTTATATCAGATTGAATTTTCTGTGCATAATAAAAAGTGAACGAGAACATTTTCCCTTGCTATATGTACTAGGATATATAAGCCCACTACCAAAGTAAGATCTACAGAAAGCTTTGGCAACATAATGCTACAGGAAGTAGCGTAGTTAATATCCTAGTGGGACAAGGTCTAATGTGCTATTAATAATATTTTAATATGTGAAATAACCACTAGTACTTAGTTTATTAGTTTAAGTCACATACATATTTAACATCACTTTGAGGGGATGGGAAGATGACTTGGTGCTGGCTGCTCAGTCATGAACACGAAGCCCAGATCCCAGAACCCAGGTTAGGCAGCTTACAAACTGTAACTCCAGATCCGATACCAGATTCCAGCTTCTACTGGCACTTGCACACACGTGTGTCACTATATAAGCACACACACATAAAATAGGACCCGATCTATTTTTAAAATCACATTGGAACTTTAAATGACATTAACTTTGAGTATTTCTTTCCCTACCCATATTGCTTATGGAACAAATCTATTCAAACTCAGAATTTCTTTGTTGTTAAATTCTCTAAGTCAGTTTTTCATGAATTGTGAGCTCACTTCCATCCTTCTTATTTAAAAAATAGCAGTTTTTATGACCTTGTATGGTTCTGTCTTGGGCTTTTTATCCAAGCCCACAAGTGTACCTTCACATAACCATGGCATGGTTTGCTATCCATTCATCTATGTGTTATCACAGGTGCTTTCACATAAACTTCGCTACTCCTTAAGTGACCCTGTGAGACCCTTTATCTCATTTTGCAGAGGGAACTAATGACCAAAGAGGTTAGGAAACTTCCTTAATAAGCGATAAGCTCCAAGAGGTCGGGCCAGGACTCCAACCCAGCTCTGGGGCTCCACGGTCTCTGGTTTTAACCCAGGCTTCTTTGTCACCAGGAAATCCAGCCTATGAGGCTAGAAGGCCATTTCACAAACTTCTCCTCCTCCTTTAATCTAGGCCTGCATAAATGTCTTAAGTTTGCATTGAAGCAGAAGCAGAACCATCCAAACAGTAGTTTATCGCCCACAGTCATCAAAGAGAAGTTTGTCCCTTGCTCTCGGACGTAGTGGTCTCCTCTTCGTGAGGGTAATTTTAGGGAAGGAAGAGCAATGTAACCTTTTATTTTATTTACCCTGGTACATAATAAACCCAGTCAGTTGGTGAGCGTGTATATATATATATATATATATATATATATATATATATATATGTATATATATATATATATATATCTTAAATTATAATTTATTTGAGACTCAGGAGAGTCTCATCACTTGTTACTCCTCCTCCTCTTCCTTCTTCTTTTTTCTTCTTCTTCTCCTTGACAGGGTTTCTCTGTGTAGCCCTGGCTGTCCTTGGAACTCACTGTGTAGACCAGGCTGGCCTCAAACTCAGAGTTCCAGCAGCCTCTGCCTCCCAAGTGTTAGGATTAAAGGTGTGCACTGCCCACACCTGGTCCACTTCTTACTCTTAAAAACTCAACTTTGACTGAACCCAGACATAGAAGTAGAAGCTCTCAGTGACCCACTTCTTCCAACAAAGCCACACCTACTCCAACAAAGCCACACCTCCTAATAGTGCCACCCTCTATGGGCCAGACATCCAAATACACGAATGAGTCTTAGGGAAGCTATTCCTATTCAGACCAACACAAGGAGCCAAAGCACACCATTCTAGCAGGCAAAGCATCTCTCTGTACTCTGCTCAGTCCTTGGGGCTTCATGGGAAGATGGCCAAAATAGACCTTTATCTATAGCTGGTACACAAAGGCCTGGGTCACGGTGAGCACCGTCTCTGCTCACTACCTGTTACATTCAAATCACACTGAATTGGCAAAAAAAGGAGTTCCCTGCCTGTGTTGTGGCTGCAAAGGAATGTGGGAAATGTGAGAGTTTGGGATTTTTTTTTTAAGGTTATTTATGTTAGGCATATGAGTACACCACCATTGCTCCCTTCAGACACACCAGAATAGGGCATCAGACCCCATTACAGATGGTTGTGAGCCACCAGGTGGTTGCTGGGAATTGAACTCAGAACCTCTTGAAGAACAGTCGGTGCTCTTAACCGCTGAGCCATTTCTCCAGCTTGGGTTTAGGATTTTTTTGCTAAGCGGGATTGAGTCAATTTACAGTGTCAGCTGCTCTTAATTCACCCCAGTCCTCGTTCCACGAAGCCAGATGGGGTCTAACTCTGAGCTGCTCTGACAGCCTTTCATTTCTCAAATGTTTTAGAATCTAGGAAGCTGGAAATCTCTGGTCGCAGTGGGTTTATTGTCTAGGAAAGGTCTACTTCCTGTTTGGGAGATGGTACCTTCTCACCATGTGAATGGTTCAAAGGGAAAGGCAGCCATGTTCCGAGATCTCCCACCCCACCCCACCCCACCCCATGCCATCCTATCCATTCATGAGAGTTCGATTCCTGATACCTAGTCACCTCCCCAAATCTCTCCTCCCAGTACCATTGACTATGAGGGTCAATATCTTCATTTCAGGAGAGGCAGGCAGGCAGGTAGTATTTGTGCCTCAGTGTCTTGTCCCTGGCAGATGGAGACTGAAGTACCAAGTCTGCGTGCACTCGTCCTAAATGCACCAGACGGCACAGTTTTCATGCCACGCTAGGTTCTCATGGCTCAGTCTCTCTTCCTGGAACTGGTACAGACATCAGGGTCTCACCTGATGACCTGTGTGAGAAGTAAACTCATCTACTCGGAGGAACTTCTCCTTGTGGAAGCACGGCTCTAGCAATGCAGCATGCTCTGCAATTGCTTTGTTTCCATGGAAAGAACCTCACCTCCGAGGTGTGCTGGTCAGCTTCAATCTTCTCTCTCTCTCTCTCTCTCTCTCTCTCTCTCTCTCTCTCTCTCTCTCTCTCTCTCTCGGATTTTGAGTTCAGAGATAATGATAAGAGCTAGCGAGGGACGGGACAGCATCTTTCTTAGTCATAAGAAAGACTTCAGCTTCTCAGTTGTTTTTTGCGCAAAGCATCATAGGCAGGTGAGTGGTCAGAAAGTAATAGAGTCCTGGGGGAAATATATTTGTTAGAATATTAGAGTAAAGGAAGGGAGCAGAAGCTGAAAGCTGTCAAAGCCTGTGCTCTGCTTTACTAAATGAATCTGTCCAGCCAGTTCTCTAGTCTGTAAAAGCGAAAAGACCGTAACACCAGGAACCTGTAAGAAATAAATGCCCAAACTTTGCATGTGGTGTCTGCTGCATAATTTCACAGCGCTAACCTCCTAGCCCTTTGAGAAACCACAGCTCCCTGAGGTAGGGCGGCTTCCAGCCACCTCGCGTTCTGTTCCCACACAGCTCCTGCTGCCAATGTGGGTTTCTGCCTCTCTAACTTTGGTCATTACGTGGGTAGTTTACATCATGGAGTCAATGAGCAGATTAAAGTTTTAAGTAAGTCAGAATGGGTTGGGGGAAAAACACGTCTTTTTCTTTAACACCTCTGATGGCTCTGACTGGAGTTTAGAGCTTAGGTAGTATTAGAAATAAAGCCATCATCAGGATTTCAATTTGCATTTTCTGGGTGCCTTCAAATCTCGATTTCCCCCCACCCCCCACCCCCAAGGGCTTGCAATATGTGTATTAATTTTCCTTCAGGGTCCATTTAGCAGCAACAATCTGCAGGCTCATTTGCATTTTAATTGGGTCATTCTCCATCCTCTCCTCCCCCCACCTTGCAGCTTCTCTGTGCTGCTGAGAACTGGAGACAGATGTTGTTGCTGCATCTGGGTGACTGGAATGTCAATGTCCATTCAGTGGCTACCAAACCACGTGACCCCTGAATTAAAAAGCTGAGGGAATTCCCAGTTCAAGTGTCATATGTCCAAACAGCCCCACCACAGTAGAAACTGTTTTGTTTTGTTTTTTAAAATTAAAATCTACAACAGTAAGACTTTATTGTGTGGTCCTTCCCAGTGAGTTGATCTCACCCCTTCCTCTTTACACAAGGTTCTTGCTTTGAAAAGGAAAATTCACAAGAAGGGGGCTCATGTCTCAGGGGACAGCTATGAGACTTTGGAAGAACAGACTGAAGCCATGAGAGAGGCAGATGGGAGGGAGTAGGTGCCATTTTCCCAGACAGTGATTTAGCCGTGGTCCCGTTGAAATCAAGGCTGCACTGTGACTTGACGACTTCTTATTCACAGAGTTGACACAGAAAGCTGGTGAAGCAAGGCAGAATTCAGGCTAGCGACCTCAGTGATTCTGACATTACTGTGCTTGTAGGGAGTTAGGGCAGCATGAAATATTTATGATGAGCCTGGTGGGAATTGGCGGACCTGGAGGTTGAGAGCTGTAGAATGTAGGGCATGCAGATGGCCTGGAGTGTCAAATACTTACCTCGTTGTCCCTAAGAGTCTGCATTTCATGGAGAATTGCTGTTTTCTTTTAGAAGCTCTGGTAGGGATGTCCGCTCTGCAGCCCACGACCACACATCCCCAGGACACATGTACCCAGGATAGGATATGAATGTGGCCCAATACAAAATGGTAAACATGGGCACAGTTCCGCTTCTCGGTTGGTGATTCTTCTTGGTGGGTCTCAGGTGGAACTTTGCAGATGACAAGACTTTGTTGTGGTATTAAAAGATTAAACACACTTGATTGGGGGAGCATTATTAAGACCCTTTTCTTTACAAATCAATAAATAAAAGACTGAATTGGTGCTGGGTGTTTGTAGAACTCTGCGGTGCTACCTGCGTTCTGGGAAAATTTACCGATTTTTAATTGGCATCACTACCAAGTTACTTATATAAGTGTGCAGATAAGCGCGGGTATCAGAGGTTAGCAGTGATTGTTCAACACCTTCTATCTCGAGGCACAGCCTCTCGCTAAACCTAACCTGCTTGTTCTGGGGATTTCCTTTCTCCACTGCCTGCGTGCTCGGGATATAAGCAGGCCACCATACCCACCTGGTTCTTCATATGGGTTCTGGGGATCCGATCTCTGGTCTTCACGCGTGTACAGTAAGCCCTCCACCCTCTGAGCCTTCTTCCTAGCCCCACAGATACGTTCTGACTGCTAGATAGGAGCCTGCCAGTGTACAGACGAGTTAGTGGGGACTTGGGCCTTCTCAGAGCAGGTCCTGCCTATTTTGTCTTGAGGGAAAACAACTTTTCACAGTGCCCCCGTAGACCGTAGCTTTGTTCATAAACTCCTAAACACAGCTGTTGGGTTTTGGTTTGTAGGATAGGCCTTATTATGTCTACCGGGCTTCCAGGCTGGCCTCTGATTTACTACATAGCTGAGGATGATTTTGAACTTCAATCATCCTGAAGTGCTGGGTTTTCAGGTATGCACCGCCACACCCAGTGTATTCAGTGCTGAGCGATTGAACTCACGCTGAGTGAACGCTCCACCAACTAAGCTATGCCCCTAGCCCCTTCTTTTCTTTAAGGAATGTTTGTTGGAGGTTGGTTTACAGGGGCTGTGATTATCAGAACATATGTCGGGGAGCTATGGAAAAACAAATGTGGGATCTGGGGCCTCATGCATTCCCTTTGATGGTAAATGTTCCGGAACTCTACAGACTGGATCCAAGTAACTGGAGCTTCTCCTGTTGGAGTTTATGCATCTGTGTGTCCATGTGTATCTGTTTGTCTGTCTTGCCAGCCTATCATTGCTTTTGCCTTGGGAGTTTTTCAGGTGTAGAATCCTGGTTTGCACACTAGAAGGCCTGAATCGTTTGTCCTAGAGCAGCAGGATGCAGTATCGGTCTATATGGGGGCTGTGGAGCAGTACCGTAACTTTAGGTGTTACTCAGAGATAGGCGGCCACGTGCAGCGACTTGCTTCTCTGTGTCACCTACCATGGTATAATAACTCTGTCTTATCAGTCCTGGGAGAATGCCTTTTCGAGTCCTCAGTCAGATGAAGAGGCCTAACTTCTCCTCCCACTGGGTCCTCAATTGCCTTAGAGCCTGAGCTGAGTGTGCACACCTGTTTTTCCTTGCGTTGCCTCATACCCCGGGGGCGCAGGCTGTCCCAGCTCAGCAATCATGGCCACGTGAGCTAGGTGTGGTGGTGTTTGCCTTTTGAGACCTTGGGATGTCTTAAACCAGCTACGTCTATTTTTAGACTGGGCTTGTTGTGATGAGAAGAGGGTCACTTTTGCAAGACTGTGACCTGCACGCGCTCAGTTGTTTTCCTGAGGGCTCCCTTAGGTTTTGGTGGACTAAATATGTCATTCAGCTGGGTGGTGGCGGCAGTGCGTGCCTTTGATGACAGCGCTCTGGAAATGGAGGCAGGTGGCTCTCTCTGAGTTCAAGGCTGGAGTAGTCTACCGATCGAGAACCAGGGTAGTCCAGGGTTATAAGGAGATTTCCTTATAGGGGGAAAAAAAAGTTAAAAGTTTGTGTCCAGGAGTTTGAGGAACAGTGGGGCTGCAGGCTTGTTGTGGTCAGCTTATGGGAGTGGGAAATAGAGAGATTTGAGCCTCTTATCAGAGTGTCTATCAGAATTCGCAGACGGCTCTGTGTGAATTGGCACCCATAGCAGATGTGGTCTCATTTGTGTGTTTGTAAACTCCATGGCATTGTTGGCAGATATGGGTGCCATGCACTAGCAAGGGTTTGAAGGCACTGGTGAAGCCTGGTGCCAACACTCAGATGGGGAGGGGGGCACCACAGCCTCTGTGGAAAGTAGAGGCTACCAGGTGGAGGTGGCAAGGGAAACTGGGTCCAAACACTAGGTAACCATAGTCAGGATCTCTTAGGATCCAGGGAAACCCTCAGGGCTGCAGGACTGGAGTAGGTGTGTGTGTGTGTGTGTGTGTGTGTGTGTGTGTGTGTGATTAAAGCATATTATAAACCCATGGCTGCCAGGAGTTAGGGAAGACAGGAAATAACATCGCTCACACTGGAGAACATACAGAAAGACAAGAGAAATGGCAGAAAGTTTTCTTAAGAGCTTAGAGTAGAGGTGCCCAGGAGGGAGGGGTGGGAGGTCCTTAGAGGAAAGGAATGAAAGGAAAGGCAGCCTTTAGCAGAATGTGTCACTGATACACTCAGGTGGAAATGCCAGCCTCCCGTGGTTATCTGGGTGAGAAGCAAAGGAAGTCGAGACAGAGAGAAGCGTCTGATGTCATGGGCGGCGTTCTGGATGCTTTAGAATTCTTCCTCCTATATTACAGCTGGCGTATACAACGACACCCAAGCTTCTCTGGTACTTAGAGGTGGTGGATGCGAAAATGCCTACATGTATGTATGCATGCTCACCACGTGTGTGTGCCGGTGCCCTCACAGGCCAGAATAGGGTCTCTGATCCCCTGGAACTGGACTTAAAAGTAATTATGAACTGTCCAGTATGGGTATTGGGAACCAAACCCAGGTCCTCTATGAGAGCAACTGGTGCTCTTAACCACCCCCTAGCTTGTTAAGTAGAAGCAAAACTCTGCCAGCTGGGGCTTCTGTTCTTAAGTTTACAGCCACTTTATTCTTTACACCTTTGTCCTCTTTGCCTTCATCAGTAAAAGAGGAAACAGGACCTGGTTCATTTTTCTCCTGAGAAGGAAGACGAAGCTCTCTTCCAGCCCAGCTATTGATGATGGATGGACCCAGGAGATGATTAGATGCCTCTCTGGGCGAGTGTTTCATGTCTCTCTTCCGGGGAAATCCCGGGTGATGTGTGATTCTGTTCCGCCCTCGTCAAGTACCCAGTGGCCTGATTAGAGCTGGCAGCCCCTCTGGGAACTGCTCAACACTGACTACTGAGTCCTTTAACACTGCTACGCACTCAAAGTTCCGTTTCTTTCCCTGTTGTCGCTTTCAATTAAGCTGGGAACTTCTGGAGCCAGGAGAGCCATGTGTAGTCTGGCTAGTGATGTCCACACTCTGAAATGGCAGAGAGGAGACTGAGATGTGGACAGTCCACACCACTATAGCGTCACTTGATCAATGCACACTTTGTGACCACGACCATGTTATTACAGTACTGAAGCCAGACGTGGCAAATACACTGTCCTCTGTCTCAGAAGGCTTCATAGTTAGGTTCCTACAATTCCCTTGTAGTCATTTGGTAAATCTCACTCACTCTTTTTTTTTTTTTTTCCTAGAGAAGTTACAGTCAAGGTAAAATAAAGCAAGTGCATATTTTTAATAAATGCCCTCCTTAACGCTGCTGACCCCTCCTCCATTCCTTAACGCTGCTGACTGCTCCTTCCCAAACACGCCCCTGCCTCCAGAGCGTTTTTTGCCTATTACATTTGCAATGAATGCCTCCAACGCTGATAACTGCTGAAGGCCCACATATTTCTTTGGTTGGTATTTTGTTGCATTTTGAAACAGTGTTGCTATGTAGCTTCCGCTGGCCTTGCATTCATGGTCTTGCCCAGGCTGCTACTAAGCTAGGTCCTTCGGGGTCAGCTTCAAGAATGGCTGGCATTGAGCAGGGCGTGGTGGCGCACACCTTTAATCCCAGCACACGGGAGGCAGAGGCAGGCGGATTTCTGAGTTCGAGGCCGACTGGTCTACAGAGTGAGTTCCAGGACAGCCAGGGCTATACAGAGAAACTCTGTCTCGAAAAACAAACAAACAAACAAACAAAAGAATGGCTGGCATTGCAGTGGTGCCCCACCATACCTGGCTACCCACTTTCTTAGTTGATTACAAACCAGAGTGGCTTGATCCTAGTGCCCACCCTTCTCCCAAGTATTAGAAGTACCAGCAGGTTCAGGTCTTGGCAGCCTTTAATTGGCTGAATTTGTATTGTTTCTGGGCAGCAGGCACACTACTAGGCCCTTTGTTTTCTAGCTACTTTAGATAAGGTTTAAGACCTGGAAGTAACTCTCGAGCATTCCCATGGGAAATCGCCTCCATTTCTTTCTAGCAATTCTTCTTGTGGGAAGGAAGGGGGAGAAACAAAAACCTGATTGTTTGGAGGCCCCGGGAAAGAGGTTTACGTATGCGACCCAACTTCCTCAGCAGCATCAGAAGGCTGCAGGTTTGTGAGTCAAGTTCCCACAACCAGAGACGCATCTGTGATGCTAGGGGATTCTTCCTGGTAAAGGCGATAAGTACCTGGAAAGTAGAGCTCCGAGCCCAAACAAGTCACTGAGTGGTATGTGGCTTTCGAGAGATTTCTTCTTCCAAGGGCTCCCTCCACCCTTCTCCACTTGAGGAAGAAACACTCTGATACCTTTTGATCATAATGAAGCTGCTGTAAACTCAGAAAGCTGAATTAGCTTGAGATCAGGAAACCTGCAGGCTGCATGTGATTTCTGCTGCCTCTGTTGGGCGTGTGGAAGACGCAGAGGGAGCAGAGAGGGAAGGGCTGAGTAGCCACAGAAACAAGTTCCTGTTTTAATTCACAGAGGTTTCTCACATTTTTACCACACAGAGAAACAACAGAGCAGCAGGGAAACAAGGTGTGCAGCAGAGTCACAAGGGAGAGGGACCTTTGTTAAATACGGGCTCTGCCCAGGTTTCCAGTGATGTTGCCCCTGTCTGCTGCCTACCACTAACCATGTGGTGTGTCAGCCCTCTATCCCACCCCCACATGCTTCACTTAGGAGCCCAGGTAGAATACCAGGTGTATCTTTGTTGGGACAGGGATGGGTGGGTTAGGGCCTAAGGACTATCTACTCTTCTGAAGTTAGACTTGTTTCTACCCCGAAGAGATGAGTCCTGTTCAGCCACGTCTGAAGGAAGCATGCCTATCTTCGTGACTGGGCTTTGAGTCTGAGAAACCACCTGAAAGATGACAAATAGCCCTGAGGACAGCTGTCCTTGTTGAGGACCCAGGATCACGGGTCACCGTGTGTTTCTTGTTCACTTGCCTTCTCTGTGCCTAGTGTGACCCTTGTCACCTTCTCCCGTGTTCACTCTGGCCACTCCTTGGATGAAGAGAGGAGGCTAAGGATGGGGAGTGGGGGTGGGGGAAGCTGAGCCTGGGGTACGCCTGAGGGATGGGGAACTAGCAGGGTGGGATGGGGGCTTTTCTGTGTATAGTTGGGAGTTTAAACAACGTACCCCTGTGCTAAAGGAAGAAGTCAAACAACAGAGGAGGATATGGGAACATTTTCCACTCTCAAAGTGCTTGTTCCAGGAATATTAATAAATGCAGTACAAATAAGCAGGGGTGGGGACTCCATAAAAGGGGGTTTGGACACAGCAGATTCAGGAAGAGCCAGTTAACAGCACTCTCTAAACGGATTTCTTTGGAGTCTTCCTTGCATAGAGATATTTTATAGAATCTATTTTTAGAAAAACTAGATTAAGATCATTAGAAAAACAAGAAAGAGCCCTTAAGAAGGAAATTGAAAATGACAGCAAAGCCGGGGCCTGTGAGATGGCTCAGTGCTCGGCGACTGGAGGTGCTGGCTACTAAGCCTGGTGACCTGAGTTCAATCCCGGGAACCCGTGTAAACGTGAAAGGAGAAAACTGAACCCACAAAACTGTCCTCTGCCTGAATAAACACTCCATGGAGTGTGCACATTACACAGCCTTCCATGTGTGCTTACCAGTGCGCGCACTCACGCGCGTGGGTGCACACACACACACTAAAATTAATTTTTAAAAAGCAGACGATGTGTTTTGTTCTATTTTCTCATTTCTTTATTAGACATTAGGAGCCTGCAGGGTCCTGAGGGAAGTAGAAGGAATGTTGCTCTAGTATTGTCCCAGTCTTATCATTGGAATGAGTGCCAGGTGGCTCATGAGACAGGTAAGCCAGTAACGGTGCTTGCCACCAAACCTGAATACCATCCCCAGGCAAGAACCAACTCTTGCAAGTTGTCCTCTGACCTCTACTTTTGCACTACAACAGTGTGTGTGTGTGTGTGTGTGTGTGTGTATGTAAAAGAAACAAAGGTAATTTTAAAAATTTAAACAGGAATAAATGCCAGAGAGGAAATCACTACCCACCATAGCCCAGAAGGCATGTAGAAGCTGCAAACCTCTCACACACTGTGTGACTCAGTGCCATGTTTGGGGAGTTTGACTCTGTGTTAGTTAGAAAGGCCTTACTGCCTACTTTCCCTGGTGATGTCTGTTGTGTTTGTATGACCCATTTCTCACTCATTCACTTAATTTTCTGTGCCCTGCAGATATTTATGCTCATGGTCCCTAGAGGGGAAGCAGTCACAGTACAGTATACAGTGGTGTCCTAAGAACCCACAAGGCACAGGCTGCAGATGAGTCTTGGTTGTAGGAGGTTGTCTTGCATGTTATATGATATTTAGCAGCATCTCTGGTCTCTACCGTTAAACACCAGTAGCAACCTCTCCCTCCTTCCCAGTTATAACAACTAAAAAAATGTTTTCACACATGGCAGAGTCAACTTGTTCCTTGCTAAGAACCACAAGCAGCTGATGGAATAATTCAGTGATAGAATACTTGCCTAGTGTGTGTGGGGCCCTGGATTTGATCTCTAGTGCACGCACACACACACACACACACACACACACACACACACACACACACTGTGTATACAATCACTGGTACATATGAAAGCACACACATTTTTGAAAAGGCAGGGGCCAGTGTATGTATGTGTGTATGTAGGTTTCCTTTTTTAAGATTTTAGTCGGGGGGGGGGGGGGGCTTGCGTGTGTGCCCACACAGATGTGCACACACATGTCCACACATAAGTGTAGGTGCTCAGGGAGGTCAGAAGAGGTCACTGAATGCCCTAGAGCTGGAGTTACAGGTAACTGTGATGTGGGTTCTAGGAAACAAGCCTGGGTCCTCTGGAAGAGTGGTTGGTGCTCTTAACCCCTGAGCTATCTATCTCTCCAGCCTCAGTGCGCATGTTTCTTCAAAAAGTGTTGGACTAGCTCTAGGATGGTCCTAGATGCTGTGTGAAGGAGGGGAGGTTTTATTCTGTGCACAGTGGTACCTCGGTAGAGCATGTCAAACTGACCTACATGTTCACCATCAAGTACTTCTGCATACAAGATAGAACAGAGGGATGGACACTCAAGGAAGTGAGAAATAGTTAGGAGTCAAGGCCTTAACATGTGAAGGGGCAGGTGAGAGTTCAACTGCCAGATATATAGAAAGGGAGGAAGACTCCAGTGACTCATTGGTTGAGTGGCGGGAGGGGCAATGATTGGAAAAGCAAGAAATGCTTTGAGGAAGAGCACGCTAACTTTTATTTGAGGGTCTGATGAGTTCTTCTGCCTATTGGACATCCCACGAGAGATGGGCAGTCGACAGCCCACTCTTAGTTGCTGTAACTATGAACATAAAGGAGCTAGAACCCAGGGACCAGGCAGCAGGGCAGCTAAAGAGGGCTGTGAGAGCACTGGTCAAGAACTGGACAGATCCTACAGCTGAGAAACTGATGTATCCAGTGAAGGGCCAGTGGGATGTTGATGTTGGTCTGCCAGATGCTGCCTGATGTGAGTGACGCAACAGGTATGCAGGCTACATGTGGGCTTAGGAGAAGAGGGGCAGACTGTGGACACGTGGAATTTGCTGACTTGTAAACGCTGCATCAGGCAGTAGTTAGAAGGGAGCCGAGCCTCTGAGTTAGCAGGCCACAGCTCCCCTGGCTTGCACAATGCAGGGTGTTCCCCAGTAGCTTCTATATTATCGCCTCTCATCACAGCGCAGGGAAACGGCACCTTGCTTGCTCACATGCCTTGTTTGAGTTCTACTGGGTTGAGGGAGAGGGAACAGATTCTTTTCAAGGCTGTTGATGAGTTTCATTTTGTGACACGTGATCATCTTTTTCACTTTTCGATTTTCATAATAAGCATGACAGTTCTAGAACCGGGAAGAGCAGCCGGGGAAGAGCTAAGGAGAAGAGGGAGGAAAAGTCAGCTTCCACTGGCTTTCTAAAAGGTACCGAGTACGTTGCCATTTCAACCTCTTCTCGCTTACAGAGTTGTGGTTTTAAGTACATTCACGATGTTGCACAAAGGGACAGAACTCTGGTATTCAAAGCTGAAACTCTGGGAGGGACCATGCAGGTACGGGGCTAGGATCCCAGGACCTGGGAGAATGGCAAATGTGTTGTCTGCACATAGGACATCTTGTTTATCCATTCATCCAGGGATGGATATCTTCAGTGCTTCCACCATTTGACTGTTGTGGTCGGTGCTACTCGCATGTATGTGTGTATGTGTGTATGTATGTATGTATGTATGTGGGGTGGGGGTGGTTAGTGTCCGTGTGCATGTATACATGTATGCTTGTGCATGCAAAGGTTAAAAAACCTCAAGTGTAATTTGTTCGTTGTGTGTGCTTGTGTGTGTGTGTTCGTACACATATAAATGCAATCTGCTCAATCTGTTTACTGTTGCATATTTATGATTTCAGGACTGATCACTTGATATTAGATGACTAGTTCGGGGGCTAATCCCTGGGGAAAACTATTTCTTCACTCTCAGCAATCCTTAGTATATATGGGTAAAGCCCTGTGAGTCCCTTCTTCCAGTTATCGTGACTGTCAGGGTTGTTTGTGCTTGTTCAGGTCATGTTTAGGCAGCCATATTGCTGAGGTATCGTGGGTGAAGCTTCCCTGTCGTTTCTAGGAGACGCAACCATGTAGCAACTTTCTGGCTCTTACAGTCCCTCAAAGTCCTGTATTCTAATCTCACCCTTTCACCAGGAAAGCCATTTCTTACCTCCCTGGACCTATTGTCATAGCCACACAGGGAGGAGGTATGAGGAGGTGGTTCTTAGGGTCCCTTCCTGCTCACCAAAGGTGAGACTACAGTAGGAGGTGAGAATATGGGAGCATCTGACCTCAGGAACCGAGTCAAGCTCCACACTACTACTTCCGGTGGTAACAGGAAGTTGGGTGAGGGCTTAATTCAGAAGCCAGGGATGGAATGGTGACTGGTGTCTGGTTCTTGCACTTGTTGCGGGGTGGTGGTGTCAGTAAACGCAGCAGCCGTGCCCTCAAAGTGAAGCTCTGTGCTCTACATTACCCAGTCTGTGATGAAAAAATGTGACAGAAGGTAGGAAAACTGGTTTTACCATAGATTTTTGGCAGCCCTCACAAACTAATAGAATATTCAATAGACACAACTTATGTGTCACCACAACTGGAGTTTATTCATGGGCCAAAAACATGTTGACCCTGTTTCCTCCACTGTTTTAAAAAGAAATAAGTGTAAGGACCAGCCTTCCTTCTTATGGTAAATTCAGTGTAGGAGAGTGGGCTTTCCCAAAGGCGGGGTGGGTGGGAAGTCCACTGCACAGTCAACTCTCTGTTGACTCTGGGCTGAACGCCACTCTTGGGGAGTTGGGTGCTTGTCCTCCAGTGGTCCTTCCTATCTGACCCAGTGAAACAGCACAGGTGGCCTGACTGTAAAGGGAAATCACCCAGGGGTCCCTCAGAGATGTGGTGGGCTATGTATGAGGAGGACCGTGTAGTTTCCTTTGGAGAGATTGTGTGTGTGTGTGAGAGAGAGAGAGAGAGAGAGAGAGACAGAGACAGAGACAGAGAGACAGAGAGGCAGGCAGAGGCAGAGAGAGAGAGACAGACAGAGACAGACAGAGACAGACATACACACACAAACACACACACACACACACACAAACACACACACACACAGACCTGGTCTCTCTGTTTTGTAGCTCTGGCTGTTCTGGAAATCACTATTTAGACTAACCAGGCTGGGCTCCAATTCAGAGAACTCTACCTGCCTTTGCTGTTTGTTGTTGTTATTGTTGTCGTTACTAAAAAAACTTTCTAAAATTGACTTAACTATATACATGTTTTACCTGCATGTATGTCTGTGCCTGCAGAGGCCAGAAGAGGGCATTGGGTCCCCAGGAACTAGAGTTAAAGACGGGTGAGCTGCCACATGGGTTCTGAGAATTGAATCCTGGTCCTTTAAGAGAGCCGCTGGTGCTCTTAACCACTGAGCCATCTCTCGAGCCCCAATATCCTAAAATGGTTTTGAAAATTGAAGAACTTCTGTGATAACTAAACATAGGTTGTGAAAACATGTAATTTGTATGGGGGATGTGAGTGTATTGAATAAAAATCTAAAATAAATGGATAAATTAAAGACTACTTTGTGGATATGCAGCCTGAGAATAGCTAATTAGCAAAAGGTGCTTTCCTTCTGTTAAAACCCGTGTGTCTGGTGAGAGCTTTGCTAATACCATTTCCTTTTGAGTCGTTCATACATACTGTCAAACCTACTGCCACGGGCTACCAATACCTTTGGCTCTGGCTGAACTTCCAGGGACCCCCTCACTTTGTTGCAAAGCAAACCTATTTGCATATAGTAGAAATAGAGCTGTATGTGTGCTGCTTCGGGGAGCCTGTTTTTCAAAGTTGTATTTCCTGATAAAGTCAGGGCGAGAAACCAAATCATCTTTGCAGCTGCTGATGTTCAAGAAGGAGTGTGTGTGTGTTCTGATCAGCCATCTCCGTGTTTGATAGTCTGAAATAGAAGATGGGATTAGCTGGATTAGAAAAGTGGGGATTTGTTGTCATGGAGACAAGTAGCCCTTCTTTACCAATGAATTTCATTATAAAATAAACTCCCAATTTTATATTCATATGAATGTAGGTGTAACCCCTGTGTGTGTGTGTGTGTGTGTGTGTGTATGTGTGTACGTGTATATGTGTACACATACAGGTCTTGGGTCAGCAACCCAAGCTTAGGGCTAGTTTAGGGCTAGTGAGCCCAGAGAGTCTTCTGTCTCTGCCTTTAACTCCAGCTCCAGAAGTTACAGATGTGTTCTGGCTTTGACATGGCTGCTGGCAATCCCAACTTGGCTCCTCATGCTTACGCAGTAAACATCCAACCCACAGACAACCACCTTGGCCCTTTAACGTTCAAAATATACTTAGCTCCTTGGGAAGCGTTAGGTCGCTGGGTGGAACGTTTCTCAGCTCAGTTCCTGGTGTCACTTTTTTAGTGAATGTGAAATATACACTTGGTATATTTTTGTTGGTTCATGCCTGGAATCTTGAGCCTACCTCTGTGGTCCGTGTCCATATCGTAAGCTATCCTTCACTGAGGGCAGAGCTGACCTACAGATGCAGGCAAAAGGGCACCTCCCGTGACTGCCACCAGGGACTGGCTCCCCCAAAATTAAAGTGTTTTTTTAGCAGTCTGGATTTCCACACACTGGGAGAGCCGTATGTGTGGCTCATCCCCTCACACACACAGTTTAGCTGGATGCACTCATAAATGAAAAATGATCTGAGTGCTTCAGGTGGGTGGGGCCAAGCTCCGCAGGTGAAGCTGGAAGAGAATCTCTTTCTCTGCTCAGCAGAGCGAGGCAGGAAGTTGGAGCCAGCAATGGCCTGCCTCACGTCTTTTTTGTTGATAGTTAGTAACCCTCTGTGAAGATCTGAATGGAGAAGGGAAAGAAAACACTGCGGAACTTTGGCAGCCCGCCTGTCCTGTGCAAGTGGCTACTGGAGCCCAGTGGAGAGTGTTCACCTGGCCAGCTTACGATGCAGGTAGGAAGCAGGCGGGAGAGCCAGTCTGAGTCCTATCTCCTCCCTAGCCAGTGACTCCTAGCCTTGACTCCCAGTGGCTTTTTTTCTTTTTTTTAACTACTTGAGAAATGAACAAAAAACAACATGAGTAGCCTGAGCCTGAAAAATGCTGCTCAGGAAAGTGTTTCTGTTGCTACATTGTTACTAGTTTGATCCGTCTAAGGGTAACTTTAAAAAAAGTGAATCAGGTAAACCCGTGAAGCCGGTAAGTTAAAAACCAAGTTTTAAACTGGCAGATGATACGTAGCAGGCACTGTTTTAGAACAAATACTTGGAAGATAGTTGACCAGAAATTGATTTTTCAAGTTTAAAAACCCAGTTGTTACATTTTTATAGTTCAGAACCAAAGAGGGGCTTGCTAATTCCTTCTGGCGTTTGGCTCACAGCTGGGGAATATCCAGATATTGCCTGGGATCCAGAGCAGAACTCCAGTGTGTTGGTGTTTTCTCCGGGGAGGCAGTCTGCCTTTGCCTAGCCTCTAAGTCAAACAGAAATCAGTGAGAAGACACAGTGTGGATTCTGAACATTTGTCAGGGTGGGAGTAGATGGAGGGCTGGCAACTGTCACAATAATGTCCTTACCCCCAGAAAAAGGGAATGTTCTTTTGAGGTCAGTCTTGGCTGCACCGGCACAGGAAGAAAATTGAAACATTTGTGTCTCCGGTGGTTGTATCGAATCTCAGGACATCCTCTCTGTGGTGGGGTCATGGGTCTGGTGATACAGAGAAACAGAACAGAAACAGAGCCCAGCCCAGTCTGGTTTTCAGACCCATTTCTAGACCTTGCTTCTCCTTGTGTCCGGGCTGACCTGACATAGATCTTCCCCTCCAGTGAAGAAGCAGAATGCTGTGAAATTGAGCTGACCCAGGGGCGGGTAATGCACGGTTGACTGTGAGGTGAGCTTCGGAGGTAGGTAGAGAGAGAGCTGCAGCCTGGATTTGGGAAGTCTATGCTCGGAACTCTGAAAGCCCGTGAACCACACAGAGCTGTGTCTGAGAAGGCAGTCATGGGCTCTGCTTTGGGGGCTGCTCACTGGTGGGCTGTTGCCCATGGCCAGTAGTGGCCCATGTTTTAGTTTTGATTTTAGGCCCAAGGGAGCTGGGAAGCCACCCAGGCCACACCTTATCACTGTTCGGTTCCCGTGTCTCAGCATACCATAGCTAGCTTAAACAGAGAGAGAGAACAACACTTTGGAGGCTTTGAGGAAACCGCTGGCTCCTACCTTCCTGCTGTAGCCTCGCTCTGCAGAGCCTGGGTTTGTCTCCCACCCTCCCTTCAGACTGCTCCTGGCCTAGGTTCTGTGTGTAGGATGGCTTAAGCTGAGCTGAGGAGCCGGCCTTTTCACAGGGCCCATTATAGAAGCAGTTGGGTCAACAAATTATGGCCCAAGGGCCAAGTCCAGCCTGTTCTAGCCTGTTTTTTTTTTTTTTTTTTATATAGCCTGGGAGCTAAGGATGTGTTTCTACATTTTAAAGAGTTGGAGAAACAAAGATGGAGACTTAATGGCTCACAACGGGGATTTACCCCCTGCCCCGCTTCGTATTAAGTCTGTCTTTTAAGAATGCTGTCTCTATGTATTCTTGTGTGTACAGCTGATCGGCACAGCTCATCGTGTGTCCAATAGCCTAGGTTGTGGTTTTGAAAGCTGTGTCTTGGTCTGTGTTCAGTGGCACCGCTGCCTCTGAAAGTGTTGGGTTGTAGGTTCAGGGGTCAGTCAGGCCGGTGAAGATGTGTAACAGGTCTCATCAGTGGCAAAGCAGGTCAGTGGAGTATGTGGCAAAGATTGGTTTTTCAGCTCCCCCTGGTCTGTGAGCCACACGTTGACTGGACTGTGCAATCGCTCCTTCCACCAAGTCAATGCTGGCCAGACTTCTGCCGTCTCAGTATTTGACATTGCCACTTCCAAAACAAAAGATGCTTCCCATAATAATAATCTGTGTCTATATGTACACACTATGTGGAAGAAGTTAGCTGAATGTGCTTACTCATTTAGAACAAGGTTTCCTTATGAATCCCTACAAGCACTTGGTGAGAGCCTGCCAGCCTTCCCATGAACACCCGGGTCTCGACGTCACACAGGGTCTCATTGTTACTGTCTTGTCTAGGAAGGGAAAAGGAAAATCTGGTGACCTTGCTAATGTTCCACTTGTGTCAAAACTGCAGGCCTGGATCCAGAGCTGGCCTCTGTAAGGAGCTTGTTGTCCACTGCAGACACACAGGAAATCTTTCATAAGGAGTGCTGGGTTTGAGAAGGAAACTGAAAAGCCTGGAATTAAGCTTTTTTTTTTTTTCCCACCAGGACATTTCAATCATTCATCCTCCTCCAGTATTTGAAGACTGATTGTCAGTAAAGACTGTTGGGGGTGGAGCTTAGCTTGACGGATGAAAACAAGTGAGGGAGGGGTGAAAATATGAACTGTCCAGTCCCTCATGGGAGGTAACGCCTAGGAAGGAGATGGCATCTGTAACCCTTGAGGAGCTGGGTTGGTGGAGCCACAAGGGGTGGGTCGTTAATCTGCCCTGGTAGCTGCAGAGCCTCGCCTGTGTTTAGCAAAGGGCTTGGCTCTGAAGCTACAGATTAAGCAACCTGCCATTCCTGTATGCACGGAATTTCAGACCTTCAGAGACCTATTTTGCATAACTGTTGCAATCCTACTAGAAGCCAGCCCCATGGGAGGGGGTTGGAGGAGCTTGCCCAGAAAGGCTAGAGCTGTGTCCTGGGGCAAGAGGAAGGGTCAGCTCCTGATCCCAGGGGGCTTCCTTTGTGTGACACCATGGGTCAGAGCTTTGGTCTGCATGGTGTCTCAGGATCAGAAGGGGCCTATTCAACTCACATCTAAAGACACAGATGCAGATTGGTCCTAGGAGCCTTGAGCAGCTTCATTGAGCCAACCTGTTTATGCAGACTTCACAGCATTAAATGCTTGGCTAGGGCACCTGTCCCCTCTCCTTGGCTATTTAAACAGGGCCGAAATCTAACATCTATTTCATTTTTCTTTCCCTTTTTTTTTCTGACAATGAGATACACACACATATCCATTATATATATGTGTGTTTTTTTATATATATATATATATATATACATATATATACATATACACATATATATGTGTATATATACATATATTCACACATACATACATATATATACACGTGTATGTATGTATATATGTGTGTATATATATACATGTTATATATATATATATATATATATATATATATATATATATATATGTTACGCTGCCTAGTCTTATGTCAACTTGACACACAAGCTAGAGCTATCTGAAAGAAGGGAAGCTTACTGGGAAAAGACCTCTATACCCCCCTCCCTCCCTCTCCCACCCCTGCACTGTTATAAGAAATTCTTCATTAATTGGTTTGGCTGATTGTTTTGTTGTTTGTTTCTGAGACAGAGTGTACTGTAGCTCAGGGCTAGCCTCAAACTTCCACTGTAGCTGAGGATAGACTTGAACTCCTGGTTCTTCTGGCTCTACATCCCAAGTGCTAGGGTTACACGAGTGTACCAGCACCACACTTGCCTTTAAAATGATATTCTGAATGAGTTTGCTAGGGTGGCAGTCATTAAACATCACATCTTCAATGAGAGTCGAGTCCGTCATTTTAAACTCTTAAGAGGAGAAATAAGGGGCTGGTGAGATGGCTCAGTGGGTAAGAGCACCCGACTGCTCTTCCGAAGGTCCAGAGTTCAAATCCCAGCAACCACATGGTGGCTCACAACCATCTGTAATGAGATCTGACTCCCTCTTCCGGTGTGTCTGAAGACAGCTACTGTGTACTTACATATAATAAATAAATAAATCTTTAAAAAAAAAAAAGAGGAGAAATAAGTCAGATCTGGTGACTCATATCTGTAACTCCAGCACCTGGGGACCTGAGGCAGGAGGATTTTCATGGGTTCAAAGCCATTGTGAGCTACAGGAACACAGAATTCCAGAATAGTCTGAGCTACAGAATGAGACACTATCTCAGCTCCACCCCACCACCGCCCTCCCATACACACAGCCTTTGAGTGACATACATCTGTTGCCACTGGGACTCCCAAAGAGGAGGGGAGTGTGTTATCAATTTTAGTTCTTTCTGCATATGGGCTCTTCATCCATTCCAGAAGCAACCTCTAAGTCATGCTAAAGTCTGAGAAGTCCCAAAGTCAAGGTACCATGCCTTGTAAATAGTCACCTTTCTAAGTCATTGACAGTGGCTATCCCAGTGCTTAATTGCTATGGCATGACTATGATAGGTTCCTGTTATATACAGGCTGACTCTCCAGCCACTTCCAACTCCAACTTTTACTAGCATTTATATTATAAAGTTCCTCTAGAGAAAGAACCAAGAATGGGTGTAATTTTAAAAGTAAATTTATGAGATGGGCTCACAGGATCATCCATGATTGCCATCTGCAGCAGAGAGCCAGGGAAGCTCCAGACAAAGCACAGAGTTCAATGACCCAGCCCCAGAGCCCCAAAGTGCTGCTGTGTAAGCCCACATCCAAAGGCTAGGATCTAGAATCTGATTCCATGGCAACGGCAGCAGAAAGAGCATAGTTGCTCTGGAAGAGAGGCGCGAGCAAGTGTCCTTTTGCTGTATACCACCTCCGCCACCACACCCCCACCTCTGTCATTGGGGTGAAGGGGTGTACCCAAATCCAAGATGTCCTTTTCACTCATTTGCTGAACCCCCTCCCCCCATCAGTCTTCCCTGGAAAAACCCACACAGACACTTTGGCAGCCACATGCTTTACTGATTCCCGAGGTAACCCTCAAACCAACTGGGATGACCCAAGTTAACCACTCCAGGCTATTAGCCCTGGAACCCTGATCAGGAGTGACCTAGAAAATGATTTTGCAATGTCAGGTGAGCAGACTTGTGTGTGTGTGTGTGTGTTTGTGATGAGATGAGATAAGATACAGGCTTTTGCATAGTACTCCCATGGACCTGGATCAGGGCTGTTAGTGCATGTAAAAATTGTTCCATAAGGCTGTGTTCAATTTGTAGTTCTTTCTTCTCTTTAAGCATACTGCTCAAGCACTCCCGCGCTGAGCTTCTTCTAAGAGAAGAGTGTCTTTCTGTAGCCATGGCTCGCATATCATATGGCAGAAGGCGCCTTGAGGGGGAAGCGCTTAATCCCCCTTTGCTTTGATGGCACTTGGGGTGCAGGGAAAATGGCCCCCGGAGCAGTTTTAGATGCTGTGAGTATATGGTTTTGAAATGCAGAGACAAATTGATTTGGCTTTTCCTGATAATGAATCTTATTTTGAGAGGCACAGTAGACATGGCTGGAGGGAGTGTCATGTTCTCTTGGTGAGAAAACCACCCAGAAAAGATGCTTATGGTCTAAGAGACTGGGAGCCTGTCCCAGGAGCGACAGTCAGGAGCTCAGTGGCAGCCATTGCTCTAAAGTGACTTTTGTTTGAAAGTGGCTATGCCGTGGGGAACTGCACCGTCCCTTTGAAGTGGAATTATTTGGGTTGTTCTGGGCAGTGGTGTTCTCAGTGCAGCTTGACATCCCTGCTCAGAAGTGTTAGAAGCCAACTGAAGAGTTGAATCCTCGGTGCTCATTAACACATAAGTTGCTTATCTGTATTAGGCTCCTGAAAAGGAAGCCAGGTGACCTAAGCCTACAGGGTAAAGGCAGCAGCTATCAGAGGGAATGATTGAATGGGCCAATAGATGGATGTCTTCGTTAGGGCTCTCTTGCTTTGAAGAGGCACATGGCCACAGCAACTCTTATAAGGAACTGTTTAATTAGGACTGGATGGCAGGAAGCATGGTGATCATGGTGGCACACAGACGGACGTGGCACTGGAGGAGGAGCTAAGAGCTCTACATCGAGATGGGCAGGCAGGGGAGAGGGAGAGGGGAGGGGAGAGACAGAGACAGAGACAGACAGACACTGCCCCTGGCTTGAGCATCTGAGACCTCAAAGCCCACACCCCAAGTGACACACATCCTTCAACAAAGCCACACCTACTCCAGCAAGGCCATACCTCCTAATAGTGCCGCTCCAAATGAACCTATGGGAGCCATTTGTATTCAGGTTACCACAATGGGATTGATCAGTGAATGAGAGGATAGATGCCAGTGGTGGTGGCATCTGCTTCTTTCATTTGGTGGAAGATCCTGAAGCATCTACATTCATTCACTTACATCCCAAGTGTTGCCCTCCTTCCTGGTCACCCCCCTCATAAAGTTCCTTCACACACCCCCTTGGCCTCTGAGAGTGCAGCTCCCACCATCCCCTCACCCTGGTGCATCCTGTGCCTACTCTTGCAGAGCCATGTAGCATCCTTCTTTAACTTAGATTCTATGAAAAGATTCAGGGGAGCAGGGGTTGGGAAGTGCCATCCACCTAGAAGGGGACTGTTTAATGTTTATTGTCACCAAAATATAGCTCAAATGTAGTGTTTCCTGAGGCAGAGGCACATAGATCTCTGAGTCTGTAGCTAGCCTCTATATTTGTGTGTGTGTGTTGCTTCTGCTTCTGGTAGATGTAGGCAGAATAGTACAGTAGCTTCAGGAGTAGCAAAGGAGTCATACCCTTGCCACCAACTGTAAGACCTGGTTAGTGTCACTGGAGGACCTTGAAGAAATGGAGGTTTGCTTAGTAAGTCCTGGGTGGGGCTGGACATTCTGCTTTTGTGACAAGTACACAGTAGACTGGCTATGGCCTACAGCAGTCCAAATGAAGGCCTGATTTCCTCAAACTCACTTCCCATAACTTTAGTATACATCCGTGTGGTTAATAGCTTACCTGCTATAATTCTTGGCTACAAGCAGAAATATCCCAGCACGGGAAATACAGGAGGAAGCCCAGCAGCCGTCTTCACCTACTTCAGAGGCATATGTTGCCTCATTTAGAGCCCAGAGCCATGGCCAGCTTGAGACACTAACAGGGTGGCGGCGCAGAGTTTGTAAGGTGTGCACCCATGTGTGCCCACGTGACTGACGAAGCCTCCATTCCTTGCTACAGCTGCACCCTCAGAGGGTCGATTCCTGAGCTTTTCCGGGCAAGTGTGCATCACATGAGCCTTGAACCACGAAGCAGCGCCTTTCTGGAGCTGATTACCTCCACCCACACACATGGAAGAAGGAAGTGTCACCACTAAATCTGCTGCCTGTGTGCTGGCTAGATGCTCTGCATTGAGGAGCGTGGTGAATGGCTTCTTTCCCTAGGGGCATTCGATTAAGCTTATCATTAGATGATACAATTGTATATCTCTGTAGGATGTTTATAGATATTTAAAGATAAAGTCATTTGGTGGCAGGGGCTGGGTTGAACTTCCACAACCCAAGCAGATCTCTCTATTGATATTACCCCTTCCTTCCATGTGGATTGCTCTCCTGGGTGGGATCTGTTTTTTCCTGGGTACCCATATTTGCTCAGTTGCTTACTTATTCATTCACTGAGGATTGTTTCTGAGGAGAGGAATTGGGGAGATGGGACCATTACAGTGTGATCCTTCCCGTTCAACCTTTCTACTCTGGGACAATCCCACACACCCCTAAGACACCCCGCCATTTTGAAAACCTAGGAAGCCCCGTTACCGAGCAGATTCTCCCTGATATGTGTGTGGTTTTGTTGTCGTGTGCCACATAACCATATTCCAGTCAATGACTGACCACACATATGATGGGGCCTCTTAAAATCATATGGCCCAGTGACATCACAGCCACCTTACTTTGAGTAAGCGCTATGATGACGTCTGCCCAAAGGCAATGTCATGAAATGATGTATTACTTAGGACAAAGGCATGTTGGGTAGTTCTTTTTTTTAATATTTATTTATTTATTTTTGTGGCTATATGTATAAGGGCACATGTGTGAAGGTGAGAGGTCAAAGGTCAGGAAAGCTCATGCCTTCTCTTCTTCCTCCAAGTGGGTTCTGGGGATCAGATCAAACACAGCAACCGGCTTGGAGAAGCAGGTTTTACTCTTTGAACCCTCTCACTGGCCCTCTGTTCTTGATTGTACAGATCTCTTCAGGGCTAGCTCGCAGTTGTGTTGCTTGTTCCCAAGAACTGTCCTGAGTGTGGGTGCCCTCAATGGGCAGTTCACAAAATAGTTTGCTGGCTCTATGGGTCTGGGTGAGCCTAGAGCCCTGGGTGCGCAGAGGAGTTCTGCATGAGGCCGTTAGTTACAGAATGTCTTTGTGGTACTGCCTACTTGTCCCCAATGAGTAATGGGTTCAGCGGAGATCTCATGTTTTAACTATACGTATCTGTTATGCTTGAACATTTTACATGATGAAGATGTATTGTTGTACAAAGCAATGTCTCTGTTTTCTTCAAATAAGGCTTGTCAGATTATTTGTTTAATTAGCCAAATTTGGAAACTATTCCTGTACACTCATTAGCCCAGATCCTGATCCCTGCTTTTATGGATGAGAAAACTGGGGCTTTGAGAATAAACTGCCTGGCTGTCAGAAAGAGACTGGAGACCAACGGGTTAATATGTGAAGAGCTTGCTCCTTGGCTCATCTTCTAGGCCTTGGGCATTTTATTTCTGGGGTATTGTAGTAGAATTGTGAAGGTCAAATGCCCACACATGGGTTGCTGGAATACATTCAACCTCAGCTTACCCCCCATCCTAGACTCAAACTCTTGTGACATTAACAACCCCGATGCTTCCAGGGCCAGCAGGCTGTGACAATTGGAATACATTCCCTTGGGTTCTTATTTGATTGCCTTACTCTTTAGTACCTACCTTGCTCAACTGAGAAGGGGAGGGATCCATAGATCTGTACGACCTCCCATAAAAGAGAATGTGAAAGTCAAATGCGGCTACCAGAAGGGCTTTGGGGAGATATGCGCTAAACCCTTAGTCATTGTTAGGTAGTCTTGGCAGCAGCAGGGTTGCTGTTATCCCCAGACACTTACCCTGTGTTTTAGCTAGGGGTTTTCATTACTACAATTAAAACACTTTGAACAAAAGCAACTTGGAAGAGGAAAGGGCTTATTTGGTTTATTCTGCAACATCACAGAAAGTTAGGAAAGAACTCCAGACAGGAACCTAGAGGCAGGAACTGAAGCAGAAGCCATGGAGGAACACAGCTTTCTGGCTTGCTCCCAGAGGCTTGCTCAGCCTTCTACTACCCAGGACCACGGCCTCCAGGGATTGCACTGCACCCTAGGGGCTCAGTCCTCCCACATCAGTCATTAGCCCAGAAAATTTCCTACAGACATGCCTACAGGCCAATTGTATAGAGACATTTTCTCTTTTTTTTTTTTTTTTTTTTTTTTTTTTGGTTTTTCGAGACAGGGTTTCTCTGTGTAGTCGTGGCTGTCCTGGAACTCATTCTGTAGCCCAGGCTGGCCTCGAACTCAGAAATCCGCCTGCCTCTGCCTCCCGAGTGCTGGGATTAAAGGCGTGCGCCACCACGCCCGGCCCCGAGACATTTTCTCAATTGATGTTCCTCTTCCCAAATAACTTGTGTCAAGTTAACAAATGCAAAATGAAGCAAAACCTAACCAGGGCACCCTCTCTGCTCAGTGGCTCTGTATCAGTGGTTCTCAACCTGGGGGTTGCAACCCTTTGGCCCTTGCCCAGGAATCTCGCATTAGGTATCCTGCATATCAAATAGTTATATTATGATTCACAAAAGTAGCAAAGTTAAGAGTTAGGAGGTCGCGGTGGCGCACGCCTTTAATCCCAGCACTCGGGAGGCAGAGGCAGGTGGATTTCTGAGTTCGAGGCCAGCCTGGTCTACAGAGTGAGTTCCAGGACAGCCAGGGCTACACAGAGAAACCCTGTCTCAAAAACCAAAATAAATAAATAAATAAATAAACAAACAAATAAATAAATAAATAAAATAAGAGTTAGGAGGTAGCAAGGAAATTAGTTTTAGGGTTGGTGAATCACCACACCATGAGGAAATGTATTAAAGGGACCCAGCATTAGGAAGGTTGAGAGCCACTGCCTTATATGGACCCTCTATATGCAGAAGCAACACTTTCGTAGGACTAACAGCCTACTGGGGGCAGGGAGAAAGAATCGGGATTTCTCATTTCCTGACTAGGGTGATTCTGTCAGCCAATGATGAATCATTTCACACTCTCGGCTCTTTTTGCAATCACTTTTCCACTGCGCTCTAGAGCAGATCCTGCAGGTGAGCAAGTATATACAAGTCCCAGGATGTTGTTCTGTATCCAGAAGGCAGTGGCTGCCTTCCTCCCACCTCTTTTGTTGTCCTGGGTGGCAAAAAGCTTCAAGATCTAGCCTTTTTGAATGACAGAGGTTTGGACTGTGTGTTCCAAGTCTGATTTGAAACCAGACAGCTTTTAATATCTGTGAAAATCTGCTGCAGATGTTCAACAAGCAGATTCCCCCTAAAATAAAGCTTTATTCATCTTCCCAGGAAATGGTTCTGCACGGCCAAGAAGAGATACTTGGGTAGATACTTGGGATACATGGTGATTAGTCTCAGTGTTGGGCAGCCACTACATGTCTCCTCCGAGCTGCACGGGTTTAGGGAAAGAAGGCACAAAGAGAAAATATAGATAAAATATAAAGAATTCATCCATACTAGAATATGTGAATTTACCATATGATAATTGATGTGTTTGTATAAAAAGATAAAGAAAGAGGAGATATTAAGTTCTATGGGGATGTGGTAAGGTGTGGGGGAAGAGGATGTCTCAGCGGGCCCATGCCAAGGCATCCCTTCCCCCTGAGGGACCAGCCACATGATGGTATAGTATAGAATAGAATTTATTCAGGGCACGGGGAGGGGAGTTAAGATAGTAGAGGCAGAGAAAGGGGGAGAGGGGAGAGGGAAGAGAGAGGAGAGAGAAGTAGAGATTGGCCATGAACATGTGGAGAGAGGGGGAAGGGAGGGGGAAAGGGCGAGGGGACAGAGTGGGGAACAAGAGAACAAGAGAGGGAGGAGGGGGCAAGCAGCCCCTTTTATAGCCAGGCCTTCCTGGCTGTTGCCAGGTAACTGTGGGGAGGAGCTTAGACAGAATGATAACGATAATGGTTGCATGTGCTTTCATAGCAAAGGTCACCTGATGCTATGCAGGGCTGTAGGCTGGGGGGAAAATTTGTGTGAGGGGGGGCAGTTCTGAGTTGGACTTTGATTCCTAAGCAGGTGTATATGGGCAGTGTAAAAGTGTGGAGACACAAGAATAGGGGGCTTCGTGAGTTCTATGAGCCTCAGCTCTGAGGAGAAGCCCCCCTCCCCGTCCTGACATGCCAGCACTCACAGGTTGGCCAGGGGTGGCCTAAAGGGGGAAAGGAGGAGACTGAAAAGGCTTTAGCAGAACCGAACAAAAGATTTTATTGAAACATTAACACGGGAGCCTTGTGCTCAGTGGTTTCAGTCATTTCCAGTGACTTTAAGCCTGTTTACCCCTGCTGGGCTGCAGTAACACCTCCTGTGGTAGAATTACCTAGAGACTTGATGAGGGAGAAGAGCTTGTTCCAGCTGCTTTGTTCGTTAGTTCAAAGATAACCTTACTTTCTTCTTTATTATCATTGTGTGTGTGTGTGTGTACATGCATATATGTGTGTGGGACACATGCTTGTGTATGGAGCCACAAGGTTTTCTTGTTTTGTTTTGTTTTTGCTTTTTCAAGATAGGCTTTCTCTGTGTAGCCCTGACTGTCCTGAAACTCACTATGTAGACCAGGCTGGCCTCAAACTCAGAAATCTGCCTGCCTCTGCCTCCCAAGTGCTTGGATTAAAGGTGTGTGCCACCACTGCCCAGCTGAGCCCCAAGGTTAATATCAGGAGCCATCATCCCCTATAGCTCTTCCATCTTATTGAGGCAGACTCTCTCAATCAAACCCAGAGCATACTGATACAGGTAGTCCTACCGGCCAGCTTGCTCTGGGGAACCCCCTGTGTACTGGTTATTTCTCTATTGCTGTTATGAAACACCATTGCCGAGGCAATTTACAAACGAGTTTATTTGGGCTAACAGCCCCAGGGGGTTAGAGTTCATGCTGGTGAAGTCAAGGTTCCGCAACAGGAGCAAGAAGCTGGTGGTTTACAAGCTGAACTTCAAGCAGGCTGGGAATGAACAGTTTAAGCTTGAAAACCTCAAAGCCTGCCCCCAGTGACATACTTCCTCCAACAAGGCCACACCCCCTAAACATCCTCAAACCTCAGTAACCATGAGGGACCAAGTGTTCCAAAGCCTGACGCTGGGGGAGGGAGGCAGGTTCACCCAGGTGTGCTATATCCAAACTGAGGCTCTTGTGCTCATACAAGCTTGTTAAACACTCAGCCATTTCCCTAACTTACACATTTTTAAAAATTACAAAAGATTAACAACTAAAGCACACTAAGAGGAACCAATCCAGGGGACGTGACCGATTGATGGTTCCCCCTCACATGTAACAGAAGGGACAATGTAAAACACCAGGTCGGAGCACAGCAGCTTTGAGGTTACAAGCATCAAGCAGTTCGCCAAAAATTAATGCTAACTATTACAGATTGGCAGGATTTTATAAGCCCACAGAAGGCAATGGAAGTGTAGCGATCGTGGCTTATGGGGCAAAAAGCAAGGAAGATTTGGTGGCCGAAGACCATGTTTGAGGTCATGACTGTTAACACTAACTAGTACAGATAGAATAATGCATTTGGGATTCATCTGCACAGTTTTGTGTATCAAAAGTTTGTTCCTTTGTACTGCCGAATTGCATTTCTTGATGCTTGTAACCTCAAAGCTGCTGTGCTCCGACCTGGTGTTTTATATGTGTATATATGTGCCACAGATGGTTGGTCCATTGCTTCAATTTTGAATTATAGGTTTTATTTCTGTCTCTTGACTACATTTTGAACCAAGTTACATCTCCTTGGTTTTTGTTGGTTTTTTGGAAAGAAAAATCTAGTCAGCATCTTTAAAGGAAATCAGCCATTTTTCTAACATCCATGCCCCTTTACTAAGTTGTAATTATTATAGGTACAGAGGTGCCAGGGCTTAACGTTTCTTTAAATGGTCTTCAGTGTAAAGATGGATGTGCCCCATTGAAAGTCTGTGGTAATGATTTTGAGACATCGATGCCCATGGTTATTTGTATCATGAGTGCAGCACTCGGAAATTCAGGTTCGAGTGGAGGGAGGGGTATCATGAAAGAGAGTGATGAGAAATAATTATGTGATGCAAATGTCTGGATTCAGACCCTTTGATTACAGAAAACCTCAGATTCCACGACGTCAGTTGCAGGCTTGTGGGATGCTGCTCAGAGCCTGGAGATCCATTCTAAACACTCGGTGATCAATTCACTGTGGAAAGCCTTACTTTACTATAATGTTCATTAAAGAACAGTTGTTTGTGATATACATTCCTCACCATAGTTCTTGCAGCTGGTGCATGGACTCTGTAGGCATCTTTTTAAACTTTATTATTCTGGTTCTCTTACTCCCTCTGTGCACGTGTGTGGGGGTGGGTGGGTATGTCCCCAGGTTCCACAGCATGCATTTGGAGGTGGGGGGGGTTAGAGAATAACTTTCAGGAGTTAGCTCTTTCTTACCATTATAGGTCCCAGGGACCAGTACCAGGCTGTCAGTTCTGCACAGCATAGCTTTTCCCTGCTGAACCATCCCACTGGCTCAAAATTCTTTTAAGAATACCAGATTGTATTATATTACTTTGTTACCCATAAATAAGTGGCATCTCATCAGAATATTTTAATTGGTTTTAAACTCACAACAAAAAACATCTGAAAAGAATCATTTGGGGACTTGCTCAAGCTAACATTCATCTGGAAGGGGAGGAGAGTGAGCGAAGAGCTCAGAAATTTTTTGCAAACTAAAAGCAGGGCAGGGTGTGTTCTCACCAGTCTGCGAGTTGTGCTTTAAAGCTCTAGTAATTAAGATAGCGTGGTGCATGACTCAACGAACAGACCCACGGAACAGGGAAGCGAGTCAAGACAGTCCTGTGTATAGCAAGAAAGTTTCACATATGGAAATTTCACGTTTTGAAACGGGTCTCAATGACGGGGTAATGAGTAAGCGTTACTGAAATAATTAGCTGTAAAACTCTGTGGGGTGGGAGTACAAAGTTCAATACTATCTTATAGCCTACGGAGAG
Organism: Mus caroli; assembly: GCF_978045245.1. Lineage (NCBI taxonomy): Eukaryota > Metazoa > Chordata > Mammalia > Rodentia > Muridae > Mus > Mus caroli. The sequence goes on from NW_028227271.1 coordinate 91,982,601, forward strand.
ACTCCAGATGGGATGAACACTGAAGCAGTCTGCAAAAGTGGTAGTAAGAGATAGGTGTGTATTTTATTTCCTGGGGCTGGGCAGTCTGAAGGGGGACTCGAGGTACAGGAAGCAGGAGAGAGGCAGACACTGTAGGCTGTAAAGACATAGCAGTGACCGCGTCAGATCGGGATGGTTTGGGGTGATGGGACTTGGTATACTTACCCTGCGTGTGAACGTGTTTATAAGAGCGTTTCCCAGGATGTAGGGTTTTTCCAATGTGCTCACCATGCTATGGTAAACACACACATAAATTATAGCAGTCACAATTATTTTTAAAACCCTGTTTCTCATGGTGATTTGCATTTGGAAACCCAAACTGTAACCCCATATCTAAATGTTTTTGTGAGATTCTCTTGATGTTTCGAAAAGCGCTGCCTCTTTATTGTTGCAGATACTCTTGAGTTTGTTTTCCCGTCGTTTCTGATCACTGCTCAGTGCAGAAGGCAAAGGAGTCCGTTCTGGTTTGAGATGACAAGTGACCATTAACTTGCAGAATGTCTCAGAAGCACACTATATTCTGGGGAGAATGTGGCACACAACACAGACTCGAGGCTGCCAGAGGTCCAAGAGCCCTCCTTGAGGGATCCTCTACCTGAATTATCATGAGTAAAACCTGCTTGCAGCTATCTGGGGAGGATCCAGCAACAGGGCCAGGCACCAGGTATGCCAGAGAGGTACCTTCTCCACAGGAGTCAGGGGAAGGTAGACACAGGAGCCCAACAGTGCTGTACTGACCCATGTGGAGACTCTTGCTGAGCTAGCGCTCCTGCATGGGATGGGTTCACAGAGAGTCCTACAGGATGCCACCTCACAGGGACAACTTGCTTGGTGGGTACCTGGATTTTCCGGGCACTACCACGGAGTTGCCGCTCTCCACCATGTGGTCCAGGGCCCTGCGGCTGGTCCCCAGCTGCCCAGCATCCCATACACTCCATATGAACTCTCAATCCTTTCTTTCCTGGGTAAGGATTTTTATTATTTTTAGTATCTGCCTCATCTCCATGTGTGTAGCAGTAGGCCGGGATGAAGTCATTGCCAACTGTTTTTAAGTGATGCAACGTTATATCTCGCTCTTTATGTCTAACTAATACCTCATTGTCATGGTTGCCCCATTCAGATGAAGAAACTAAGGCAGGAGAGAAACAAAACTTGTGTGCATTTGTTTATGTTGTCTTCCTCCCCCCCCCCCCAAGATTTATTTATTTTTATTTACATGAGTATACTGTAGCTGTCTTCAGACACACCAGAAGAGGGCATCAGATCCTATTACAGATGGTTGTGAGCCACCATGTGGTTGCTGGGAATTGAACTCAGGACCTCTGGAAGAGCAGTCAGTGCTCTTAACCGCTGAGCCATCTCTCCAGCCCTTCTGATGTCTTCCTAATCGGTGTTTATGTATTTCTGCTTGGTGGTTGTTATTTCCTTCCTGCCTCTGATGCTGAACAGCTTATTCTTTTCATAGTTCCTTAAGGAACTTAGGTTGAGAACTTCTTTTTCTGGATTGGTATTATTTCTGGAAACCCTCCGTCCCCAGGACTGTTCTGCTACTTCTAAGAATTTGGATGGGTTGAGATTCACACTTCAATTTCTCTTAAGATAGTTTCTAGCAGGGCGTGGTGGCACACGCCTTTAATCCCAGCACTCGGGAGGCAGAGGCAGGTGGATTTCTGAGTTCGAGGCCAGCCTGGTCTACAAAGTGAGTTCCAGGACAGCCAGGGCTATCAGAGAAACCCTGTCTTGAAAAACCAAAAAAAAAAAAAAAAAAAAAAAGATAGTTTCTGATTAACCTTTTGATCTCTCTCTCTCTCTCTCTGTCCATGAATTTGTGAATTTTTTTCTGTCAACATTTGGATTCATCCTGACATGGTTGGAAAAGATATTTGATATGATTTTAGTCTTCCCAAGTATGTTAAGATTTGTTTAGTGGTGCCAGGAGTGGTGGCGTACGCCTTTAATCCCAGCACTTGGGAGGCAGAGGCAGGCGGATTTCAGAGTTCGAGGCCAGCCTGGTCTACAAAATGAGTTCCAGGATAGCCAGAGCTTCACAGAGAAACCCTGTCTCGAAAAAACCAAAAAAAAAAAAAAAGATTTGTTTAGTGGTCTGCTATTTGTTTCTGGAGAATGGCCCCCATGTTCTTGGAGCATATGCATGCTGATGAAGGGAGTATGTTGTATAATTGGTTTGGTTTGCTTGGCTTGTAGTTGTGTTCAGATCTGCTATTTTCTGATTTTCTCTGAAAGACTTGTCTCTGGTTGGAAATAGCACCTGGCAGTTCTCTGCTGCAAAACAGTTCGTTTCTCCCTCAGAGCTGCTAAGGTACTTTATATAGCAGGTGCTCCAGTGTTGGGTCAAATGACAGTAGAAAAGAGCAGGTGTTGATTTTCTTAAAGGACGAACATTTAGAGAGACTAGAAAAAAAGACAGAAAATAAAGCCAGGTGTGGTTCATGCCCTAGCACTAGGGAGACAGAGACAGTTGGAGCTCAAGTGAGTTCAAGGCCAGCCTGGTTTGCATATCAAGTTCTAGTCATCCAGGACTACATAGTGAAGCCTTGACTCAGGGGTGGGGAGGAAGAGAGGGAGATATAACAACAACAACAAAAAAGGTAGAGGATTCCAATAAATAAGACTATAAATAAAAGAGAAGTCATCACTGATACTACAAAAATAAACTACCAAGAGTCTGCAAACAGGGGCAGGCTGAAGAGATGGCTCAGTGGTTAAGAGGACTTGAATGCTTTCCCAGATATTAGGAGGTCAGTTCCCAGCACTTGTGTGCTGGCTTACAGCCATCCTGAACTGCACTTCCAGGGGAAGATGCACTTCACGTGCCTCCTTTTGGCCTCCGTTGTTACTAGGCACACAAGCATGCATGCATGCATACCTACATATAAACATACATGCATGCAAGCTAAGCACTCAAACAAATAAAAATAAATAAATCCGTTTTTAAAAGCCATCGGACAATTCTCATAAATTGAAAGTTAAATTATTACAACAAAGATAAAGCGTCTCACCTGGGTGTCTCTTCATGGATAAAGGCAAGGTACTACATTCGTACACAGTGGGCTAGCACTCATCCCTTCAGAAGAAAGTAAATGTCATTTATGACATGGATGGATGCTATTATAAATGAACTAATAAGCCAGATACAGAAGCACAAGTAGCTCGTGCTCTCACTTAAAAAGTTGGGCTGGAGAAATGGCTCAGTGGTAAAGAGTGCTGACTGCACTTTCAGAGGACCCAAGTTCAATTCTTAGTACCCACATGGCAGCTCACAACAGTCTGTAACTTCAGGCTCCAGTACCCTCACACAGACATACATGCAGACAAAACACACAAAAGTGCCCTTTTTTTCTTTTAAACTCAGAGCTGCAGAGAATATAATGTAGTTGCCAAGGACTGGTGGAAGAAAAGTCAAGGCGACATTAATAGAAAAGTACAAAATTTTTGTGGGACAGAAATAATAAATTGTGGAGATCTGTTTTATACCGTGAGTCTTACTGGTGTGTTTTATAGATGGAAACAGCACAGATAATAGATCTTAAATGTCTTCTGCTACCAAGGAAAGCGTGTGATGCACCAGAGGACTTCATGTCTCATTTCACAGAGCAAATGCATGCGCATCACGTTGTTTGCATGTAAACACCATTTTTATTTATCATGTCTCAATAAAGTTGGAAAAATAACAAAGATGAATCACAAATAAAGGGAGGGCAAAAGTAACTGACTTTCCCATCACTCAATTAGTAAAAGAGAGAACTGATCTGCCAGTGCCACTGACTGCCTTCTGTCCTGGCTGGTGGGAATCTCACCCGCCCATTCCCCAGGGAAAATCACACACACTTCCCATCCTACAAAGGCAATTCTCAAATCTCTTCCAGTCAAGGGTTCAGCAAGTTCCTGAAATTGCAGCTTTCCTCCCTTTGAACACCCCCACTCCCTCCAAGGACACCTTTCTGGATGGCACAAAAGGCTCCCTGAAGAGCCGCCTCCTCCCTCCCTGTTCCACTGATAGACTAGGTGTAGAGTAGCAGCTTCCTGGTCTATCTTACAGATGTTGGTGGTCAGATAACGATGCTGCTAATAGTGACACTCATAAGGCCTGAAAGGGGAGGTCTGGGCAGGGCAAATGCCAGAGTCTCCAGTCATGTTCTTGGCATGTCTGTCATACCTAACTAACAAGATTAGCATTCTGAATGCTATGAGAAGTGAGGGAGTTGGCATCCCATCAACAGGTGCTCTGATAACTTGTCAAATACAGTAAGACAATGGGCAAAGAAAGAAGAGTAGTAGCACAGGTTAGCTCCCTCAGTAGTCTGTAAAGAAAGAACAGTCGTAGCACAGGTTAGCTCCCTCAGTAGTCTGTAAAGAAAGAACAGTCGTAGCACAGGTTAGCTCCCTCAGTAGTCTGTAAAGAAAGAACAGTCGTAGCACAGGTTAGCTCCCTCAGTAGTCTGTAAAGAAAGAATAGTAGTAGCACAGATTAGCTCCCTCAGTAGTCTGTAAAGGCAAGCAATAGACTTTCTTCTCATCTTCATTGCTCTTTAGCAATCTGTTCCGTGTGCTGGGTAAGGAGACGGGGTAAGATAACAGCACCCTTGATACCTCCTGACTCCTGACACAGAAGCCATCACCGATCACTCAGGAGCCCTGACTCTGACACCACCTCAGGCTCCCACCCTCGCCTCAGTGGGCAAGCAGTGCTGGAAAGTAGCCAGCAGTTGACCAAGACCTTCCAGAGGGTTGTGACATTGTAAAGGATAATAATGGGTCACACCTTCAACGTGTGAATGAAAACTAGCAAGTGATAGTGTGGCTTAAAGATGTTCTTCTGAAAGAGAACGGCTTGGGAGCACAGACTGAATGCATGAGAGAACAGATACGTGGGCTTGTGAGTTGGACATGTAGGTTCCATCAGATGATCAGCTCTGTCCTCTAGGGGGCATAGGGAGAGTTTGCCTCATTCCGTGATCTTAACCCCATCCACCTAGATTTCACTTCATGAGCACGTGGGAGATCAGTGGTTAGACTGGAAGCAAAAGAAATGCTCATGATGGAAGAGCATAGCAGTGATGGTCTCTGTCTCTCTCAAGAGTCCCCATCCCATCCCACCCCCAGCCACACCCAGCGTGCACTTACATCATCCTAAGTGCACTTAGGAAGTGGAGGCAACAGAATCAGAAGCTCAAGGGTAGCCTTGGCTAGCTAGATGGTGAGTTGGAGAGCAGCCTCAGCTACATGAAACCCTGCCTCAAACAAACAGTACCTCTAAATGTTTAATCAAGTTAGACTCATCTAATTCAAGTCTTACCCTGAGGCTAGTGGGATGGCTCAGCTGGTAAAGGGGCTTGCCCCCAACCCGACCATCTTACTGTCTTGTTCATTCTTCTCAGTCTCAGAGACAAAAGATTCCCTCTTCATTAGGATCCTAAGCACATTAGGATCCTAAGGTTTTTTTGTTTGTTTGTTTGTTTGTTTTCCGTTCCTTAAAGTGAGAATATTCACATTTTAAAGCTAAGAATGCATGCCACAGCTTTTCTTTGGGATTACTGGATCTCCAGACATTCCCTGAACACTTTGGCGATGCTGTTAATTAAAGTAAGTGCTATTCAAATGCAGCACTGGAATGGTGCATCTAATAACGGAGGTGTCTAAGCAGGCAATCACGGGGTGGTAGTGTATACAGCAGGGATACACCAGGCAGAGAGGAGATCTGAATCCTGAGCCAAGCAGAGCAGGGTGGATAGAGATTGTGTTACTCGGGACAGTGAACTCTGCTAGAACAAGCTGTTCATTTCTAGAGTTTTTCATTTAACGTCTTCGGACCTTAGTTGAGTGTAAGGAGTTGGAGTGCAGAGAGAGAAATCCCAGATACGGGGAACCACTGTGTGCTTTGAGAAGTGATTATCCGTCACAGCTGGGAGCCTTCTCTCGCATCCTGTCCTACAGACATTAAACATGAATGACCATTTTAAAAACAGACCAGAAAATCTTACATAATTAAAGTTTAAAAGTTCCTAACATGGAAGATTTAGGACAGAGGGGTTGGGTTTTCTGCTGCTCATATTATAATTGCTAAGTAATCTTTTTTTTTCCATTATAAAGTCCTAATAAGCTCAAATACTATGTATTTAAATCCCAGCCCATACATCATTCCTGCCCGTATGCAGCAATCTCAGCGAACTAAAGCGGGGTATGCCATTCATGAAAGGGGGAAATTCTTCTGATGTTTAAAAAGTATTAAAGCCGAGTTTAAACCTTATTCTCAGAGTAAGACATTTAAAATGGTTTTATCTCCACATAAAACATGACAGAGTCATCTTAAGTGGGTCATAGGAATTGGGCATCTTGCTACGTAAGCTCTAGGTCACAACATCTGAGAAACTAGCCAGGGAGACATCGTTAGGGTCCACAGGGGCCTCACGCCCTGGGTAGTATAGACAAAGAGCTTCTCTCTGAGAGCAGGACTGGGCTCTTCTAGCAGTTCTGAGGGAGGGACCTCCTCCTGCCCCAGTGCCTGGAGTTGGAGGCAGTCTTTTATGCTTGGGTGATAGGCAGACATCCCAAACTCCTCCTTTTCCTCTTTGTGTCTCCCCCAGGACATCCTTTGCATTGAGAGTCCATCCGAATCCAGTATTGCATGTCTTAATATGATTAATATATGTAATTATTGATACAATTAAAATAATCCATAATTGCAACTGCAGGGCCTCAGCTTCCAACTCATATTCATTTTGCAAATGCTATTTATTAAAAATAATTAAAATGGTTTTTATTGTGACATTTTCATACCTGCACACCAGGCATACACTTCGGTCATGTTTACCCTTCCATAGTCTCTTGACATCACCCCCACTCCTGCTGCCCCACCCTGCCTCCTAATAATTGCCTCGTTCTCTTTCTCGGAACATAGGAAATAGTCTTATCTCTAGGGTCTGGCTTACTTTGCTTAATATGATGATCTCCAGCCCCATTCGTTTTTCTGTAAAGTATTAATTTCATCCTTCTGTATGGCTCAAATAATGTTGCATTGTAGACTCCACCACACTTTTGTTTACCTGTTCCACTACTGACAGGCACCTGAGGCAGGTTCTTTAAGTTGGCTCTATTGAGTCGTGCCATGGTGGCTCACAAGCCCTCACCTGCTTGTGCCTGTAAAGCCAGGCCATCTGAAAGCAGAGGCATTTGCTATCCATACCAGCATGGTTTGAAGGATCACGCGTCTGCAGCAGTCTTCTCTGAACACATTGTGCAGTCTATCTATTGCAGTATACTGAAGCATTTAATACGAAAACAACTGAGTTTTAGGGAGTCCTTGCTCAGAAAAGTTTGGGAAAGGCCCTTTTGAAAGCTGGTTGAGTCACTGGAGGCAAGACGCTATCATCCAAGAGTTTGTAATAATTCTGTAACAAGATCTGGAAGTAGGAGTTCTGACTTTAGGTCAGAGGTGAGCAGATACCAGCAGAGGCAGTCACTCCACACCCCTACACACACACCCCTACACACACACACCCCTACACACACACACACACACACACACACACCATTATGCACAGGCACCTGACTGGTTTATGGCCATCCCCTCTGTCACTGTGAGCTGTGGACATGTGTTACAAAATACGAAGGGGCCAGCTGATCTAGTGTCCTGCTCAGGATGGCCAACCTCCCAGACTCCCCCTTGAGTTCTGGGCCAATTCTAGTATGTCTAGGGCCAGCTTGAGAGTTCAAGTGAGGCCAGAAAGCTCACAGTGACTCTGAGAGTGAGGGACCCAACCTCTGGCTAAATGGACAGGGGAGCAAAAGCAAAGAGCGTCGCTAGTCTCATCTCTCACTGGCAAAGAGCAAGGCCTACACTAGCTGTACTCTGTTGTTACCTATACTCGCCATCTACCCCAGGTGTGCACACACAACCCCAGCATTCTGGGAACAATGGGGTTCAGACAGCTGTCAGTACTGTCTTGCTGGGCTTCAAGTGCATTGTCACGGTCTCTCTCCTAGGATGCATTCCTTTATAAGGCTCCAGTTTTGAAACCTCTTTCTGACGATCTGTCTGCCCAGGTGAATTTGATTTTTTTTTCCCTTTCCTGAGACTTAACTATTTCCCTTGGCCCGATTCTTGTGATAGGTTCAGTCTGACTGCTTCCTTTTGTCAATTCATCTTCTGGGAGGTTCCAACCTGGACAGAAATATCAGGTAACTCAACTTGTTGACCTGTAATTATCTGCCACATTTCTGAGTGGAAGGGTTGATATTTATTGGCCTCTAATGTGCTACATAAGGAGACAACCATCTTGTTCATCATCCGGGCTAATATTCCATTGCCAAACACTGATCTCTGGGGTTAAGGTCTTGCTCAAGATCCAAGTGACATTGCTGAGACCCAAGCCAAGGGCCATCTTGCTCCAGATGTGCCTGTTCTGATGAATTTTCATAAAGCTGACGCTTTGTGTGTGATTCTGGAGATGAAATCTGGGCCCTCTTATCTGCTGGGTAAGCTATCTACCATGGGGCTAAAGCCTCAGCTTTTCAAACTCTTTAGGAGTAAAGTATAGTCCTGGGCTAAGTCAGCCCTTTGCTCTTGGTGTTTCTGGACAGTGAAGGAAATTTTTGTGAATGGCATTCATCCAACTTCTCAAACATGCCTCTACTGCTGCTGAGGTTACAATGGGTAAAGAACCTTTACAGTGTTGGGGAATGTCACTTGATCCAGCTACTGTGGAAATTGGTATGGAGGGTTCTCTGTATACCCCCCAGCTATCCCACTCCTGGGTACCTACCCACGGGCGGTAACTCTACACATGTTCTTGGCCTCACCATTCACAGTAGGCAAGATGTGAAGTCAGCCTGTGCACAGAAAGCATGGTGCATATTCACCATGGGATGCCAGCCCTAAGGAAGAGTGAATCATGACATTTTCAGGAAAATGAATGGAACTGGAGGTTGCCGTAATAAGCAAAGTAAGCCAGACACAAGTATTGTTTTTTTTTTTTTTTTTAAACATAAACATAGAATCTGTTCTTTTGTTTTGTTTTTTTAAATAACCAGAAAGTAGTAGTCAGGCTGCAAACAGGATAAGGGGGACATATGGGGGCAGGTGTGTAAGATAGGGTAGTTGGGAGGGTGAGTACAGTCAAAGACAATAATGCATGTATATATGGAAATGTCACAGTGGAACTCAACATATATATGCTAATTTTGTTAGGTAATAAGCAAGTTTTATTTTTAGGATTTCTTTTCCCCCCGCGTTTCCAAACTTTATTATTCTTTGAAAATGTCATATGTGTGTATAATATATCTTAATCTCATCTACCCTGACTCCCACTGACTCCTCCCCACCCAGTAGTTAGGAGGGTTAGCTGCTCCTCCCGAGGACCGGGGTTCAATGCCTACCACCCATATAGTGGCTCACAACCATCTGTATCTTCAATTCCAGGGGATCCAAACCCCTCTTTTAGCCTCATGGGTACCAGGTACACACGTAGTGCAGATATACATACAAACAAAACATCCATAAACATAAATGAATAAGTTTTTAAAGAATAACCTGCTAAGGGCTGGAGAGATGGCTCAGCAGTTAAGAGCAGTGGCTATTCTTCCTAGAGGATGTGGGTTTAACTTCCAGCACTCAAATGGCAGCTTACAACTGCCTATAACTCCAAGATCTGATGCCCTCACACAGACATACATGAAGGCAAAACACCAATGCACATTAAATTAAATAATTAAAAAGAAGAGCCCACTGAGTCCGGTTCAAGCTGCCCGTAAGTGCCTGAGTATGGGGCATGGACAGCCCACCGGGATTCGCCCTCCAAAGATGAGTGATGCTCCCTCTCACAGAAGGCATCCATTGCCAATAGCCTCTGGGTTAAGGATAGACTCGTTACGCTTCTTAAAAAGCTGTCCTACTGGCTTCCTGTATGCTCAGATCCCATGAGTGTTTTTCTGCTGTTATTTCCCACCCTGTGCTTTGGGGGGGTGCGGAGGGGAAGGGGCTTCCCTGTGACGCTTGCGTGTATTGTCCTCACTAGCCAGGTTCTCCAGGAAGCAGAGGCTGAGTTGGAGAAGAGTGTTGAACTGTGAGTGGAAGCAAAGGCTGGAGGGAAAGAAGCAGAGCAGATGAAGGAGGGGGAGCCAGGTCACCTGACCAAACCTGAGGTCTCCCAGCCCAGGGAGGAGCTCTGGCGACAGGGATGGCGTGAGCCAGGGGATGACCGGGGAGTCAGGTCTAATAAGACTCGTGTTCTTCTTTACCCATCATTGGCCAGAAAGTACCCCAGGAGAGTACTTGGCCAGTTTGAGCCACCTCTGCTGGCCAGAATGGCTCCCTGTGCTTTGGTTTTAAGAAGGTTGACCTGAGAAGTTCACCACCAGAGGTCATGTGTTTAGTCCCACTGGTCATCAGCAAGGCTCTGAAGGGGCTCTGCATGGTGTGGTTCTGGCAGTCACCTAGCCCAGGAATTTGCTTGTCCCTCCTTGGCCTAGCTTATGAGACAGCATGCTATCTATCTTCCATGTGAACCCGCAAGAGTGGTGGCCATGTGGTGAAGGTTGGCAGCTGCAGGCAGATCATGCCCACTTATCAGAAAGAGCCCTCTCTCATTAGACAGTGAGGTCTCCATCTTGAGAAGGGCTGAGATTTGGAGAGAGAATTACTGAGGGTAAGGTGGTACCCCTGAGAGAGGCTAGCATTGCAAAGAATCCGCCAAATCAGCCATTTTGATCTGCCTCTGCTGGCCAGAATGGCTCCTTATTAGTGCTTTGGTTTTAAGAAGATTGAACAAATATTGCCTCCATTTTCCAGCATTACTGGGGGACTCATGCAAGCTCATTCCTCAGAGATGCAGTGGGGAAGCTTACCCACTTCCCCCCACACCCTAAGAAACCACTTTACCTCCTCCGCACCAAGTGGGCCTGCCTGAAAATGCCCCTTGCTTCCCCTATAGCCCTTGTTTATGGGTGTGAGACATAGTTGGGGTGTTTACTTACCAACTGACATAGAATTCCTAGTGATGCCAAGAGGCCTCTTTTGGCTGTTAAAAGCTGGCCGCCCTTTTTCTGGTTCCAAACCTGGCATAGCAAGCAGCATCTCAAGACAGGGCTTTGCCATGAATCTCAAAATTTCAGGGTTTGTTTGGAATTAGATGGATTTGAATCCTGGCTCCACCTTGGCCAACTCAATGGCCATGCTAATCTCTAAGCTTTGGCGTTCTCACGTTGGAAAAGTGAGTCATGGGTTTTATCTGACTAGGTTGTTTTGGGTTGATCTGAGGTTCTGTGTTCGTAGACTTACAAGGCATGCTGTTTGATGTTAATTAGTTTTGGTCCCTGTCACTGGTTTCTGTGGTAAAACTCACTGGTGTAGAGCACTTCTAATGTAAACACTGTTAAAAGCAAAATTTGGATCTTTAACATTTGTACCCGCTCATCCTGAAATTTAAAAGCTTTTTTTTTTCTTAAATGCTTCACATGCCCTTACTTTTAAAATCCCGATAAAGAGGGAACATGCAAAGACATTTATAATATCTGAACAAAACTAAGAGCCAGAGGCTGCCAAGAACACACACACTATCAGAACACAGTTACAGTTACTCAACGGATGCCAAGAATTTACCATCGTCCTCCCCACATCTGTCAAAAGACGTGCTTTGTCTGTTTTTCTAGGCTAGAGTTCTGTTGACTTGGTTTTCCTGTAACCAAAGGCCACCAAACCAGCAAGAATCCGAACAGATCACAAAGATGGATGGCTCACAGGGAGAGGACCCAGCATGCCCTCCTGCTTCCTAATAGCACCCTTTGCTGGAGATGGGGGATCACAAGCTAGCAATCGGTCTGCACGAGCCTTAGTAGATTATGGGACCTGTGAGCCTGGCCGTGCCTGCCAGAGGCAGGGAAAAGGGGGAAACGGAAGCTTCGATATGTACAGAAGGGATTGGACTGGGCAGCACGTCAGCCAGGACCTGTACATGGGGAGGGTTGCTTTGCTGTTTCTTTTGGGATCTTTTCTGACTTCAAAACAGTGAAAGCAATTTTGAAAAGGAACCCACAATTTTGAAGGAAACTCTTTTGACATAAGTGAAACCAGGCTTGGCACAAGGTGAGGGCAGACTCAGGCCAAACCCATGGAACCGACCCTGGAAGGATGGCGGCGAGCTAGAGAAATTGTTTCAAGATGGGTCTGGATCCGCTTGAAAGTCGGGGAACCCGAGGGTGTAGACATTTCGTCAATGTCTGAATTAGTGTGTGAGAAGCCTTGTATGCCCCCCGAGACACGGGCTCACGGGGGTCCTATCTTCCCTCAGTTACCTCTGTGGAAGGGAGAGGAACATCCTGTGGACTTGGGAGGTCACCTGCTGGTTGTGATCGGCCAGCTGTGGCTGGTTTGGGGAAAGCAAAGGAGAGAGGAGATTCCAGCAGCTTTGACTACAGGAAGAACTTGGGAGATGTGGCAAGGAGAGGATGGGATTCTGTTCTCACATTTTTTTTTAGGTGGTGATGGATTTGAGAAGATGAATTGAATGTGATCTCTTAAAAGTTCATTCTGGAGCATCGATAGCAGCCTCTTGCAAGGGAAGATCAGATGCAGCCTATGTGGAAAGCCTAGGAACTGACCTAGGGCACAGCCTCTCAGAACTGCAGACTGTGTGAAAGCTTTGAGGAAAGCGGTCTCCACTGGAGCCCATGGAATGTACTGGAAAGGGCCAGGCTTCCGTTTCCCTGTTGAGAAGTTAACTGGCATCACAAATGGAGAAGGCATCTCAGTATTAGTATTTGCTGGAGAGGCTGTGAAGTCAACCCTATTACTGTGAGATGTGAGCTTCTGAGATGACCTTGTGTGGAAATCCAGATGATTTTCCCATCAGCCCCAGGACCTTGCTGCTCCCCTCTGGCCGTCTCTCTGCAGTATTGTAATAAGTCCCCTTATTCCCAGAAGATCTTAGAAGGGAACTAAAAGAGCACAGCATCTGCTTCAGTACAGAAAAGATGTTATAACATCTCAGAGGTGTTATGAGAGATCAGGTTGAAGCAAAAAGAACGTGTCTATACTTAATGCTGAGAGGCACAAATGCCTCTGCTGTCCTGAAGGCTGACACCCCGGATTTAACCAGGATGCTGTAGACACTGCATATTAGATCCACTTCAGATGCACATTGATTTACATTTAGGTGCTCATAAAATGTTAATTGGCTTTTATAAGCCTGGTGTTAAGGAACAGAACCAATTACAAGCCAGCTATCCTGTGTATTATTCTGCCGTAAGTTTTGTCCTACTGGTGGGACACTGCTTAGCCTGCTGGAGTCTCGTGAATGATGGCAAAGAAATGAGGTCTCTGGGTCAAGGATGACAGGCAGTTCATTGTTCACAGGAATAATAGTAACTAAGTCTTACTGTGTGTTTCACTCAGTCTCCCTTGCTGTGCTCCGTTACCAAGGCCGCTCGTTCTGAAGATAGGAAATTGAAGGTTTTGGAAGTAATTCATAATTTTAAATTGGGTGTCATCCTTAGTAGCACAAGGATACCCCTGGGTTATCTCACTCTGCTTTACCCAGGATGCCCAGGGTGACCAGGCTGTCTCTACTGCCCACGTGCTAGTCACTTTGCTGACTTGGTTAGAAAGTCAACTGTCGTGCTGAGCAATTGATTGCGTTCAGATAACCCCAGTTTTCCTAAATTGTAGCAGTGAAATGCCAGGGCAGAATTAATGACAATTCAGATGTGCCAATGACGAACCAAAGTAAACAGCTGAATATAGAAAGGAGAACAATATACAGAGTAGGTGCCACCCCTTAAGCAAGCATCCGCTGGGAGGTCTTGGAATGCATTCCCAAGGATAAACCTGGATTCCCATAGCCAAATTTATTGGTGCCTCTCCAGCATTTCTCCGGGCCCTGGTTCCCTGTGGCACGCACCTCCATCCATAGTCAGCATTTAATTTTCACTTTGGAGCTGTGTGACGTTCACAGGTTTTCTTAGAGAAGGTTGTGGACATCTTATCCCTCAAATGCAAGCTCTCTGGGAGGTGGCACCTGAGACAGACTGCCCACGAGTACCCGGTCCCTTCCCCTCTGTGGATTTGTCTGGACTTGAACTTGCTTCACTCTGTTTCCCAGCCTGGTCTTCCCTGGGAAATTAATCTCCTTGTATTTAATATTTCCTCCCAACCCACACTTCTTCGGAATCTCTCAACAGCCTCAGAGAATGCTCTGGAATGCCTAGGCTTAGCACATCTCCAAAAACCATAGGTTGATGGCTCCTCCTCCTTCTCTGGAAAAACCAGTCATAGGTAAAAATAGTTCATCTCCAGGCTTCCAGTGTTAGACAGAGAAGCCGGTAGCACCTCATCTGTGTGTGTGTGTGTGTGTGTGTGTATGTGTGTGTATGTGTGTATGTGTTTGTGTGTGTGTATGTGTGTGTGTGTGTGTATGTGTTTGTGTATGTGTGTGTATGTATGTGTGTGTTTGAGTGTGTGTATGTGTTTGTGTGTGTGTGTGTATGTGTGTATGTGTTTGTGTGTGTATGTGTGTGTGTTTGTGTGTATGTGTTTGTGTGTGTGTATGTGTTTGTTTGTGTGTGTTTTGTGTGTGTGTTTGTGTGTGTGTATGTGTGTGTGTATGTGTGTGTGTTTGTGTGTGTGTATGTGTTTGTGTGTGTGTGTGTATGTGTGTATGTGTTTGTGTGTGTATGTGTGTGTGTGTTTGTGTGTATGTGTTTGTGTGTGTGTATGTGTTTGTTTGTGTGTGTGTTTTGTGTGTGTGTGTTTGTGTGTGTGTGTGTGTATGTGTGTGTGTGTTTGTGTGTGTGTATGTGTTTGTGTGTGTGTGTATGTGTGTATGTGTTTGTGTGTGTGTATGTGTGTGTGTGTTTGTTTGTGTGTGTATGTGTTTGTGTGTGTGTGTTTGTGTGTGTGTGTATGTGTTTGTGTATGTGTTTTGTGTGTGTGTGTTTGTGTGTGTGTGTGTATGTGTGTGTGTGTGTGTAAGTGTTTGTGTGTGTGTTTTGTGTGTGTGTGTTTGTGTGTGTGTGTGTGTATGTGTGTGTGTGTGTGTTTTGGCTAGCCTGGGACTCACTTTGTAGCTCAGACTGGCCCAGAACTTGTGTCAATCCACCTGCCGTGGCTTCCCAAATACTAGGATTACATATGTGAGCCACCACTTCAGGTCTCCACTGTTGTTCTATGTAACTCAGATCCGATACATATGTGAGCCACTACTTCAGGTCTCCACTGTTGTTCTATGTAACTCAGATCCGATACATATGTGAGCCACCGCTTCAGGTCTCCACTGTTGTTCTATGTAACTCAGATCCGATACAGCCAGTGAATGTGAATGGCTAAGGATTCATCCCCCTGCTCCAAAACACAAAACTGACCCTGTCGTCATAACTCACATGTGAACACCCTCCTTTGGTCAGGGCTTGTTGGCATGTATTCCGAATACCTGACATTCTGAGATGAAGCAGGAATTGCTGTTTTGTTGAGTTACAGAATTACTTTAGAGTTCTTGAGTTATAGAAATTACAAGAGCAGTTTCCAGTGCTGGACATCCAAGTTACTTTGAAATAAAGAACTATAAAAAGGGAATGCTTGGGCTGGAGAGATGGCTCAGCAGTTAAGAGCACTGACTCTACTTCCAGAGGTCCTGAGTTCAATTCCCAGCAACCACATGGTGGCTCACAACCGTCTGTAATGAGATCTGATACCCTCTTCTGGTGTGTCTGAAGAGACAATGTTATTCGCATATATAAAATAAGTCTTTTTTAAGTGGGGGGGAGTGGTCTAGGCTACAATTGGAACCTCTGTGCAAGGTAGCTGGAGACATTTCAGCTCTTATAGAGAACTCAAGTCCAGTTCAAGTATCCATGTTAAGAGGCTCACAGTTGCCTGCGACTCTATCTTCAGGGGGTCTGTTGCTCTCCTCGGACCTTCATAGGCACTTCCACCCACAAACCCATTTCTGTACACAGACATGTTCACGCACAGATGCACACATCCACACACAATTTTAAATCTTTTTAAAATATAATGAAACCTCCCTACCAGATATTTCTTCGTTTTGAAATCATCGGGGGCGGGGGGAGGGAGGGGTTTAAAGTAAAACTTTAAATGAATTAATAATTTTCTTTGCCAAAAACAAATCTAAGGTGGGAGTGAGGGGGAATTGGAAATGCTGCCATAGAGAAGCGTCTGAAGAGCCAGTTGAGCCCTGTTTTGTGAAGAGGAAATCGTCTGTGTTTCTTAACCTCACAGGACACTCATTGCGATCAGTTCATCCTTTCTCAACTGCTGTGCTGTTGATTCATTCCCAGCGCAGCTCAGGCTGAGGCTGGTTACCCCACACAGATGTGCTTGGAGGCACAGTCTGGTGAGATGTGCTTGAGCTGTGAATCGATTCCTGCCTCTGCCGTGCAAGTTGATTCTCAGCGGACTGGCTCAGTTACCTCCATTGTTGACTACTGTGAAGTGAGGCCAGCTTTTGCTGTCTCCCACTTCTGTATGCACTCATTTACAACTTCCTCCTTCTGCCATAGGTTATAGCATCCTTGTGAGATGTGCCCACCCAACCTAAAACTCCCCAGCCATTAGCATCCTGAGCCAAAATAAACCTCTTTCCTTTATGAATAGCCAGGGCTCAGGTTTCTGGTAAAACAACCAAAAGCTAAGACCAACCTGACTTCAAAGTTCAGCGTAAGGTTTCTGATGCTGGAGGTAGAAAGATGGGTATGTCTGCCAAGGGCTTGCTGTGAAACCATGAAGACAGTGGGACAGAGCGAAGAAGAAAACAGGCACCGTGACACACACAGATAGGTCTTAATTAATGCCTGCCTAGCCTGGTCTGCATGGTGAGTCCCAGGCCAGTGAGACAGCTTGTCGAAAAAGAAAAAGAAAACACCTGGGCAGTGACAGTCAAGGTCATGTCCTGTGGCCTTCACATGCACACAAACACACATGCAGCACGCACACTTATACACACAAACACAACAAGATGGCCCTGTGGCCTTCACATAAACATGAATATACATGCTCCTGCACGAGCGCGCACACACACACACACACACACACACACACACACACCCCTCTAATGCTAAATAAGAATCCTACCAAACATAAAAAGGGGCTTGGATGCATGAAACCAGAAAGGGCTGAAAAGGCTTGGTAAATCCTTTGGATACATATGGATAGAGAATGTGGGTCCATTAGATAGAAGGTGATTTAAAGGGTTCTAAGGAAATGACCCCCTCCTTAGCCAAAGTGTCTTTCTCACTGACTTATTACAGGTCCATAATTCATTAATTACCCATTGTCTTTAAGATGACCTTATAAAATCCAGAGTCCAGGAAGGAATAAAACAACCTGTCTCACAATTTCTTTATGGTGTCAAGGTGTTATTTATTGCTAGGAAGCCAGAGGAAGGCAAAGAGGTGGTGCTGAACTGAAGAGAAACTATTTTGGGCTTTATAGTTTTGCCCAGCAATAGACCCTGTGGAAAAAGTGAAATTCCATCTCTTAACACAGGCACCTTCCAAGGTTCTTGGAGCTTCCATGAGAGTACATGTGGAAAAAGATATTTTAGGTCATGGGTCATCACGTGCGCTAGTGCGCGAGCGCACTCGCGAACACATGCACGCACGCACGCACACACATGTGTGAGTGCATGTGTTACTAGACCCAGCACCTCACACATACTCGGCAAGTATTCTACCACTGAATTGTATCCCCAGCTCTCATGACAGGGATCTGGCTATTAGGTGTGAGGAATCCTTTGGACCAGACTCTAGCAAGCTGGTCACTACATCTTTCCTTTATATCACTAGTGTATTGCTGACGTGGAAACTCGAGGTGACAGGAGAAGAAAGGTGACTCACTCTCCTTCCCAGATGCTGACAGCTCAGCTTTCCCATAGGATTTTCCCTGGTGACAATCACAGAAGGGCATCTTAATGTCTGTTTACCCACCGTCCTCTTCTGTTGGGCATCAGCAATGTGCCTGGAGGGAAAGCAGTGGCTTGGGCCACTCCAGAAGCCTCTGCCCCTTTCTCACTTACTGTGCGTGGAGCATGAAGGATTTAGTTGTTGACCCTCTGTGCTTGGGAACCTGTTTTGCATAGGAGGTGTAGCCATTTCCCCAGGATTCCTTGGGGATCTGTATCTCATCGGGGCATGGAGGGTCCAACCTGCTCATTTCTGGACTTTGAGTATGTCTTTTTTTTTTTTTTTTTTTTTTTTGGTTTTTCGAGACAGGGTTTCTCTGTATAGTTCTGGCTGTCCTGGAACTCACTCTGTAGACCAGGCGGGCCTCGAACTCAGAAATCCACCTGCCTCTGCCTCCCCAGTGCTGGGATTAAAGGCGTGCGCCACCACGCCCGGCTTGAGTATGTCTTTACTGGCGATTTAATGATCTGAGATCCTAAGTACCAGCGGTTACTGACTTGTTTCTTTGTATCCTCAAAGCTCTGGCGCGGATACTGTGTTGCACTCCGCATGCATTCTCTTGGTTTTTATCAGGCTTCAAATATATGGAAAAGCAACTCGCTGTGAGCAGCCTTCTCCATTTTGACCCTCCTTCCTCCTCCAACTCTTCCTGCTTCCCAACTTCCAAAAGCTTCTATGACCTGGTCAGCTTCACCCATGCCTTTTTCTCCTTGAAATGTGATGTCCCCAGAAATGGCAGTCCAAGTATGCTCGGAAAAGACCAAGCTAGAACTACTGTCAAGGAAAAATGTACACGTGACTTCTGCATACCTTAGTCAGTGACGTATTAGTGCCCCATCTAGCTTAGTGCAGGTCTGTTGTCACTTGACTTCCACGCAGAAGTTCTTACTCTGATGGTCACTTCTTTTTCATTCTTAAATCAGAATTTATACTTTGTCCAGTCTGCTTTTATCTATTCTTTTTCCCCCCCAATTTGTTTTATTATTGATGTAAGGGTGTGTGTGTGTGTATGTATGTATACCATATACATGCCTGGTATTTTTGGGAGTCAGAGACCATTGGATCTCCTGGAACGAGAATTACAGATGGCTGTGCATGAGGCAGGTGCTGGTAACCGAACCCAGGTCCTCTGCAAAATCAAGTGCTCCTGACTGTGAGCCACCTGGACAGCTGGCCCCCATTTTATCTGTTCTTCACTGGGAATTGTATTATTCATCAGTCACATACAAATGGGAATCTTGTGTAATTCCTATTCAAGCAACTGTTGAAGGAGTGAAGAATTGGTTTGGTTTTTAATCTCTTTAGCCGTTTAAATATTCATAATTATGTATGCCTACAGGATATAAAGTCTGACGTTTTCAAATATGTGTCATAGTGATCAGGTCAAGGTGATTGGCACCCATCACCGCCATTATTGACCATTTCTTTGTTTTAGGAACATTTAAAATCTTCTCCTGGTTATTTTGAAATATATAACTAAATGTTGTCAAACAGCTGAATAGCTGCCCTTTTATGCTATAAAATAGTAGAATTTACTTCTCCATCAAGGGTTTTCTTTTGGTTTTATTTTGATTTTTTATTTTTATGTGAATTGATGTTTTTTTTTTTTTTTTTTTTTTTTTTTTGGTTTTTCGAGACAGGGTTTCTCTGTGTAGCCCTGGCTGTCCTGGCACTCACTTTGTAGACCAGGCTGGCCTCGAACTCAGAAATCCGCCTGCCTCTGCCTCCCGAGTGCTGGGATTAAAGGCGTGCGCCACCACGCCCAGCGTGAATTGATGTTTTGCCTGCGTGTATGTCTATATGAGGGTGTCAGATTCCCTGAAACTGGAGTTACATAGAGTTGTGAGTCACCATGTGGGTACTGGGAATTGATCCCAGGTCCTCTAAAAGAGCAGCCAGTGCTAAGCCATCTGTCTAGCCCCAAGAGTTTTGTTTTGTTTTTTTAGGAACTAGAAGTAGAGCAGAGGTAGAGAGCTCACCTAGCAGATATGAGGCCCTTGAGCCCAGTAATCAGTACTGAAAAGCAAACAACACAAAAATAAACTTCAAAATAATAATATGTTGGGATTGACTCTGTAGTGGAAAAACCCTGCTCGAGACTCCCGATTCTAGGAGAGGTAAATTAGAATTTTCCAGCCTGTAGGGTCCTCTGTTTGCTAGAGGTATTGGGGATGGATCATTTCAACATCAACCACTGAATTTATTAAAAGAGGGATCTGGAGGGTGTGCCCTCAGTCCTGGGCCCTGGCTGGACACTGAGTGCTGTGTCCTGAAGGGATGGTGTCTAATGCGCATGTCTGTGTGTTGCAGTTACCTCGCTGAGCAGTGCTGGAATGGCGGCTTCATCTACTTGATCATGCTGCGGCGCTTCAAGCAGAAAGCCCACCTAACTTACAATGGCAACAGTGGCAACAGCTCAGAACCCGGAGAGACACCGGCCTTGGAGCTGGGTGACCAGACTTCCAAAAAGGGGAAAAGAACAAGAAAGTTTGGGGTCATTTCCAGACCCGCTATCATCAAGGCCCCTGAAGACTCCAAGAGCAACAGTGGTTGTGACACCGCAGATGATCCCAGCTCAGAGTTGGAGAACGGTACTGACCCGGAACTTGGAAATGGCCATGCCTTTGAGCTAGAAAATGGCCCGAATTCTCTCAAGGATGTGGCTGGACCCCATCTGGAGAGGTCAGAAGCGGACAGAGAGGCCGAGCTCAGAGTTCCAAAGACAGAAGCCCCTCTGAGTGACAGCAATGACAAACGCCGTTTCTCAAAAACTGGGAAGACCGACTTCCAGTCCAGTGACTGCCTGGCACGGGTAAGGTGTAGTTGGACTATAGAATCTAATCTTTTGTTTTGAAATTTCTGAAAATATGCGCATGTGTACGAGCCTGTGTGTGTGCCTGCTTGTCTTGTCTGTCTGTCTGTGTGTCTGGGCACATGTACTCATGTATGTGGTAACCAGAGGACAATCAAAGATATCATTCCTCAGGTGCCCTCCTCCTTGTGTTTTGAGACGAGGTCTCTCACCAGCCTGAAAGTCCCCAAGTAGCTTAAGCCAACTGGCTGGCAAGCCCCTGGGATCTGCCTAACTCCCATGTCTGGCTTTTTAAATGGATTCCTGGCATTGAATTTGGGTCCTCAATGCTTGCAAGGCAAGCTCTTCACAGTCTGAACAGCTATCTAGACTCCTAGCTAGTTGTCCTAGAATCTGAATTCTAACATAACTACTGTTGAGGTTGCTTCTCGAGTTTAGAAAATACACCCAAGATTGCCTTGTGCTTTGAAGCCAACAAACTCATGGAGATCAATGATCGGAGGCTGTAACCATAACAGGAAAGTCTGAGTTGTTATATCCCATTTAAAGTGCCAGTGAAGTGGTCCTAAGTGGAAAACTGAAGCCTTCTGCCGTAAACTTTGAGCCCTCATGAGGCCCAGATAAAGCATCGAGCAGCCTTGCTATTCATCACCACTGTCACAGAGAAATTGCTACTTCAAGGCCAGAGATTCCTGGTGGCAGCTGACAATGCAAACATCCAGGCTCAGTGTGACACAGGAAGGGCAGCCGACACCGGGAAGCATCTGCTTTTATTTTTAACAGTTCAAAGCCAGCGCTATTTTTATGAGATCATGTTATTACACTGGCAGATTCCAGGGACACACAGGAGTGTCTCGCCTGAAGCTCAGAGAAGTGGTTTCTCTGTCAGGTTGAGGCTGGTCCTGTGGAAGTGAGGAGAGACTAGAGGCAAAATAAACTGGCACAGCAGGTTGTCTCCCCAGTGTCCTGTCTTAGGGGTCTTGTCTGGGAATGAATCCTCTTGGCAAAGACTGCTATAATAGAAGCAATAGCTTCTGGAGTGGGTGCTGACCAGTTTCTCCAACACAGAAGTCCCCTCTAGGGGTGAAAGGCAAAGGTGGGAACAAGGTGGGTTTGGGTTTGCTGCTGAGAAAGCGTCCCTGGGAGTGAGTGGGATGTCTCCTGTGGTTTGGTGCCTGCGGCTACTTCTATACTTTTCACCAATCCAAACAGGAGTGAAAAGGACTGAAATAAAAACCACTCTCTCCCGCAGAAAGCCTTCGAGAGAGGCCACGTTCTCTGTGAATGAATCCAGGAACAAATAAGAAGCAAGGCCACGCTTCTGTCAGTGCTTTCTGTTAATTTTGTGGGGCTTCCCTTGGTGGTTTAAAGATTAACCAAGCATATAGATGGTAGTGTCGCACACCTTCAGTCCCAGCACTCGGGAAGCAGAGGCAGGCGGATCTCTGAGTTCAAGGCCAGGCTGGTGTACAGAGTGAGTCCCAGGTCAGCCAAAGTTACACGGAGAAACCCTGACTTGGAGAAAAAAAAACAACCAAAAAACTATAAGCACTAATACTAATATTCTGTATTCTGGCTGCTGTAACTTGGTAAGTCTTTACCTTATCACGTTAGACTGTGATACCACAGTGAAACTTTGAAGTGGATAGCGTTGGCTTCCTTGGTCATGTCAAGGGTTTGGTGCCAAAGGAGGTTGAATCACACAAACAGTCTTAAAAAAAAAATGGCTTATAAAATTAAATTTCTGGCTTAGACTGTGAAGACTCTCGGTAGCATAAGTCCTTCTTGCCTACCTTCTGAGCTCAGGGTCAGAATGACCCAGAAGGTGTACAGATTTAAGAAATGCAACTCCTACTCTATGGCTGTGGGGATAATTTTTAAAATATTTTTAAGTTACATTTTACATATTTTTATCTGGGGTTGGGGGCTGGGGGAGTGTATGCCATGATGGACGCGTCAAGGTCAGAGGACAGTCTGAAGGAGCCAGTTCTCCCATTCCAGCACGTGGTCCCAGGGATTGAACTCAGGTTGTCAGTTTGGCAGCAAGCACCTTTACCCACAGAGGCATCCATCATTTCTTCATCTCTATGGGACAATTTTTTATAGCCACATTTCTTCTAGAAGAGGGGGACCTGTCACCTGTGGTTGATGCTCTTTCTATGTCTCCATGATGGCCCCAGTCCTGCTGTGAGTGTTGGAAAGTGAGAATGGACCACATGTCTGGGTTTACTACCCGACCCAATCCCAGAGTCGTGTCCCCCCCCCCCCCCCCGTCCCCGTCCCCGTGCATTCGCTCAGGATAGATGCCGGTGAGCTCTTCACAGCTCCCTCTACTCCACAACAGCAACCCTTGGTATCACCCTCCAGGAAGACAGGCTGGGTTCAGGGGCTGTGGTGAGGGGATTTTTATATTATTCTTATTATTTTATTTTCACTCCAGAGCAGTTGAGACCAAGGTCATGCAAAAAATGAAAATTTCCAGCAAATAACTCTTTGCGTCTTAAGTCTTTGGGGAGGGGAATTCCTTTCTGTTTGAATAATAGCAGATTTAACATGTCAGGGTGATTCCGTTTCTGCTTTATTAATGATTTAATATTATCCATGGAGATGTAATAAGTTACAGGAAAGGCCTAGAATGCCCAGTCAGACTGTTTCATTTGGTGGGTTCCTCTATAAAGACTTATTTGTTCTAAGAAAACATTACAGTAAAATAAATCCCAGGTTATTGCTTCCACACTCTGCTTTCCCTTAGCAGAACAATGAGAAATACAGTTCTTCCTAAGGATTTGTTTGTCTTGTTGAAACAGCATTTGTTACATACATCTTGCTGGCCCGATACAATGTAGCTCAGGTTTGCCACAAGCTCACAACAGTCTGCCTTCCCCAGCCTCTCTAGTGCTGATATTACCTGTATGAACCACCATGCCTGACTGCAAATGTTTTCTTTTTAAAAATATATTTTAATATGTATCTGTGTGGGCCTTGTGAGTTGACCGGTACCACATGTGTGCAGGAGCCCTCAGAGGCCAGAGAGGCTATTGAGAGTCCCTGGAGCCAGGGTTACAGGCAGTTACAAGCTGCTGTGTGGGTACTGGGAAGCAAACCCAGTTCCACTGTAAGAGCAGTAAGCGTTCTTAACTGCTCGGCCATCTCTCCAGATACTTTCTTTTAAATTGCTATGTTTAGGTAAAACAGTCATTGAAACAGTGCATGTATAAGATTACTTCTTTTAAAATGCAAAACTTGGGTCCATCTTCTAAACCACAGAATACCTCAAGCAACTTTAGAGATAACCTCAGGGTAATTTTACAGCCTTTTCAGCAAAGCCCATTCATCATTCAAGAAGATGGCACCAATGTCTGTTGATCTAGAATGTGTCTTTTTGTAAAATACCAAAACGCCCACAACCAGTTGCAGATAGGGAGAAATCCCACCAGTTTCCTTATGACTGCTGGATGTGTCTGTGGGGGCAGTGGTATCTAACCCCAGAAATCATAATTTACTCCTGTACAGCATCAGACCTTTTCCCTTCATGTGATTCACTGGGGACCTCAGAAAGGTACCCCAGATCCAAATCTGCAAGAAAAGGTGGGATATTTCTCATGTGACCACTGATTTGACCAAGGACAGAGTATGGAGGATTCTTCTCTAAGAGGCCCCCACTATCACTGGGGGAACACATTGTCCTCTGTGGTCATATCTCCCGAGTCCAGATTTGCTTGTTCACCTTGCTCCTTCTCTAACATTTATATCAACTGCCTACCTGTCTTAGTTAAGGTTTTACTGCTGTGAACAGATACCATGACCAAGGCAAGTCTTATAAAGGACAACATTTAATTGGGGCTGGCTTACAGGTTCAGAGGTTCAGTCCATTATCATCATGGCGGGAACATGGCAGCATCCAGGCAGACATGGTGCAGGCAGAGCTGAGAGTTCTACATCTTCATCTGAAGGCTGATAGTGGAAGACTGGCTTCCAGGAAGCTAGGAGAGGGTCTTAAAGCCCATGCCCACAGTGACACACCTATTCCCAACAAGACCACACCTCCTAATAGTATCATGCCCTGAGCCAAGTATATACAAACCATCACACTACCCATTGTAGATACTAAGAGTCAGTGCAAGCCTTTCCTGAATGGCGAGCTCCACCCCAGGGTTCTAATCTTGCTTGGTCCTATCCAAGCTTGGGTGACCAACTGTTCAGGGTTGTCTGGAACTTCCCTATTTGTCACTGAGCATGCTCAGAAAGCCCTCTTGGTAAAGTCTGCTAAGACACTCCCCTCTCCCTTACATCACATCATATCCATACCTTTACCAAGTCCTGGCAATGCTGACCCCCTTTAAGCCTTCACAGCCCCAGCTACCTTTTATCCCCCACTGCCAGAACATGAGGTTGGGAAGGTGTAAAAAGTTGTCTCCAACCCATGGTCTCTCGGCCACTCTTCTTCCCAGTCATCCCCTGTATTTTTGAGGGACCTTTCTGAAGGGTAAAGCAAGTTGTCCATTCTCATAGACACACACACACACACACACACACACACACACACACACACGCGCACGCACGCACACACGCTACAGTTAAGCCCTTTGGATGAGTCCATATACCTTGATATTTCATTCAAGGCTGTCTATTCTGATTCTATACTTAAGTTTCTACCTCAGGCCGCCCTTATTTTGTTTTGTTTTTAATATGTATATTTAGTTTAATATATGTATTTAATACATATCAATATATATAATTTAATATGTATTTAATACATATATTTAGATATGATAAAGGGGTCACATGTATAGCTAACTGAAAAAGTGAGGTCCAAATCCCCACCCCAACACAAGAGTTGGGGTGCATCCCATCCTGGGGGTGCGTTTTCCAAGCCAGAGACACTCCAAAGCCCCATACACAGGATCTGCATCTGCATCTTGTACAGAGGACAGAGGCTTCCTCTTGAAAATGTAATCTCTCATTAACTCCGACTTCCACCCCTCCCCAGAGGATGGGGGAGGAGCAGGAATTCCAAGCTCCTAGTGTTGTGGTTTCCTGGGCCAGACCCGTGCTGAAGTTATCAAGGGTTTCTTAGTACAGCCTGTCACCACCATGTTGGCTTGGATTTTCATTGGAGGTGCTAGCGTTGTGGAGGCTGCACTCTCTGCCTGATGTCTCTTCTTCTTTCCACTTTCTCTTGGTTCCCACCTTCCTGGTGACATCAGCCATCCTGATGCATGTCTGAAAGGAACCTCTATGGCCTTTTGAAAACCTGATCATCATCAGGCCACTGTACTCTGAGCTACTGCATTGTCCTGCTGCCTGCCCATTGGCACATGACAACGTAATCTGAACATATTCCAATGACCCTATGTTATCTCTGTGTCCTATTTTACTCCAAAGGGGGGGCCTTATATGTCTTCTCTTTTTATATTTTTAACTTGCATTTGCATTGTTTTGCCTGCATGTATGTAAGAGTGCCCAGATCCCCTAGAACTGGAGTTTCAGACAGTTGTGAGCTGCCACCTGGGTTCTGGGAATTGAACCTGTGACCTCTGGAAGAGCATCCAGTGCTCTGAACCATTGAGCCATCTCTCCAACCCCAAGTATATGTCTTCCTGTCACCAGCTCTAGCTCAATGCCTTGCACCTGGAGTGCTTTGTATATCCTTATTAATGAAGATGCCCTGAGACACCAAGAATAGATGGGACAATAGATTCTAACCTCAGTTCCTCTGTCCACATCGCTGTGGCCTCCAAACTGCCTTGTTTTTTCTCTGGGCTGATCTCTCTCTCGCCTGTAAACTGAACATTGTGATCTGGTGACTAAGGGGCTTTAAGCCCTGACGGAACATTTTTCCTTTCTTACTGATTATCCTAAATAAGAAGGGAGACGCGAATGCTTTCAGAATAGGCTTGCAGGGAGGGCCAAACATTTACTGCAGTGAAATTCTGTTTCAGTGATGTGTCTTCTCACATTTGGGGCAAAGATGCTATTATATAATGCTCTTTTGGCTTGCAGCAGAAATGAGGTCATTTAAATGCTACCTGGCAGCTCTCTCATGTGCTACCCTGTTTTAGTAAATAAATCCTGGTGCTGGTTTCAGTGAAGCGTTGCCAGTGTGAACTCACACAGTAGCCATGGCTTACAGGAAAGGCTAACCCTCTGTCGTTAGTACAGAAGCCCATAGCTGCCTGTTTTTCATCATTTGGCTTTTTCTCCATAAACTCACAGGTGTGTCATTGCCCTTTAAGCCATTCTAATAGGAAACGAATGCTCAAGCCACCTGTCTAGACAGGGCCTGTCTTGGAATCCAGTTGTCTCTACAGCTAGATCTATGTCACTGGCAAACACACAGGTCTCCCTTCTGGAAGAACCTCTTAATGTCTACCTCAGTGGTGCCCAGAGAACCGTAAGATTTGCGGATAAGCATTCTACACTGGTTCCTGCCTCTGTGCTCATGGAATGTTGCTATGCTGTGTCCTAGTTGCTAGAGAATCCATTTGGGGAGTGAGCTGAACTCGCTCCCTGGCTCCATGTCTTTGAGAACTCAGAAGGGGTTATAAGCAATAAAGGAGCCTATAAAATATCAGATAATGACAAGTGCCACTAGTAACCTAAACTAACGTGAAGAGGGGAGTTAGCAGGACTGTCACCCGCAGGGATAGTTGATATCAGGTGTCAGCAAAAGCGAGCTCCCTAAAGAGGTGCTATGTGAGCTGAGCCATGTCCTGGAAGACCAGCCCTACGAGAAGGTCTCGGGAGAACCAGCAAAAGCAGCTGCAAACAGCAGGAGCAATAGGATGTTCCAGGAACATGAAACAGCCCTAGGAGAGGACGGGATAGCTTAGCAAGTTGTGTTGTACAGTCCAGAGAATGATCTATGATAGCCAGAGTACATCCTCTTCCAGTGAGTTGATTAAAAGTGTGTAGCCAGCCAGAGTAGAACAATTAGATAGGTAGCTATCAAAATACCATTAAACCAAGTATTCAAAGCACCCAGCAGAAATCAAATTGGGGAAGCTCCCCCCCCACCCCCCACAAAGGCAGACAGCTAGACTTCCCAGTAAAGAGACTCCTAGGCAGATCAAAAGGACCCCTCCTCCAGTGAGGCTTCAAGTAAAGAATGAATGCCAATGGAGAGAGATGACACCATCAAATATGGAGCTCACAGAGTCCAGCAGAAATTGGCTTGAGACAGTCAGCTGCAGTCCTGACTGAGCCTTCTCACCAGGGCTGAGCTTCCAACGACTGACCTTCCAGCTTCTCCTCTCCACAGTAGACACTTTTTATTGGGTATTTTCTTTATTTACATTTCAAATGTTATCCTCTTTCCCGGCCTCCCCCCTCCCCCAAGCCCTCTATCCCATCCCCTCTTCCCCTGCTTCTATGAGGGTGTTCTCCCACCCACCTACTCCCTCCTCCCTGCCCTGGCATTCCCCTAACCTGGGGCATCGTGCCTTCATAGGACCAAGGGCCTCTCTTCCTATTGATGCCCGATAAGGTCATCCTCTGCTGCATATGGGGTTGGAGCCATGGGTCCCTCCATGTGTACTCTTTGATTGGTGGTTTAGTCCCTGGGAGCTCTGAGGGGTCTGGTTGGCTGATATTGTTCTTTCTATGGACCTACAAACACCTTCAGCTCCTTCAGTCCTTTCTCTTACTCCCCCATGGATAAACAAGTTTGAATGCCTCTTGGAATTGGTTCATCCTCTAACTTTTCTGAAGGCTACAGTGTTTTTGTTTGTTTGTTTGTTTCCCTCTCTGTTATAGTGTTAGGGTGGCCATCCCATCCCCAGACAAGGAACTTGGAGACAAACCCGGTTCTGAAATAGGGGAGCACAAGTTTGAGAGCTCCCTTCTCAATAAGCTCAAACAACCCATGAATGTTCATAGTGGTCAGAAGGGCGTGACCACATGACCGCAGAGTATGGGCCTTGTCCTCAGCCCACAGCTTGTTTAAGCCCCTGAGGGACAGAAGCAGGGGATGTTCTGGCTTGTCCTTCTAAAGCATTTCCTTTGGATGTTTAGTAGCGAATATCCTGTAGAACCAACTGGTGAGCTCAGAGACCAGATTACAGGATTTTATGACCGCTCAAGCCAAGGGCACTAGTGGCTTCGGTAGGAGTGATGGTGGAGAAGATGAGGAACTTGATGTGGGATCTATACATGGATGTGAAGCTGACACACTCTCTACTTGTTAGCCTTTTCCTGCTGAGATGAGAAATCCAGGAGTCTCCAATGTCTGAGTTAGGATTCCAGGGTGGAGTTGTAAGCCGGCAGTTGGAACTACATTCACTGTTGTTCTGTTTAGGAGAGCCTATTTGCATTTGACCGGGACTGACACTAGCCTAGTGAATTTGAAATATTTGTTTCAGTTTTAAGTAAGCCTTCCTTTAGCCCCGGGCAGCTAAATTTCACAGCAAAACTTATACAGTTAATTGATAACTGATAGCATTTTCCTCTGATGCTATGTCTTCATTTGAACTCCTCCAATAGACTGAAATATTACAAGCAAGGATATGTTCATTAATTTCATTGGAGCTACCCCTTAGAGTTTCTGCATTTGATTGTGGGGAAATCATCTTATTGAATAAAAGTAGAGAAGAGGGGGTGATAGCATGGCTCTGGTGGCCAAGTGCTTGCTGGACCACGTGAGGACTCGGGTCTGGATGCCTAGCACACATGTAAAGGCAGGTGTGTACATGTCTCTAACCCAGTGCTGGTGGTGTGGGTCAGTCTAGCTATGCTAGAGGCTACAGGTTCAGTGAGACCTTAACCAAGAAGACTCCCAGAATCATATGCATAAAGAATGTACATCTCCCGTACCCCCAACATACACACACACACACACACACACACACACACACACACACACACGCCACATACATATACAATGCAGAAGTCTATTTTTTAACTAAATTAGTTGAAATGGAAGCAGGAAAAGAATGGTGGCCTATCTTACAGTCTCTAGTTTATACCCGTTTGTATTAGAAATGTGTGTAGTAGTTTGTGTGTGTGTGTGTGTGTGTGTGTGTGTGTGTAGGCACATGTGTCCACAGCATGCATGTGGAATTCAGATAATAATTCTAGGGTGGGAGTCCTTGCCTTCCATTTTGCTTTGAGGCAGGATCTCTCGTTTCTCTGCACCCTACTCCAGGTTAGCTGACCTGCTTCCATGTGATTTTCCTGTTTCTGCCTTTCATCTCACTACAGGAGTGCAGGAATTCCAGATGCATGCCACCACACCTATTTTAAAACAAACAAACAAACAAACACAGATTCCAAGGATCCAAACTGTGCTTCCATGGCAGGCGCTTTCACGGCTGGGCTACCTCTTGTCTTTGGTGTGTTTCCACTAGCTGTGTGGAAACACACAGGAGCTTATGAAGTACATGGTGTTCTTCTCCATGAATATATAGAGTTAGGTTTTTTTCTACCTCTATGGGCATAGTTTTGTTTTTGGTTTGTTGTTGTTATTGTTTGTCCTTTAAATCATAGGTCCTACTTTTCAAGCATTTAAAAATGAAAAGGAATAAATTTCGTATCATCCTCTCTATGAACCGTACCTACATATTCTGCTTAACACAAGGACAGCAGAATGGGGGAGGGAGAGTTACAGAACTAATAAAGGGGATCGATACATTTTCACTACTGTGAGGTAAAACCAAATGAGTTTTCTTTTGAGTCTATTACTCCAGTAATGGACACTGTTGCTCTTTGAAAGGAAAGCCAAAGAGTTCCTTGGCTGGGGGAGAAGGAGCTGTGTCTTACCTGCTAGGATCCAGCGTCAGAAAAGACAAGCCACTGTTTTCCTCCCCTGAACCCAGGGGGCTTGGAGGGATGCTGGCGTGGGAGGTGCTGCTGGGCAGTGTAGAGTCTGACCAACATATCCTGAATCTGTTCCTTCCAGTAGCGTGTGCTAGGACATCAGCTTCCTGCGTTGGAGCTGTGGCAAGCTGCCCCCTTGGCAGCCACTCTGACTCCCAAGGATGGCTTTTGGAAATAGGGGAGCTATGAGGATGTGAAGGCCAGGGAGGATGTTTCTGAATGGAGAAGAGGAAGGTGACCCAGAGGTCAGAGGCAGCAAACCAAAACTGTGGAGTTCGGGGCCAGACGATTGGATGAAGTAGGGCCCCCGTTGACAAGTTCATGAATGACTGTGGTAAGCCAGTGACTTCTGAAGTTGCATTTGGCCAGACAGGCTGCGTTTGCCTGTGGTCAGCGGATGGA
The DNA here is from genome assembly GCF_978045245.1 of Mus caroli. Classification (NCBI taxonomy): domain Eukaryota; kingdom Metazoa; phylum Chordata; class Mammalia; order Rodentia; family Muridae; genus Mus; species Mus caroli. Next base: position 92,013,598 of record NW_028227271.1, read on the forward strand.
GGAGACAGCTGGCACCCCTGCATGCCGCTGGAATGGTGGAGCCCCACAGAGCGGCGTTGTACAGAAGTGTAGGATCCACCAGGTCTCTGCCTGGTAATAATTTCTCAAGACATTCCAGTTGCTGCACATCAATGGCTATTCAACATCTGGCTCTTTTACTATTCCTGCGGTTTTGTTTCAGTTTCTGACAGTGAGTATGTATGTATCTCAGGTCTTCTAAAGGCTTCACATTCTTTCTGTTCTGTAAGCAGCTCTAGTGGGCAGGTTGCCTCTTTCCAGGGGGATGGGAGCTTCGTTTCCACAAAATCCTCATGATGGATTAAGAAGGCAGATTCTGGTGGGTGTGCTATGACTCATGGCCATATCCCTAGCATTTTTTAAAAAAATAATAATACAGAACTGAGCCTAAGCTTTAAAAAAAAATCACACTTAAAGATTTTTATGGGGCTGGAAAGATTGTGCAGTGGTTAGGAGGGTTGAACTTCAGTTCCCAGAATCCACATCATACAACTTACAACTGCCTGTAACTCCCAAGTCTAAGGGGTTTGATGCCTTCTTCTGATCTCTGTGGGCACTTACGCATACACATGTGCACACACAGACACACACATGCACACACATTTATCTCCCAATATCATATGCATCAATTTTTCATTTGGGTTTCTCGTGTATGTATTTTAAGGACGTATAAGATTCAGTTCGATTTGGTTTCACATGCTTAGTCGTGATCCTGCTCTGAACATCAAAACTCAAAAATACTCAAAATCTAAAAATTACTATGATACCATAAATGGAAGATTCCATGCTGTGACCTTTTAGATAACTCATAGTCAAGGTAACAAGTGGATTGGAAATATTGAATAATCCTACCTTTAGCCTATATAAGCTACATAGGAAACAAATGAATTTCATATTAAACTTTGTGCTCCATCCCCAATATATCTCAGTATGCATGTGTCAACATTCCGAAAGGCAAAGAGACCTAAAGCACTTTGATCCCGGGTCTCTCCCGAGGGACAGTCGGCAAGGACTACGTGGTCCCCTGTCAGCATCTGCTCAGGTTCATTCTGCTGCTACCTGTTCCCATGGATGTTCCACTGAGTCCTCCAACAAACCTCAAAGTAGTAATGATGGCTTGCATGTCAGAAGCAAGGGAAGGCATTTGTGTATTAGGTGGCCCTCTAAGCTATAAATGGCAAAGCTTCCCCTAAACTAGTAGAGGTTTCCTGGTACCCAAGCCTGACCTGAGCTTTTCTCCTTTCACATTTCTGTGTATTAGCAGCTGTGCAGAAGCAAAAGGATCCCAGAGTAAACCAGTGTTGCAGACACAGTGGGACCTGCATCGCAAGTAGAGGATGCGTTATCCACAGGACACCTGATAGGATGTATGACGTCAGAGCCAGTAACTGGGATGGCTGCACACATGATTAGAATTCTCTGAAACGAAAAATTAGATACTTGGCCTACACCATGCATTTTTAAAAGCTCCACGTGTGGACAGTGGTTCCCTATAGAATGACACAAGACCGAACATTTCCCTTATTCTAGAAGGTTCTATGGGACAGCGCTGACAGCCAGACTTTGGTCTAGTTAACAGAGGCCTTTTCTTCTATGCTGATTTGTGATATTTGGTGACAAGAGACAGATGCCTGGCCTCGTGTGACAGTGCTACTCTCCCGTGTCAATGCTGTGTGTCTGTCAGCCTCCTTCATGCATGCTCGCTTTTTCTTCCAAGGAGGAAGTTGGCCGGATATGGAAGATGGAACTGCTCAAAGAATCAGATGGGCTGGGAATTCAGGTTAGTGGAGGCCGAGGATCAAAGCGCTCACCTCACGCTATCGTTGTCACCCAAGTGAAGGAAGGAGGTGCCGCTCACAGGTGACTAGATAACTCTTCCCCCATCCCTCTGCCCCTTGCCTTCCTCCTCCCCTTCCCTCGGGTGCTGGGTGCTAGTGTCTTTCGCTTGATCAAAGCTCTGGTAATTACGGTTCGTAAAGATTTGTGGGAGCGCGGGAGGGAAACAGACAAGAGCACTGGGCATGCTTCTGAACACAGGAAGTGGCTCATGAGGAAGGATGCTTAGGATATTCTAAACCGTGGAACGGAGATTTGATTTCTTTGTGCTCCCTCTTAGATTGCTTACGAACTCTGGGCATGCTGGCACTGACTGGGGTATTAAGTGTTTATTTATCAAGGAAGTTTATGCACCCCCAACAGGAGATCACAGTCCTGCCACCTGAAGTCCTCTGAGTCAGTGACTAATGACACAGGAAAGTAGCACTGTCTTAAAAGGTGGCCACCATGCAAATGTGTCAGATCAGAGTTTCACACATGCACACACACGGGCTTGTGGTCCCATGTCTCTACTGCACATGAAAAGGGGAAAAATAAGTATAAACCTCTCTGTAACCTAAAAAAGCAGGGCTTAAAAGGTGGCTTGGTTTTGTTTGATTGGATATCAATTGTGTGAAGTAGTGAGAAGGACTATGCTTAGCCGGAGCACAGATGAAAAAGGCTGAGTGTGGGGTATAGAGCCGTCCCGAATGTCAAGCAAGATCTTTGTTGTTCTACTTACTTCTGTTCACATGGAGTATCTGTTATTTACAGGGCACAGTAGGGTATGCACATGTGTTGCCATGCCCACATGTCTACAATAAGAGTACACAGAGAAGGGCATTGATAGGGAAGTGATTGTCTTTTGCCTAGTCTGGAATTTCTTCAGGCAGGGGAGCCAGATCCTAAGACGGATACAGCGGGCCACAGCAATGTCAGCCTTCCCAAGACAGAGAAGGAAAAATCTATCTCATAAGGTGTAGTTGAAGGAGCTAAGTTATTTAGGTTGGATAACAGGAAACTAAGGAGAGGACAAGGCAGAAACTAGCAGACTTCTTGCGCTTCAGCCTTGTAAAGCAGGATGCTAAGAAAAACGACACTAGCAGTAAGATAAACTCCAGCGGTCAATTATCCCAGTGACAGCATTAAGATATTAAGATGTTAGATGGTTTTAACCCAGATGAGCACCGTTCCAGATAGGCCTTATAGGAACTCAGCAGCTAGCCGTTTTCCCATCACTGGTATGTCTTCCATTCTGGTCTATCTAGTAAGTTGACAATCGGGAAGTTCCGTGCGCAGAGATAAGCTTTCTATAGAGATGATGCTCTTGTTTTCCCACCAGAGCTGGGGCTGAATCAGTCCTGTCTTTTTTTTTTTTTTTTTTTTTTTTTCACTCTTAGCCTGGAACAGTGTGTCTCTCTTCCCTGTGGTCTATGACTCGCCAGCAGGGCATTTGAATTAATATCAGGAGATGAGAGAAATGCAATTAGAGAGTAGAATAAGCGAAGGGATGGGTTGGGGCGTCTTGGTGGTGTTAGGAACAAGTAAGCCCACCAGCCATGGCCACTGCCTTGTCTATGCCAGGCCTCCCTCCTCCCATAGGATCAGCCCCGACCCATACACCTAGATTCCAGGGTGTCCTTCCCTCCTGACTTTTTCATCCCCACTTTCTTACCATGCTAAGTAACTGGTGGCTCCCTTAGCATTTCTCTATTGTAGAGATTTTTGGAAATAGAAGGCAGAGGCTATTGGAAGTCTCATGTGCCTTTTATCTTTTATTATAGCCTAAACTCTAAAGAAAGATTAGCATGTGAGCCTAGAAGAAGGAGACAATGAGAACGATGCTGCTGAAGGCAGAAAGAAGGAGGAAAAGATGGAAGGGGAGATGTTGGTTGGTTCATTGGGAGGGAGCACAGAAGAAAGAGCTGTGTGGACCTGGGAAGATTTGGGTATGCACAGTTTCCACTGTAGGACCTGGATGGTGATGACAAGCCTTGAGAGAAGGGGAGACCCCTAGGCCCCATGGTCTCTGCTTCACCAGATTTTCTGTCTGAGTGTCAGGGGCCTTTTAAAAGGTTTATGGAAGATGAGACCCTGGCCAGCTCAGTGGAATCCATTGCAGAAGCCAGTTTCGAGGGTTGTGGGCACTGAGGGCCGTGACCTGCCCTAAGGAGACAGTCCCAGTAACAGCAACGTCTCCTGCCAGCCAGTGAGACAGGAGCTCAGAGTCCGCTGTAATTTAAATTAAAAAAAAAAAAAAAAAAAGGACCAGGTTTTTACAACCACAGAAATGAATCAAGTCTCAAACCTTTAACAATAGCAAGCTCAACACTTCATTGCTGTGATTGATCCTTCTGCTTCCCTAGTTTGTCCTCTGTGGGGGACCCAAGAGTGAAATAATCCTTGGAAAGTTTTATCTTCAAGGTGCTGTAGCTCTGTGGTGGGGTACGGAGGTACCAACACTTACCACATAGCCCCAGTTCCCAGTTTCCCAGAAAGAATCCTGCTTCTGTCTGATGGGGGGAGAGGGGGACACAATAGACCAGTGAAGGGCCGCAGGTGGGTTTGACGTGTCTTGGCACTGTCTGTGTTCAGCTTAGCAATAGCCCGGAGCTGATGACAGGGAGGATTAGGGAAAGATCGACTGACTTGAGTCTCCTGAAACCTGAGGGTCTTAGTTGTTCTATCACAATAGTCATCCGGATGACGTGTCATTGACGTTCGTTGTCAGAGATGCTTAGCTTAAGAGTGAGCATATTGGTAAGTGACTGTCAAGAGTCCCAGAGACTGTCAAGAGTCCATGATTCTGGATACTAGCGTTAACGCAATCCCACCCCAAACCATCTTTGGTTGTCTTTCCTTCCTCTTCCACCTTAACTGTCCTGTCTCATGACTCTGCCTAGCTCCTAGAAGACGGCGCTTCTCTAACGCAGAATGTCTTGACCAGGGGTCTTTTTTTCCCCATCTCCGTTTCTTCAGGGATGGCAGGCTGTCCTTAGGAGACGAACTGCTGGTGATCAATGGTCACTTACTGGTCGGGCTCTCCCACGAGGAAGCTGTGGCTATTCTGCGCTCAGCCACTGGGATGGTACAGCTGGTGGTGGCCAGCAAGGTAGGTAGTTTCTGTCATTCTTGGTATTTATCATGGTAGTATGAGTCCGGACGGGAGCCCTTCCCATGCCAGCAGGTATGTGCATGCTTACGGCTTATCTTGGGCTATGCGGTAGCTGTGACTCCACAGGACGTGCACATGTGACTGAAATGTGTTTGATTAAGTTATTAAAGATGGTTGTTAGAAAAGTTATAACAGAATGAAGGAGAAGGTAAAGAATAGGAGATGCAGAAACATGATAGGAGGAAGGAGGAGGCTGCATGGAATTTTTTTTTTTTTTTTTTTTTTTTGTCACTGTGATGAAATGCCTGAGACAGGCGACTTAAAGAAAAAGAAAGGTTATTAGGGCTCATGGCTTCAGTGTATGACCCCTCTGGATCCCTTCCTGGGCCTATGACCAGGCAGAAACATTGTGGCAAAAGAGTATGGTGGACAAAGGAAAGTTGTGTGCCCTCTGCAGTCAAGAAATAAAGACACTGAGCCATGAAGAGGCCCTTCAAAGACACATGCCCCAGGGACCCTCTTAGTCCAACTAGGCCCCATCTTTCAGTTCCTACCACTTCCCAGTACTCCAGTTGTGAATCCATTAACGGATCCATCCATCCGTTAAGTCAGAACACTCAGGACCAACCACTTACCTAAGTCCCACCTCCAAGTATTGTACGAAGGACCAGGCCTTCAGCACAGCTGGGGGTGAGGGGGCATGGACACTTCACATACAAACCACCACAGTAAGGAATGCATCTTCTGAGGCCAGAATGAGAAAAGTCTCAGGGCTGTCTGTGGAGAGTCCTGGGCCCTAGTCTAATCACCCCTACAGTGTTAGAGCTGGAAGAAGCTCTATGCCTCCTTTGTCCAACCACCTCCACCTTCCCTTCCTCCCCAACTCTGCAGATGTGACAGTGGGCAGAGCATCCATGGTGGCGGCCATCTTGCAGAGGTCATGGTGCTGTCAACAGTGCCAGACAGCAAATGCTTGGCACACCACCCTCTGTCCCATTCTGCTGCTGTCTCTCCCTCTTGGTCTTCACTGTTATCACCGGATCCTGAAACCTAAGTCTGAGCTTCTTTCACCTGTGTGTGTTGATGTAATGACTCTGTCATGGGCTCTTATGATCTGCATTCAAAAGTTCCTGGAGAAAGGCTGCCGATGCCACGGCTCTGAGGAGGCCAGGAGACAATGACTGCTCTCCTTCTGCTAGGTCTTCTGGTTGTGCTGTTGAGACCATTAAAGAGGTCCTGTGACTTAGGAGTGAGTAAGGTAGAACCACATGGCTCTTTCTGCCGCTGAGTGGCTGACTGGGAGAATCTGTGTGAGGCCACACACAGCTCAGCTCTGCACAGAGGCTGCTGCCAGGGTTTCTAATTCCCTTTCCATCTTCCTGATTTTTATTTTGAACCTTGGCATCTGTAGGTTTTCCTGTATTTTTTCTTTTTTAGATTATAAGATCTAGCACCAGTTTGGGGAATGCAGTTGGTTCTCCATATCCATGAGTCTCCATCCATAGGCTCAACCAACCCCAGATGGAAAGTATTTAAAGTAACAATTGTATTTTTACTTAACACAGACCCTAAACCTCTCCCTTTGTTGCTCCTAAAATAATCCAGCAGCTATTTATAGATCATTCACATTGTATGACAACCTAGGAACTATTTAAGGGATAGATATGCTTTATACAAATATTATATCATGTTGTAGGAAGAAGGATTTTAAGCATTTTAAGCTCTGGTGTCTGTGGGAAGTGTCTCACAGGTAACAAAAGACAACTATATATAATAACAGATTAGGATTCCTTTTCAAGCTATCTGAAAAATCTGCCTCAAGCCAGGCATGGTGGCACACACCTTTGATCCCAGCAGTTGGGAGGCAGAGGCAGATGGATTTCTGAGTTCGAGGCCAGCCTGGTCTACAAAGTGAGTTCCAGGACAGCCAGGGCTATAAAGAGAAACCCTGTCTTGAAAAACCAAAAAAAAAAAAAAAAAAAATCTGTTTCTCTTCCTACCTCTTACCCCAAACCTTTGAGGAGAACATGAGGGTTGCCAAGGTACACCTTGGGTGAAAGTTGTAAGCACCCGAGGCAGATCTGAGCCCACTCTTCCTGGTAGCCCTTTACCCCCTACAGAGGTTTTGTGGGCCCTGGGAACTTCTCCTGAATCTTCCATACCCAAAGGGCTCTCTGCATCTCTCAACAGCAGGGACAAGGAAAAATAGAGGTCCTGAGGGCTTCTCAGTCCCCCTGCTAACCACTCCTTTCACGGACAGGGGGACATGCTTCAAGGGAAGAAAGAACACCTCTTCACTTTGCCTAGCAGATCAGCAGTTTGGCAGCATCCCTGGGTCTTGCACATAGTCCTGTGTTTGCAGCCTACTTCATTTGCACAGCTACCTCCATCCAGGGAGCAGCTCAAAGTGTCAGTTTCTGCCCAGGATTATGGCATGTGCCATCACAGCCTCAGGTCTAAACAGCTCACTTTAACCTGCTAAACTCGGAGGAGGAATAGGGGAATGCCTTCTCCATGCTAAATGTGTGGAGACGTGGGCCAGTACTGGCTGCTCAGAAGAATCTGTGCGAGGCCACACACATCTTAGCTCTGCAGAGCTATGCTGTTGCCCTATGAAGGACACTCACAGGACCTCAAAGGTGGTTCTGAGTAATGCCAGGCTCTCCACCTACCTGGCCCCGTAAGAGATAAGAGGTAGAGTATATAACAGGTGCCAGATGCCAGAACCATCTCAGTAGATGCTAAACCAATCCCTGGAGGCAGATGTGTGTTCTTCTTATTCAAAGACTTCCATTTAAATCCCAGCGATTATTTAACTTCCTTGGGGGCTGACGGCAATAGACAAAAAGCAGGTTTTCTGCCAAGTCCAATGGATTGCGAAATGTCTGCTGCTGCCATTCTCCCAGCTGCCCTAGAGGTAAAGAACATGTAAAGTGTAACAGAGCAGGGTGTCAGGAAAAGACAGTGTGCTCCTCCCAGAGGCCCGGGGTTCTTATAGGGCTGAGCAACATCCGGGAACCAGTTCCTCACACCACGGGATCCTGGGCACCCACCCCAGATCTCAGAGGATAGCTAACACCTTTCAGTTCCTGCTGTGTGTCCTGTTTACACTCAGGCAGCCAGCGATCCAGCCTGCTGCTGGTCCCTAACCTTGTCCCCAACTGTCTGAGTGCTCGTCCATGCAAGAGGAAGAGGAGCATTCATCAGCAGGTTTCTCCTGGCATCCAGCCATTCTTCCCCTTTATCTAACCAGAGTAGGGAAGCCATAGGCTTGGTTTTGCCTTTATCCCTGGGGTTTGAAGGATGGGAGCGTTTCCAGTGTCCCAACTATAAAGAATCATAAAAATGTAAAAATCTTACTATTCTAGTTCTAGGACACTTGTCACAAAACTTTAAGGCATTGTCTGGAAGTGTAGTCACCTCATGGAGAGGATGCCGGATGTTTCCACAGAAACAGGCAGTTAGCCTGTATCCTAGTAAGAACTTGGGTGTCTGTGTTGTGAAAGCCGACCTGCCGGTGTGCTGGGTAGTTTTTTGTCAACCTGATGCAAGTCAGGGTTCTCTTGGGAAGGGGAGCTTCCAGCAAGTCTGTGGGGACATTTCCTGATTGATGAGGAGGTGCCCAACACACTGGTAATATCACCCCTGAGCAGGTGGACTGCGGTTCTATAAAAACAAGTTGAGCAAGCAGGCCACGGAGAGCAAGCCAGGAAGCAGCCTTCCTCTATAGCCACTGCTTCAGTTGCTACTTCCAGGTCCCCCTGCCTTGGTTTCCATCCTGATAGACTGTGATAAGGATGTGTGAGTGGAATAAACATTTCCTTCCTCAGCTTGTTTAGTCCTTGTCTGTTTGTTTGATTGTTTTGCCTTGCTTTTAGAAACAGGTTCTCTCTAGATAGCCCTGGCTGACCTGGAACTCACTGTGTAGACCAGGCTAGCCTCATCCGTGCAGAGATCCTCCTGAGTGCTGGGATAGAAGGCACACAGCACTCCAGCAAGCTTTTAGTCCTTTTTTAAAATCACAGCAAGAAAAAAAAGCTAGAACAAAAACTAGAACAGCCAGGGTGATTTCGATGCTCTTTACTCTGTGTATGTGGGGTGTGTATGTGTGTGTGTGTGTGTGCGCGCACGCGCGCCCATGTTTTCATTTTCTTTGAGTCAAACACAAATCGACAGAGGACGTCTTGGAGGCCATCCCACATGGACTTAAACACCAGCTCCACCCTGAGAAAAGCTGTGCGTTCTGGGCAAGCCATTACATGTTTAAATCCCTGTTCCCTTTCTGCACAGCAACTCGAGACTTGGGAACTGCCTCTGAGGATGTCACAAAGCTTAAAGGAGGCAGTTAAGCCCCTGAGCAGGGTGGCTGGCTAGAGGGAGCAGTGGAGAGACTACCTCTCGCTTTGTCATGCATGAGCACATGCATCATCATTCCACATGGGAGGATATCATGCTGTCATACATGCTTCTGATCTGCCGGGAGACCCTTTCCCACCAGAAGTTCATCTCAGTGCCATAGAATATTCTATCTCATGGCTGCTTTGTAATTTACTCACTGGTTACAACCTTCATTTTATTTAAAAAAAAAAAAATTCTTTCTTACAGATGGTCCAACAGAGTAGACAACACCGAAGAGAAATGGACTCATGTGTGGCCTAATAACTTATTTCCTTAGACAGACAGACAGTGCAATATATTCACAATTACTGTTACAGACGGTTGTCCTAGGCCTGGAGTGTAGCTCAGTGGATAAAGTGCTTGCCTAGAGTGAATGTTCTTCACATACCTCTGGGTTAAAAATGGCATCAAGCAGGTAACAAGCATTGCTGCCTTTGGATGCCAGATCACTAAAACTTTGTAAGGTCTGTTACAACCTGGGAGTTGGTTTTGGCTTCTGTGTTCTGCGGACAGTCAAGCAGTTGGATGGTTCAAGCCTCGTGGAGCGTTCTACTCCCTACGGAAGTGGCTAGGCTGAGGAGATAAAGGGAAAACATCACAGTCTTTCCTTAGCTCAGCTCTTCAGCCCAGTTCCCGTCCATGGCCTCCGTGTCTAGTGGTCTTTCTAGGAAGTGTGCCAGGCTCCTGGGTGCTCCTTGTGGCTTTACAATGTGTTACTACACCTGACATTGACAGTGACCCCACACGTGTGGACCATAAACTTCTCTGGGTCAGAGCTTGTGGCTGGCCTCAGCAGGTTGAATTCCATCAGCTGCTGCTGGTACCCGGGTGGATAATTCCTGGGCCTCTCGTGTATCCTCTTAGGAGAGCTCAGCGGAGGACCTTCTGAAGTTAACATCGAAGAGCTTACCTGACCTGACTAGTTCAGTGGAGGACATATCCTCCTGGACTGACAACGAAGACCAGGAGGCAACCAGGGATGATGAAGAGGGGACAGGCTCAGCTGCTGTCCGGGGCACGGTAAGTGAGCCTCTGGCTGCTTCCAGCACTAGGATTGATGCCTTTCTGAAGACCTGAGTGACAGAATCAGAGAAGAATGCGGCGCCTTCCTTTTTTATATCTTTCTCAGCACATTCTGAAAACTTCTGAAAGGGAGATGCGTTTCATTTAAGAAAGTTGAAACTGGAAACCACAGGCTGCGGGGTTGTGTGCATATATATCAGTCTCTAGAACGCTCTTTTGTGTGCACGAAGACACTCTTACTGCTCCTTAAGGATGCTTGAAAACAACTCAGGGTTTCAATTCAGACTTCCAGACTTCTGCTTGAACGTGGTTTACGCAGGCAGATTAGTGGTAGAGTACATCTTTGAATGTGAACCATACCAGGTCATCCGAGTAGCTTACAACGCTTCTCTGCACAAGGGATCAATCTGCTGTGTCACACTGGCACACACAGGAAGGTGTCCTACTAAAAGGAGAAAATATGGGTTCCTGATCTATTTCTATCTGCTCTTGCACCGACCTTCTTTCTCTGCCATTCAGAACCTAGTACTCCTCTCTCTGCGCCTTGAACTTAGGTAGCATGGTTAAGCTTTGGGAAATGACCTCTGTCGACCCCGAGGACTTCAAAAGCAAAGCAAACGCCTGCATTCTTCATCAGAGTTGCTGGGGACACTGGTACCTTTGAGGGAAGAGGGGAAAGGACAGCTTTCCCAGAAGGCCCCACCCAAGCAAGTGGGTAAGCCTACCATGAAGGACTCGGGGACAGGGGCGCGGGGTTGGGGGGCAGGTTAAACAACCCTGTGGCTGTTCCTTTCTCTACACAGAATGGTGGCTTTTGGTGGCTTTCCTTTGGCTTTCAGCAAGAGTGGAAACTGAACTAATAATCTCCCCAGTCTTCACATGCCCTCTGCCTGCCTCTCAGACCTCTCTTTGCACCAAGCTCACTACTGACTCTAAGCAACTGCTCCGCTTACTAACCACAGCACAGCCCCGCATGGTGGCTTCCTGTTTTCCAGCCTCAGAACCTTTGCAGATGCTCTTCTGTCTGTGGAAGCCTCTGTCTGCAGCTGAGGCTCATCTTCAAGACCTTGTAATCTGACTTCCTCAGAGGAACTACTACATTGTACTGACCGCTCCCAACCCCCGACTCTCCACCCCCCAACCCCCCACCCCCTGGCTCACCCTTGCTGTCCATGTTCATCCTCTGTGAACTGCTGGCCCAGATATGTTTGGTCTTTCTCCCAAGGCGCCATCAGCTGCATGAGGCAAGGGATCCTCACAACTGGTCTGGCCTGTCTGTAGACCATGCATCTCATTTTTGAGCTCTGAAACATTAAATAAAGCTTTAACGGGAATCTGGGGCTGTGGCTCCATTGGTAGATTGCTGGCCTACCACATAAACCAGGCATTGTGCCACACACCTATAATCTCAGCACTTAGGTCAGAAGTTCAAGGTCATCCTGGGGTATATAGTGAATTTGAGGCTATCCTGGGCTACATGAGACCTGTCTCAAAAGCAACATGAAATAAATTACAGTACCAGGGAAAGCCCTGGTTAGACAGAAACTGTTCCATCTCCAAGGGGAGAATATGCAGCATAACTGTGGCTTCATAGAAGGAATTGGGTCGTGTGCCTTCTGTTTCTGTTTGTGGTAGGCCCTGATATTTAACAAATCAACTGTAATGATCAAAGGATTAAACATCTCAATAGAAATTGGTAAAGGACAAGTGACATGTGAATAGAAACACTAGCTAGCCCAAGGCATCAGGGAAAGAGCCCAGACTCACAGCTGTAGAGAACACGGACTCAGAAAAAGCAAACGGTAACACGGCAGACCAACGAGGAACCTGGGGATGAGCTGGGCCGTACTTAACATGCATTAGGCTAGAAATCCTTGATGAGAGAGGCCACTGAGATCCACAGATAACAAGCTTGCCCCCTCCCTCCGCCCTGTCCCTGCCTCCCACACACCCACCCTCAGTCACCTTCACTCATACCCACCAACCTACTCCCAGTTTAGGCAGCCATGAGGGAAAACACAAGAGTCAGGGACAAAGCGGTACGCCAAGGATACACACACTCTACAGACATGCAGGCATGATGCAGAGGGGTCGCTGCACTGGCAGGAGGGCGTGGCTTATAGGAGGTTGGTTTCAGAAGGTCTGCAAATGGTGGGGTCCAGGAGTCTGGGCTTTCTGAAGTGCTCATGGGACTCTGATGCTCAGCAAGATTGTAGAAAGCAGAAGGGGCAGGACTCTATCAGTCACACAGTAGACTTGTAGGAGCTCCCCATCTCCATCCCCCCCTACCTCCCCCCCCCCACCTCCCTGTGCAGGGCACAGCCTTGAGACAAAAGGAGATTTTAGACTCGAACTACCCCATTCCTTCCTGCAGTTTAGGGGTCAGGAAGTAGGGATGTTCACTATGCACGTGGGAAGCGTGGAAGCCTGGGTCCTTCAAGGCACGTGCTTGCACATCTGTTGGCCACCTTTGCATATACCTGTTTCTGCAGATAGACTGGCAGTGTACTTGTGGGAGGTATCGTGCCAGCTCCAGCATGAGCAGATGCACAGATACCCTGACTGCATCTATGTCCCTGCCTCTCCTCGAAATCCTGGACTTTCCCTGGTGGGCCTCGCTTGGCTTACACATCTCAGGCGGGTGCTTCCACTGGCACGGAACGTAGCTTAGGGGCTGTGTGAAACTCAAGGCACCGTGCAGAACTGCCAACACTGGATAAAGGAGGAGAAGGCTGCCATTAACACTGGCCTAAGAAACTAAGATTTAAATCTGGGGGGTGGCTTTGGTTTGGTTTGGTTTCATACGTAAGGAGATGAAGCGATTCGTGGAGGAGAACAGAGATAAGAATAATTACTTGCCCGGGACGGATCGCCCGGAAAGCTGCTGATGTTTGACTTAGACTTACTCCTGTAGCAACATTTGCAGGGCTTGCTGCGACTCGCTGTCTGGCTCTGTGCCTCCTTCCCTTGTCTGTGCAGTTTGCAGTTCCCAGGGAAGTAAACATCTGGGCGGTTGCATAGAAAAAGTGAATGCCGTGCCCTGTAAATGGGAGCTTATAATGAAGGGGTCTCCAAGGAGAGTAGACACACTTGAGGTTAGTAGAAACCAACCTGGTTTCTGGGGCGTGGAAGGAAGGCATTAGGATGTTTATAGATTGCATCTCACTGTATAGTAGTATTATATTTGGGGTTCTGTTGTGGGGGTGGGGTTTGTTTTGCTTTGGTGTCTCATCTTTTGAGACAGGGCCTCCTCACTGCTGATCTGGAATTGCTGTGTAGACCAGGATCTGCCTCCAAGGCCTGGGATTAGAGGTGTGCACCACCATACCCAGCCCTCAATTTACTTTATTTTTTGAAAAATGTTATTGCATTCTATTTGTGTATGTGTGTGTGCTTGTGTGTGTATGTGTGTGTTTTAAATACTGTTAAAATACCATCTGAATACAGTCAGCTTTTGGACTGGAGATATCCCTTCAAATTTCAGGTAAATGCCATAATGAACCACTAGAGCATGTAATATATATTACTTATTACATACTCACATATAAAGTAACATAATGGGCCTCTAGAGCAGCAATACAATGTCCTTGCCCTTCTGTTAATGTCTTTTGTGAAAATTATATTGTAGATGTTGTGAGATTTTTATCACTAGATAAATGGCTTCCTGCCTAGTTCTTTGTTCTAAAGACACCTTCCATTCCTGTCCGTAATTACACAACGTTTTACCATCAATACCACTCTCTACTCTCTTAATTGGGGTCGGCTGAATTTAAGCCTTCTGGGGATTAAAGTTATGTCCATATATTGCAAGGTAAAGGGGAATATAGAGAGGAAAAAAGGAGGAAAAAGGGGGGAAGGGGGCTGTTCTAAAATAGAAAATGTTTTCTGTCATAGACAAAGCAATAGCAATCAGTAAAAGGGGAAGAAAAGGGCAGTGTGACTCATTGGAGCTTCAAGAAGCCCTTGAAATATATTTGATTTCTTAAGTCTGCTCACGGATGTCATACCATCATAGTCGAATCTTACCTCAAGACAAGAGGTCCACACTCAGTCTCTCTTCCAATTACTGCTGTGATGACTTTTTTTTTTTTTTTTTTTTTGGTTTTTCGAGACAGGGTTTCTCTGCGTAGCCCTGGCTGTCCTGGCACTCACTTTGTAGACCAGGCTGGCCTCGAACTCAAAAATCCGCCTGCCTCTGCCTCCCGAGTGCTGGGATTAAAGGCGTGCGCCACCACGCCCGGCATCTGTGATGACTTTTAAGAAAGCCTTGGGCCAGCAAGATGGCTCAGTAAGTAAAGGGTCTTGCTGCAAAGCCTGGGAGCTTAAGTTCGAGCCATCCTGGTACTCCCACAGTGGAAGGAAGAAGTGACTCTGCGTGCTGTTTTCCAGCACCCACTCATGCACATGCGTGCAGGCTCACAAAATAAGTCTGTGTAACAAAAACATTCTTCAAGTGACAAAATTGCTGTGGGTGGTGCTCGGATGCATTAGATAAGTGGTAACTGGGTGCTGAAGACACAAACTTTAACAAAAATCTTTCTGGGCACCAAAAGGTAGAATTCCTTGACTTTCTCTATTCTAGCCCCTTATGCAACATGGTAGTGCACAGCCTGGGAAATCAAAACAAAGCAAAATAGCAGAGGTCAGGGTTCTGCTGTGGAATTCCAGGGCAGAAATTTCTCAAAGAAACAAAGATGCTCTGGACCAATAGAATTCTCCCACCTCACACCCGGGGGCCTGAGAGCTTGCCTTGCCTTTTGTTTGCTTTGTTGGCTTGTTTTTCTTGCCTTGCTGTTTACATAAGTAGTAGTTTAGCTCCCAACATGACATTTGCAGAGAAAGAAGACCATGGTCCTTGTACTTCACTTAAAGCGCCCAGCTTTCCACCTCTTGCCTACCAAGACTCTACAGTTTCTTTGGAGATTTTATTTTCCACTCAAGCCTTATTTTGAATGTTCTCTTGGCCTTTTAGCACTCAGAGTCAGAAAGTCATCCTCTGATTCATGACTTGCAACAAAGTGCGTTCTAGTTCGTTCTCTCTCTCTCTCTCTCTCTCTCTCTCTCTCTCTCTCTCTCTCTCTCTCTCTCTCCTCCCTCCTCCCACACCTCCCACCCCCCCTCATGTTTGATACTATGTCCTTGTTTCCCCTCAAAGATATCTATTTTCTTAATATTTGTGCCATGATCTTTCACTGGTGTTATTGACCCACCAGCCAGCCGTCTTAGCTCCCTGGGCAGACATCTCTAATTCTTCCTAACATTCCTCCCACCGATACTACGTCCAGCCACAGACGTTTATCACATGGCCTCGCAGGTGCCCACGGCCAAGCCAGTGTATGGGTCAGCCTGCCCTGTAGCCAGCTCCATCATTTTTCTAGAGTGTTCCTCTCCTCTCCCAGCGTTTACTGTAGCCCAGCATGAATTACTGTTATTTCTGTACATTTTACAATCTCCACTGCTGAGTGATGAGTATGTTATAAGTGATACCGAACCATATGCTGTAGTGAGAGACAGCTGTGGCTTCTGTTTTGGAGGTGTTTGTTTGCAGTCTTTTGTTTTTGTTTTTTGAGGCAGGGTCTCACTTTATAGCTCTGTCTGCCTTGGAACTCACTATGTAGACCAGGCTGGTCTCAGACTCACAGAGATCTCTGCCCTCTAAGAGCTGGAATTAAAGGTATATGCCCCTGTGCCCAGCATGACCCAAAACTTTTTCAAGGTTGGTAGGGTAGTATTTGATTATTTCATTGGATTTCCACAAAATCACCCACAGAAATGGGTGGCTTTCCAGTGTAAGAGCATAGCACACCCTGTTCAAAGATGAACGAGAAGTCTACTGCGCCAAATGCACAGGCTGGGCCTTTAATCCAGACTAAAGAACTAGGACTTCTTTTATGAGAAATGTGCTTACAGGTGGCTTTGTAGTTGAGTGACAGACGCAGTTTCCATGTTGGGATCCTTGGGCAGTGAGGGAGAGGGAAGGTTTGGAGGTAGGCAGATAGGTGTAGAGCACTTTGCTGGCCCAGCTGAGAATGGAACAATAAGAGCCCATGTCAAAAAACCAGGAAGGCAGAGATTGAAGTCAATGGTCTTCAGTGGGCAGAGCCAGCACTGCCATGTGGTGCCAAGTACTTGAAGCAGTGGCTCCGGGGGGGGGGTGCTGGGGGGGTCAGGAAGGGAGAGAGAGTGAGAAGATGGAGTTTCCCTTTCCTTGGTTGATGCTGTTTCTGAAGGCAGGGCTCCCCTTGAATGGTTTTGTAAACTGGGTTCTGTTCACCTTTGACCCCTCCTGCCATGGCCTATTTCTCATTGGCTGTTCTCTGTCGCAGAGTGTCAACTCTCAACTGCTCTATACTTC
Organism: Mus caroli; assembly: GCF_978045245.1. Lineage (NCBI taxonomy): Eukaryota > Metazoa > Chordata > Mammalia > Rodentia > Muridae > Mus > Mus caroli. The sequence continues at coordinate 92,030,322 of NW_028227271.1, forward strand.
CTCTGGGGAATTCCCACAGAAACCTCTGCCTCCCGAGAAACTCCAGGCCTGGAAGCTACCTCTGCTTCCTTTGTCCCCAAGCCATTTTCTTTGCTTTCATCACCACTGAGGCCAGCGTAAGGGACCAAGGACAGACCCTTTCCATTCCTTCCAGGCAGCATGCTTGTTGGTAAAGTGGCCAGACCGGTAACCAACTTTGATGTTGCCAGAAAAGACCCATAATGCATAGCAAGCATCCCTTTTTAAGATGGACAGACTCGGCTGTTTCGTGCAGAGCTCTCAATGGTGTTGTTTAAAATGGAACTTTAAAATAAAAGCAGGCCATGTAGGTGAACCTATGGCTTCCCACCTATCTCTACACATCGGTTTCTGCCTCTACTTGCCAAGGCACGCTTCTGACAGATGCTCAAGTTTCTTTACAACTTTAGGTGAAGAGATGGGGGAGGAGAGCAGAGTGTGACTAGGCCTTGAGATGAAGGGTCAGCAACTATGAAGGCCAGGTGGCTGCCGCTTCTGACTTTGATGACCAGTCTCTGTTCCTCGCTCAGCTCTGCCCTTGTAGTGTGATAGCAGCACAGGCAATCATTAAACCAGAGGACTTGCCAGTGCACCAAGAAACCAACCATCATCAGCGTTTTACAACGTTCAGCCTCCAGCAGAAGTTTGTTGAGGCCCTCTGTGGGTGAGAGTTGGTGGCCCTGGCACCAGCCTCTCCTGCTGTTTCCTGTAGGCTCTGCCTATCACGTCTACAGTTTCTTGTCGGATTCTTAAAGACATGCCCTTAGGACTACAGGTCCAAAGTCAAACCATGTAAATTCAGAACTCCCAGAAACAGAGAATTCAGAGTAAAGCTCATGGTGGTCAGTAAAGGGCAGCAGATGACCCTGAGGGCACTGTATGTGGAACTTCACAGTGATGCAGAGCCATCCACAATGACGCTCTTCTCTTTACCTAAGCCTTTATGGATCATGGCCAGTCAGAACAAGCTTTGTCTAGTATCACAATCCACAGGAGTCTGGGTTTTTTTTTTTTTTTTTTTTTTTTTTTTTTTACAGGAGCAAGTTCACGTGAACCAGTGCTGCTGGCTTAGAGAACTTTCACAGCTTATCTGCATCTTTCCTGCTATGCCTCCAGCTTGCCCCTCTCACGCCTGCTTGCTCCTCCCACACATCTTGCTTGCTCCTCCCATGCCTCCTGCTTGCCCCTCCCACACCTCCTGTTTGCCTCCTCACATGCCATTTACTAATATATTGGTTTCTTTGTTTATTTACTTACTTTGCAATGCTACCAATTAAATCCAGGGCCCAGCTTCTGCCTAGCCTATTCTTTTCTTTTGTTAATCTTATCTTTTCTTAAATCATGCCTTCTATCATGCTTTTTGACCATCTTGAGATTTTTCTGTGCGCGCACACACACACAGGAGACATTCACACTGTTCTGTTGCTGTAAGTTGAGAGTAAAGCTATCATAGTTGTGCTGTCAGAGATCTGTCAGGGTTGGAGCTGCCCACCTGCTCCTGCTGAGGAGTGACCCTTAGGGGAGCCCCTTCTCTTCCCAGTCCAGAAATTTAGAAAAATCTAGAAAAAAAGCTCCAGATACCAATGCTTTCTCACCCGCAAGGTCAGAGGGACAGGGCAAGCCAAGAGCAAAGCTTACTTGGTTGAGAATGTTGGCGTGCCCGTCGGCCACCATTTGAATTGTGCACTAAGGAGGGACGTGCAAGTCCTCCCTGCCATCCACACACTCACGTTTGCACTTACAGAATGCAAAGACCCTAAGGATACCGTCCTCTTTTCAAGCAGGTCACACAAACCTCCCATAAGAGGATCACGCAAAGGCTAATGACGACGAAGTTCCGGGGTCTGTAAGATATACCACAGCTTTCTATGGAACCAAGATAGTTACTTAACTTGTGTGCATGAAATCATCTAAACAATCCCCAACACAGTCCTATAAGCCCCTTTAGGTTTGCTGGGTGGGAATTTAGGAGAAAGGGGGTGATGAATGGGTGGAAACTGGAACAGGCGCATACAAAACAAGGTTGATATTATTTCACTTGCAGAGTCACAGCCTGGATGTCTCCATGGACATCAGCTGCCCTTCCCCCTGCTGCCTCTGAGGGTGTCTGAGCTGTGTACACTTCCTATGTTCTGCATGGACCAAAGCACGCAGGAATAACAAATCCGTCTCTCCATGTCTGCTGCTTTTCTCTTTAGTCCCAAGCTATTCTCTTGGGAAAGCAATGGTCCAGCAGTGTGGTAGAGTTTTTGTAATTTCTACATGCAAGTCACAGGTTCCTTGCCACTTGGTGCTGAATAAATTTTGTGTGTGTGTCTTTGTATGATTGTGCATTTGTGTGTGTATGTGTATGTGCATGCATATGTATCTGATGTGTGTGTCTATGTATGTGTATGTGCATGCATGTGTCTATGTGTGTATCTGTCTGTGTTTGTGTGTGTGTGCATGCATTTGTGTATGTCTGTGTGTCTGTGCATGCATTTGTATGTGTGCCTATGTGTGTGCGTACATTTGTGTGTGCCTGTGTGTATACGTATGTGCCTGGTTGTATGTGTCTGTGTATGTGTATGTCTGTGTGTGTTGTTGCTCTGACTCCCTCTGTATGAATGGTTATTCATTTCCAGTCCTGGCCTCTCTGATGACCATCTGGTTCTCTTTCAGTCACTCACACATCTGCCCCAGAGATTTGGAAAATGGGTTTCACTTAGCAACCTAAAAACCATGTTCCTGTGACTGAAGCATGAAAGGGAAGTCACGTTGCTCTCTCCTGTGGATCCTGACCAGTGGGTGCAGCAGCCCAGCTTCCCCGGGGAGGAGAGCTGGACTCTGCTCCGTCACATCTGCAGATTCTTTGGCTTTTTTTCTTTTTCTGAGTGTTGGGAACCGTAAAGAGCCCAGGGTGGAGTGAGAGTGACCATTCCTTCTGAGATCTTCCTTGGGACCAGATAGATATTCTTGTGCAGTGGGAAAGTTGGAGATGAAAGTTGTGCTGTTTGTTTGTGGGGCTGCAGGAGCCAAACGTTAGATGAGTCACAGTGCATTTAAGGAGATCTCTTACGTGCTTTGAACAGCAGCTACAGAGCATCACTACAAGGTAGCTTTTAGCATGGACCCAAAGGGTTGATTCCTGGATAGCACTGAGTGGCTTCCTCTGCTCCCACAAATGGAATCTGGGCACTCATGGATTGTTTTATTAAAAAATAATGCTTTTTTGGCAGTTCCACAGTGAAAAAAAAATGTCCCGCAATAATGATAATCAAGTGAGTGCCCACTAACCTAACTCCCTTCACAGACTGTTAACCTAAGAAAATTAAGAATCAATTGAAAGTAATTGTCATCTAAATTTAAATTTAAATTTCCTTGAGTTTTTCTTTTGAAAAAGAAAAATTTTTGAGTTTTTTCTTTTGTTTTGCTTTTAGTTAATGGCCTTCCTTGTTTTCTCCTATGTCTTATGTTGCTCCATCTTGGCTAATAAGATTCTTGATGTGGTAGTCAGAAAAAATAAAGATGTTTTTTTCTGACATCCATATACTAGACTGCTTCCCGTGAAACACTCGGGCTTTTTCAGTTCCAACGACATCGGATGTGTTAGTCTCGCATTCTTCACTTTCCAGAGAGATGTCAATGAGCCAATAATTGCATCACATTGTTAGCCCTGTACCCTTGAAGTTTAAATGGGGGACAAACTCTAACCTAGAGATGGTGTTTGTTCCAGATAAAATCTGCTTCTGGTATTTTGTTTTCCCTAGGACAATTTTGAGAACTGTTAAAAAAAAAGTCTGACATGTTCTTCATTTTGAAAGTGTTTTCTTCAGAAACCAAGTGATTTTGGGGTCAGAGGCAATTTAGACCCTCGCTAAAGGTAGCACAGCTGGGTTTTAGGTTTCAAGGGTGTAGGATTCAGTCCCAGGTCAGGACTTTCTTGTATATCAGTCCCCTTTCCCTCTCTAAGTCCTATGGTGCAGAAGGGCTTAGAGAGATGGACGCTCTACAGACTCGCATCCTCTTCCCTCAGATTGGCACTGGAGTACACCCAGCCCCTCAGTCCAAACTTCTCACTACTGTTCAGTCTGTTCTCTCAGAGCTCATCTTCAAAGAAAATGTCCCCCTTCCAGTAGCTAATCCTCATGTCTTCTTTTAGTTTTTCTTCTCTACCACCACTACTCTGATGGAAGTCCACAGTGTGATTTCAGGTCCCTGGTGTTGAACGCAGCCTGCCTGGTTCTCCTGTGTGCTTCAGTTCACTTGCGATGACCACTGCTTTCTTAGCTATTAGGTTTGCGGTGATTTGATAGCAGCCTCAGTTGCAGGATATTTGATCACACTGTGAACCTGGAGATTGTGCTATTTACTGGAAAAACCTGTTTTCAGTTGTGGTGTGGCTCGGCCTTAGCACACACCTTTGATTTAAGAACTTTCTGCTTGAAGATTGTAAATAGGATTAAATGAAGTCAACTATAGGTCAAGAGGAGGAGCAAGCGACCAATTGACAAGAAATGAACATAGGATTACTAAGGGAAAAAAAAAAGAGAGAGAGAGAGTAAGAGAAAACCAGGAGAATGAAGGGAGAGACATACAGGAAGTACAAGGGAGGGGCACTCAGTTTGAAAGAGGTTTGTTTTTTTGTTTTGTTTTGTTTTTTGAGATTTCGTGAGAGGTGGGCATTGCTTCTGGGGCACCAGCTGGGAAGGAAGGCCAGCTGGGTGCTTTCCTTGCCTCTCTGTGCTAGCTGGTTTACACCCGAGCTTCTGACTCCCAAGTCTTCATTGTTAAAATTGAACAATTGAGGTTTTGTTTAAAAACAAGCCCCCTCCCCCATATTCAATCCCTAAATATGGTGGCTTCTCTTCAACTTCTAAATATGGTGGGATGACTCCCACTCAGTCTCTACTTATTCTCAAATTAAACCTGCTAACTTTCTGTGCATGGGAGACTAAGACCAGTCTAGAGTTGTCCCGTGCATGCCACCATGAGCCATCAAATCCAGAGATACCCTAAAGCCTCCTGAGGATGGGAAGCCTGAGCTGTGTGCATTTGGTTTTGTTCTTATAACTCAACCTTCCCCTCCACCACCCTCGAGATTCCCATTAGGTCTCTGCTAGTGCATTCGCTGCGTCCTCACTTTAACCCTAGATGACTGTTAGAAACTAATCTTGTCCCTTTCAAAGTAAATGTGATTGGTTATTTCCACTTCCACAAAGAAGGACAGCCTCAGGCATCAGCACTCCATTCACGGATCATGGGCACAATAACCCGCAGTATATGTTTCCTGCGTGTGTGATTATCTGTTGGGTGGGACAGGTTCACACACACTAATGAACCTCCCTCACTTTTGTCTGGTAGCCACCTGGGAAGCTTTTGGTTTCCTCCTCTCACAGGAAAACTGGGGGTCGGGGGAGGGCACAGGAGAACTGAGAACCCTACAACTCGGTCTAGCTTCCTTTCAAGCCGCTCCCCTTTGATGTAGGGCAGTGGGGTATTCCAGAGGCTGCCCTTGCATTGCTGCCTAGGGCTTGGGTCTTGCAGCACTGTGTGAGTCAGTGACTCTGACTCACACCAAGTTTGACTTAGTCATCCCTTGCCCTCAGGAATCTCCCTCAGAATCAGCCCACAGTGGACGCCTGCAACCATCACTTTGCCCCGTGATGTCCCTCCCCTTAGCCCTTCTTGCTCTGGAGGACCACAATGCCCCTGTGCTGTGTGCAGCTCGAGCTTGGGGCGGGGTCTCTATGCAAAGTGGATTGCTGCCCAGCTTTTAGTTTTAGGATTCCACCTGGGTCAGATCCTTCCACTCACATCTGATTGCTGATTGGTGTCCTGAGTAGTCTCCTGTTTATTCATTTGTCTTCTTTCTTCTCTCCCTCCCCCTCGTTTTTCCTTCCTCAGCTGGTCAGTGTGGCTTTATAAGGGAAGCCTGCCTCCATAAATCAGAAATCGACATAGTTGAATTCTCCCCTGCAGTGCCATATCACAGATGGGGACACTGATGCTCACAGGAGTTGGCATATATCACGAATAAAATGATGCAACCAGGATGTGTGTCTCATGGCTGGGTTCTCTGCCCACCTCCATTCCTGCAACACCTGAAGCTAAAACTGCCTTTTTTTTTACTAAGAGAGAATTTCACAGATGGTAGGATAGATGAGGGACTGGAAAGTTCTATTAGATTTCAGGAGTATAATAGCATTGCCTTGCACGAATTATAAACTTCTCACGATTGTAGACCCTATTAACTGCTAGACTGAACTGACACCTTCCAGAACTTCAGGCTAATTTCCTTCTAGAACAGCTACAAAGCCATTTTCAGAGCAGAGCCCTTTGTTCTGCAAATTTGGAGGAGTGAATGGGCCCAGCAAAATGATTCTCTTAGTGCAGGCATTTCCAGACTATTGTCTATTATTGCATAGGACTAAGGGGAGGCTCATTGTCGTGAAAAAGTACACGGCTTTGTACACAGCTTCCTGCTAGAAACTGCAGCTAATGCGTCTCCATAGCCCACTTCCTGTTCATTGAGTTCTGAGCCATAAAGTGTGACAAACCAGTTTTCTATTAGGGGAGGAAATGCTCTATTGAAACTGAAATATTTTGCTCTGGCCAGTGTTGGAATCTTAGCCCTGTGTGGTACTGGGAGGGAGCGCCTGATGAGAGGTGCTTAAACCTTCATAGGACCTTGTCACCTTTGCACCAGGCTATTTACTATGAATAGACCTTCAGAAGGGCTGCTTGGTCATGGGAGTGACACAGCAAGTGACACCAGGTACTGGCTCCCCAAGATTGGATTCTCCAGCATCCACAGTAACAAGGACTATAACTATATAACTGAGGAAGACCTTGAATTCTGGATCCCCCTTCTCCACCTAAGGAGTTCTGGGATTGTAGGTGTGTACCACCACACCCAGCAAGGTTTCCTTTATTCAGACCACCCCTGTAGCATCATGTTATGGTACCACGAAAGGGGCTAACATTCCTAGGCTAACACTTCCAGGAAGTGTCCTCATATAAGTCTTCACTCCTGTCTTCATCTCAGTGGTATGGCCTTTAAAGTGCTCTGTGGTGTATCTAGAACCATTCTTGGTTTAGCTACAGTTTACCATAAGATTTCTTTGGCATAAGAAATCTCACAACTTGTGAGCCTTAGAAACTAAATATCATTTCATTCTTTGTTGTGCTGGGAGATTGTGGGCCAGAGAAAATATTCTCCTTGAAGCCTCGATTGACCTCTGTGTTAAAATCTGCCTGAAATCTGCCCATCAGCTTCTGCAAATGAAGGCTCATGGCATTTCCTTGGCATGTCCAGATATGATTTAGTGCATGTGGCCTCCTGTAAGTCAGGACTAGTTTCAGATTCATCCTTCCCATGCAATCTGTTGTAGGCCTTGAATGTTATAAGCAAACCAGTATTACTTAAGAGTCTCTGTTTTCTTCCTCGTCTATCAGGTGAGCATTACTGTTTATCTTGGAATGTGTATTTGCTAGAAAAATGAAATGGTATAAAAAAAAAACATAGTAAATGAACCACACACGTATACATGTTGACTGTTCATATCTATTATTGCTTTAGCTATAGTGTCTTAGGATAAAAGGAGCAGTATCCTAGTGTCTTAGTTGGGTGACATTGCTCATTCTTATGAGGACAACATTTAATTGGGGCTGGCTTACAGGTTCAGAGATTCAGTTCATTATCACCAACACAGGAACATGGCAGCATCCAGGCAGGTATGGTACAGGAGGAACTGAGAGTTCTACATCTTTATCTGAAGGCTGCTAGGAGAAGACTGGCTTTCAGGAAGCTAGGATGAGGTGCTTAAAACCCACACCCACACTGACATACCTTCTAATAGTGCCACTCCCTGGGCCAAGCATATACAAACCATCACACGGAGTAAATATGACACTGGGAATTGAGTAGATGAGGTCTCTGCCATGGCTGGACAGCCGTGGAAAGGTCCTTCTCGTAGACTCAGGAGTTTATGTGTCATTTCAAGAGTCACTCTGCTTCTGGGAAAGGCGTGGGCTGTGCTGGAATGATGGAGGAGAACAGAAAAAAGTTATCCCTAACTCAAGAAACAGGGTCTCAGGGTGGCTTTCCTTCCTTGGCACAAGCCTCTCTGCCCAGCTGGCTGTTGCTTTTGGTCTTGGCCTCTATCCATTCAATAGCCCCAAAGCCACCAGGGACTTGGCAGACAGAGAGCACCTTTTTCTTCAAGTGAACTATGAGTCTATGCCTACCTCTGGGAACTGCTGTTCACAGTGGAGTTGCCTCTTTCCATGACTTTCTTCATCTCTCTGAATGACCCGTTTGCATGGTTCTTGGTCTCCTATAGTCTAGATGGTTCTTTTTGTTGTTGTTGTTTGGTTTGGGGTTTTTTTTGTTTTGTTTTAAAACGCTAGATTTATTTATTTTGTTTTATAAGAGTGATTTTTCCTTTGTGATTTGTTATTGTTTTCCTTTGATTATTATTACTATTATTATCATTAGTTAGTAGATTTTTATACAGTCTTCCTTTTTTTAAAAAATTTATTTATTTTAGGTATATGAGTATACTGTAGCTGTCTTCAGACACACCAGAAGAGGGCACTGGATCCCATTACAGATGGCTGTGAGCCACCATGTGGGTGCTGGGAACTGAACTCAGGACCTCTGGAAGAGCAATCAGTGCTCTTAACCCCTGAGCCATCTCTCCAGCCCTAGATGGTTCTTTTTACTGGGTTTTCATTGAGGCCAGGAGAACCTATAAAATCACTCACAGGATTCCCTTTGTGATCTAACCCTGGACACCCACCAGTCCCTGACATTGTAAATTAGTGAGCCACATTCGTTATCGCTGTTGACCATGACAGGATTATTTTTCCTTCCCAATGCCCCCTCCAAAACTTTGCTCACATCTCTTTGTTCTCTGATCCTTTATTCCTCATTCTTATCTGAGAAGATACTTTATCATAAAGAAGAAAGGGAATTGTCAAACATACAAATAATATATAAAGCTGATATAAATAGTCACCTCATAAAAGACAGCTCACTTGGGATTTAGCTAGCTTTAAATGCTTTTTATAGTTTATACTCTAGATTAGATACACACATGTCCTGAGAGATACACACATGTCCTGTGTTCAATTCTTAGCATGAAGCTTATCTTTTTCTTTCTTTCTTTCTTTCTTTCTTTCTTTCTTTCTTTCTTTTTTAGAATTAGTTCACTGGTTTTTAATTACAACATATGGGAAGGTTTTCAGGGTTTCCTATGAATCTACAAAACAATTTAAAATGAATGGACATCACGATATTTTTTTAATGTTAAACCAAGGGGTATATCCATGGGTATACCATGTCTCTCTCTCTCTCTCTACATCTCATAATTCATCTCAATAATACATCCTAACTTCATTGAAGTCTTTCACGTGTTTCATCAATTTCATTGCAGATGTGTGATTATTTTGATCTCGCTATGAAATGTTTTACCCATTTCCCACCTATGTACTGTTGGCACATAGGCCATTTTTATTGATATTATATTTAAACTAATTTTTATAATTTCAATAGTTATAGTTGTATTTCCATTTTTGTAAATATGAGAGAAGCTTATCTATTTTATAATATGAATTTTTCCCCCTCGTATTAAAATCACCTCAAAAGAAAATATTCCAAAGAGTAGCATATTATTTGATATAGTTAATAAGTTTTAAATCTATCCTTCCTTGAATTTAGTGGGGGATGTGAGTTTCATGTAGGCGTACATACATGTGCATGCATGCAGGCTTACACATGTGCGCATGCTGGTAGAAGCCAGAGGTTGATGCTGGGTGTCTTCCCCAATAGCGCTCCAACTTCCTCTTTTCTCAGGATTTATTTTTATTCTTATGTACCTGTTATATGCATGTGGATATACAGAGACCAGAAGAGGGCACTGGGTTCACTGGATCTGGCATTACGGGCTATTGTAAGACCACAAACTTGGTGTTAAGAACGAAACTCGGGTCCTCTGGAGGAACGGGAGGCCCCTTGACTACTGAGTGGTTTCTCCAGCCCATTCACATTAATTTTTGAGACACCATCTCTCAAAAACCTCCTAAGACCTTTCCATCTCTGCACACCTCCATCCTCACTCGCATCCCTAGCCCCTGCCTCCTTCCCTTTTAGGCTGGGCTTAGACTCTGGCCATCACTCTCTGCTCTTTACATGGGTGTTATGGATCTGAACTCAAGTCCTGGGGCTTGTATGAGAGGCCCTTTATTGATTTGAGCTGTCTCTCTAGTACATATGCCTGCTCCGACCATTAAGAAGTACTCTCAAATACCCAAGTCTGCTGTCCAGTCTATCAGAGTATATTTTAGCATGGTTGGCATCTCTGGGGCACCTGATACCATGGCCTTTGGGGCCATCTTCTCCAAGTCCCTTCCTGGAATCAAATGCCAAACACCTGCCTACAGACATTTGAGCTGACTGACACTTCCACAGAACCTGGACAGTTCAGAATCAGGAGTGTGGCACACGGAACAGCGTGGGTCGACTGAAAGAAATACACTTGCGCAGCACACGTAGCACATAGCATTTCAGCCATCGGTGGGCTACGTTCGCAGAGGGAAGCCCCAGAAGATTATTACAGCAGCACTGAAAAATTCCAACTTAGTGGCATTGCAGTGCAACGTATGTTGATATTGACATAAGCCTGTGCCACGAGATGTAAACATCCAGCATATGTCGTTATATGCAGCCCATAGTACCTGACAATAAAGGACCATATTACTCATTTGCATATTTTCTATACTACGCTTTTATCCTCATTTTAGCACATTAATCTCAGATCCACCCACCACTGACTCCCAAAGGCTGGGTTAAAGGCACGCCCCACCACTGCCCAGCTAGAGTTAGCTTCTTCTATTAAAAGATGATTGTAAAGCCTTCTACCTTGTGCTGGTTTCCTGACTATCCAGAGCGCCCTGCCCCCATCCCCAGTGATTGGTCTAGATCATCTAAGGAGTCCTCACAGTATACTCTTCAGTATTTCCATAATGGCAAAAAATGCCCTAAAACCACATTTCCAGAGCATATACCGTCTGTCGTTGACATAAACTGGTGTCTTAGAAACAGGTTTGGCTTTCTGATTTATTTGTGGCAATTTGCACCATACAAAAGTCCCTAAGCCATAAACCAGGAGAGTGGGACTCTCAATTTAGCCTCACCACTGACTACCCTGGGGTCACCTTGACCAGGTTCTTCCCAGGCAAAATGGAAATGGAAACAGCCCCGGGGTCCTTTCCAGTCTGAAACCTCCCTGGTGGACCTTGCCAGTTCCTTGTACACGGGTGACCTGAAGGGTGGGACTTTGATCCTGTGAGGCTTTTCTCTCATGTGACATTTGTATTGCTGCTGCTCCAGTCTGTCTGAGATAACCACCCATTGGAGGCCTCGCCTCTCCCATCAGCTCTTTGCTCTGCCTTTTAGATGCTCGGGTCAGAAGAGTCTCAGGACGTAGGCAGCTCTGAGGAATCCAAAGGGAACAACTTGGAAAGCCCCAAACAGGGCAACAGTAAAATGAAACTCAAGAGCCGACTCTCAGGTAAGTGGAAACCCTTCCTGCTGGTAGAGAATGAGACAGGGGAGAGAGGGGAGGCATGGGGATAGAGGGGATGGCCCCATTAACAGTATGAACAGTCAGGGGAGAGAATAGTGGGTGCTATGCTCAGACTGGCCTTGAGCTTGCGGTGATTCCCAAGCTGGCCTGAACTCACAGTCCTCCTGCCTCATCCTCTGCAGAGAGTTAACAGACTTGCACCTAGGGAGATGAGCCCTTTATCTCCTCAAAACTTCAGAACTGTTTTTCCACTGGCCAGGCAGGCCCTGGAAGAGCAGCTCCGTTAAACCTAGCAGCCCAACAAAGTGCATGTCAGCATGTGTGTATCTGTTGAAACTTCCATTTCCTGAATGTTTGGTTCATTTATCTTGATGAGGTTTCAGGTGACCCTTTCAGAGTCGACTCTCAGGTGCCCCATGCCCCCCCCCCCAAAAATCCTCAGCCAACTAGAACAAGTAGCGAAGGGTTTATCTCCTATCAAGTTCTCAGCTCAGCTAAGCAGGAGAAATAGTGAAAGAGATTGCAGCTTTCAGAACTGATAGAATCCATGATTTACACGCCCTGGGTATTTCCTTAGACTGCCTGGCCTGTGCTCTGGGGGAGACAGCAGACAACACATAGGACTCTCAGAGGTCCTTGGCACTTCTGTTTTGTTGGATACTTTGTCTCCCTCAAAAATAAAATTTTGCCAGGCAGTGGTGGTGCACACCTTTAATCCCAGCACTCGGGAGGCAGAGGCAGGCGGATTTCTGAGTTCGAGGCCAGCCTGGTCTACAGAGTGAGTTCCAGGACAGCCAGGGCTACACAGAAAAACCCTGTCTTGAAAAAACAAAAATAAAATAAAATAAAAAAATTTATGACGGCATTCATACAAAATTACATCCTGGGAACTGGGGAGATGGCTCAGTGGGTCGAGCACTAAGTTCAGAGCTCAGCTCCTCAGTACTCATGTAAAAGCCAGGAGCGACACAGTTCTGTAGCCCTGGCACTGGGCAGAGACAGGGGAATCCCCAGGGCCTTACTGACTACCCTGTCTATCTGAAACAGCAAACTCAGAGTTTAGTGAGAGACTTGAACTTAAAACAGAGGTGAAGAGCAAAAGGGAGGACATTTGCCATCAACTTCTGGCCTTCTACTAGAGGTACACACACACACACACACACACACACACACGAATATACTGTACAAAAACAATGTGTAGATAGCAAACATCTGACAGCATTCATCTCTGGCTGGTTCCATATGCACATGCATACACTGCATGCATGTGCACGTATACCATCACAGTAAATTAAATAAATGGTGCAGAATAATCGAGAAAGACATCTACTGTCAACCTCTACACACCTGTGGATGTGTGTACTCCCACCCATGTGTGTACACACATGCATATAGCACATGTACACTTAAGATATAGACTGAATTCATTGCTGTCTACTCCTTACCATTATGCTCAACTTTTCCTGCATTAAAAAGAAGTGTATTAGGGCTGGAGAGATGGTTCAGCAGGTGAGAGCACTGACTGCTCTTCCAAAGGTCCTGAGTTCAAATCCCAGCAAGCACATGGTGGCTCTTAACGAGATCTGATACAGTGTACTTAGATATAATAACGAATAAATCTTTTTTTTTAATGTATTAAAGCTTTTTTATGGTCTCCAAATGTGTCAAGGGCTCCTTCCTGGCACAGCACCTACTGGCCTAGTAGTTAGCTTGGCTCTGGCTATTCACTCATGGGCATCTGGAAAGGGAAGAAGAATTTAGCTTTGAGCCCTTAGCTTTGTTGGTAGCCTTGCACCCTAAGCCCATTTTAAACCTCCCTCCCTCAACTTCCGGTCCAACAGCTGTCCAAGAGAGCTGCTACCCTGTCTTTGACAGATTGAGTAATGTTCTTATTTTATCATTTATTTATTTATTTTCGTTCTTACTTATTTATTTCTGCAGACGTGTGTGTATGTCATTCATAAGTAATGAGGTTTTGACTTGTGCACGCTGTGGCACAAGTACGGAGCCAGGGAACAATTTGGGCTTGATTGCGTTCCTTCTACTTTGAACTCAGGTCATCAGGATTGCACAGTGAGTGCTTAAACCACAGAGCTATCTTGCTGCTCCCCCCCACCCAAGTCTTATTTTTAACCCACAGAAAGACACTCAACACAAGGCATTATCTGTTAACGTCCCCCATTCCATCAGTTTCTTCTGCACCCAGATCCCTGGGGAGGAAAGGGGGAGCCAAGAGTACCTGCCCCTGTCACCTGGCCTTCTGTCTTTATTCTCAGAGGAGATAAATAGCATGGGTCCATGAAGTGCAATACCTTAAGGCTTCATTTGCAAAAATGAGTTATTTTGTATCGATCAATGGGAATGATTAGGCGGCATTGTGTTGAAATGAGCAGTAGAGGCTGACTTTTGCCAGAAAGGGATAGCATCCGGGAGAAAGGCCTGCAGAGACTCCCTGAAGGCTCTCACCTCAGAGCGACAAGCAGCACTCCACCAGGAGCTCTGAGAGAGGCCCCTTTAAACCTGCGTGCAGAAAGGACGCAGTGGTCAGCTTGCCGGAGTTGATTGACCCTGTATAATCAGTCCCCGGGGAGGCTCTCCAAGTTCTGGAGAGACACCAGGACCTTTGAAACCTCTGCTGTCACATTCCTTATTTTATAGATGAGAACTGAGCAGCTAAGGAAATCCATCCCAAAGGTCACTGGGTTGGAGCCAGGAATAGGACCTACGTTCCAGACAGTTCTTCCTACCGGCTTCCCGTGTGGAAGGCTTTCTGGATTCAGATGGGGGTGGGGCAAGTGTCTCAGAGACCTTCTAGGTGTCTGGTTTTTCAACTGTGTCTATATTGTCAATTTGGAACCAGGAACACATTTAGCTGATAACCAATGCAGGGTTGAGCCACTGTTTGCCACGAGGGGATCTCACCTTCTCCAGCGATCCAAGTCTGTGGTAGGGAAACGTGGGGTAGGGGAGGAAGTGTGCTCAGGTAGCAGCCAGAACTGGGTTCAGTTTCCAGCTCCGCCCATGAGACAAGGGATGTGGGGCCAGTGTCTTCTACGGGCCTCAGCTTCTTTGTCTGTGAGGGAGGGTCACACTGTGCAGATATTCTTCCAGGAAATGTGAGTCCTCTATGAGCCCAGCCTTTGGGAAGACTCATGGGAGAATGTGTTTAGCTCTGCTGTTCCAAAGCCTGCCAGCCATGGGCCCTTCCCTCCGAAGCACCCATTGTTTGTATTGTTGAAGCCATTAATATTATGGTCATGATTTTCATGTTCATTCTTAATGTTTCTATCCTCTTTGCCCTCTCAAGAGGGGAAAATGATGTTTGAATGGCTTCAGACAGGAAGGCCTTCGTGAGAACTCTCAGTCTCCTGGGAAGGCAACCCGCACGTACGCTTGGTGGCTGCTTAGGCGATGCACATACACATTCAAGCAGCAGAGCAGCCGGAAGTCTCTCTGGACTGTGTGCCGGTAGATGCATTCAGAAACAGCAGGATAAAGGAAGCCCTGGTAGAAAGAAGACTGGAGACCAGTCGTCTAGACGTGGAGGAGAAGAGTGGGAGATTTTTCCAGGCAGTCAGGGAGAATGGAAGATATTTTGGGCAAGTGTTTTTAATCCTCTCTTATTTGAGAGGCTAATCTTTGACGGCAATAATGATCCGGTCTAGCCAAACTTGGCAAGAGTGCGTAGGGGAAGGACTGCCGGCTGCTGAGGTGGGAGGTGATGGTGGTGTGCACGAAGTTGGGTAAACCCGTGATATTTATATTCTCAGTTCTGGAAATGAGTACAGAGGTGGACAGGTCCTTGGCAGCCAGCAGGATAGAACGCATTCATGCTGTAGAGGGTAGGAAGAGGAGGCTGGCAGCTTAACCCGGAGACATGTTAAAGAAACTTGGAGAACTGGGCTTTCACAGTGCTGTGAACTGCTTCACTCAAAAGACCTTTGCATATAGGAGTCTGTGTGGTTTGGGGTTTTTTGGAGACAGGGTTTCTCTGTGTAGCCATGGCTGTCCTAGAGTTCACTCTGTACACAGGCTGTCTTTGGACTCTTGAGTTCTGCTTGCCTTTGCCTCCCCAAGTGCTGGGATTAAAGGCATTGTCTCACGGTCTCCCAGGTTATCTGGTTTTATTTGTTTGTTTGTTTATTATATGAGTACTCTGTAGCTGTCTTCAGACACACCAGAAGAGGGCATTGGATGCCCATTACAGATGGTTGTGTGCCACTATGTGGTTGCTAGGAATTGAACTCAGGGCCTCTGGAAGAACAGTCAGTGCTCTTAACCGCTGAGCCATCTCTCTAGCCCAAATTAAAATATATATATGAATACATGTGTATCTGCCTAGAGAGGTGAGAGAGGTGAGGGCCCTCCTGAAACTGGAGTTCCAGAAAGCTGGGAGCTGCTTAATGCAGGTGCTGGAAACCAGCCTCGGGTCGTCTGCAAGAATGAAAATGTGCTCTTAACCAGTGAGCCACTTTCGCCAGCCCAGCCTGGGAGGTTTGGCTTCCATGGGATCCTCTCGGGTCTGCCTTCCAGATCTGGGTGTTTGTTTCGTGTTCCTCTTGCATGAGTCACTGCGGATCCACACATCTTAGGGTGTTATCAGCGGGTGCTACCGTCTGTGGGTTCTCTCCTGATGATGACAAGTGCCTCCCGGTCAACTCAAAAGGAATTTTCTTCTAATAAATCTTTTTTCAGATGAGTAAGTATGCCAAGAAAGATTAATCTGGCCCATGAGTTACTAAGTTATGAATTATTGTTCCAGCCATTTCCATGAGGGATTTGCCCAGTCTGGCTCCAGAATGACTCAAGCAACAACATCTTTCATTTCACAGAATGTTTTTTCAAATATGCTAGCCCAGGTTTTCCTCACTGCCAGCGAGGGACCTCCTTTAACTTCAGGACTTTTGACTTATCCTTGTTAACCTCTTAAGTTTGTGATCCTTTTAAATGCAAAGCTTTCCTTGGCTGCAAAGGGGTTTCAGACTTTTGAAAAAAAAAAAAAAACCCACTTTCACACAGTGAATATTTAGCATTTGAAAAGCTGAGCCTTAAGGACATCCCTTAACTGTATCAGCACCATATCATTGCTCAAAAACTCAGCCGCATGTGACTTTTAAAAGTCTACTGTTATCCTTTCCTTATTCCATGAACATTTTTAGAGAAATTTCCAGATGGAAATTGGACACTATCAAATGAATCATTACACAGCCCAGGAGAAGTCAATTTGCTAAAGAATTAAGTATATGGCCAGGCAGTGGTGGTGCATGCCTTTAATCCCAGCACTCTGGAGGGCAGAGGCAGGCGGATTTCTGAGTTCGAGGCCAGCCTGGTCTACAAAGTGAGTTCCAGGAGAGCCAGGGCTGTACAGAGAAAACCTGTCTCGAAAAAACAAAACAAAACCAAACCAAAAAAAAAAAAAGGAATCAGTATATGGAACCGACCAGAGAGATTGATAGCACATACTGCTCTTACAAAAGACCTCATTTCAGTTCCAAGAACTCACATAGGAAGATTCGCATCAGTCCATAATTCCATTAACTCCAGCTCCAAGGGATCTAACACCTCTGTCTCTATAGGCACCTCCACTGGTGTATACCTACACACAGACACACCCAAGTACACATCATTCAAAATAAATCTTTAAAGAGAGAATTGACATATGTATTTAAGCAAGCACATAGGTAATATGTCATATTTAATATAGAAATAGTGATTTTAGCTTTATTTGTATGTAATTGACCTATCATTTCCAATAGTACATAGTCTAACTTAGGTGTTTTTAAATCATTATAGATTTTGTGAGCATAGGTCAGTCGTAGAGTGCCTGGGTTGCAAACACCCCATACACATACAGACAGACAAACACACACACATGGATAATAGACAGGCGCACACACACACATATATATATGTGTATATATATATATATATATATATTGCAAAAGTTTCTTAAATAGGTTACAAAAGCATCAGTTATAAAGATGAAAGTTGATCTGCAGTCATGCTTGGCAAAATTACATTTTGGTTCACAATGGGCAGCCATATACAAGTGTGGTCCCATATAATTATATCACATAGTAATATTACGGCCACCCACGATAGTTAGATTTAATTGTCAACTTGACATGATCTGGAATCAGCTGGAGGGATTCTAAATGAGCGATTATCTAGATAAGGTTGGCCTGTGGGCATGCCTGTGAGAGAATTGTGTTATTGAGTATACCTAACTCAGGTAGAATGACCCATCCTGGATGAGGTGGTACCATTTTGTAGGCTGGGTCCTGGACTGGCAGGGAGCGCACTGAATGCTAACACGCGTGCATTTGTTGCTCTCTGCTTCCTGACTGTAAATGTGATATGACAGAGCTCCTGCCCTGTGACTTCCCTGCCGTGATGAACCACGAACAAAACAAAGCCTTGCCCTCTAAGTTGTCAGGGTGTCTTAATAAGGCAGCTAAATATAGACTATATAATACCTAAAATGTTAGAAATGAAACTACACCTTTTTATTTGTATAAACACTCTACACGCCTTGAAACATAAGTGACTGCGTCGTACTGTTAGAATTACAGCTTCTTTGTGTTTGCCAGAAAATACTATGAGACAACGTAAGGCACGGATATGGAGAAAATATTTATAATTCATCGATCCCACAGAGGATTCATAACCTCACATACTAAAATAAAAAGAACTTCCTAGAATTCAGAAAGAAGATTTAATTCAAGAATGGACAGGAAAACTATACAGATACTTTACCAAAGGGAGCAGCGGGTGGCTATGTATGCCCAAGTGTGACCTCATCCGTTGTCAGTGGAATGAAAACTGGAAGCCATGGTGTGAGCCTAGAATCCTCTACCATCAGCCACAATCCTGGAAGGCCAGGATTGTGGCTGATGGTAAAGACTGACAGAGAGCGGGACGATGTGGCAAAGACAGAGTTCATTCTGCAGTCACAGTGCTGCAGAAGGAAGAGCTGCCAGGAGCCAGCACCTCCATGATAACATGTCATCGGGATATCTCACACTCACCGGAGGCATGTGTGAGAATACAGTAGCTGTAGTCTTGATCAGCAAGCTACAGCCCGCAGAAGACAAAACCCAAACCGTGTACAGCACACACAGTGTGTGAGTCTCACAAATTAAATGTGTTAAGGGCAGGCAAACTGGCACAGTAAATAAATGTCCCTACCCCTGATCCTAATGACCAGAGTTCCATTCCCAGGACCCGCATAGTGGGAGGAGCAAACCAACTCCTCCATGGTGTCCTCTGACCTACACACCATGGCACATGTGCCCCCACAAGCATACACACACAAAATAAATAAAGATATATATGTTAAGAACAAGGAGCTCCATACAGAAAAAGTACATATCCATTCATATAGAATTCAAAAATAGGTAGAATTGGTGAGTGGTGTTTCAAGTAAAGATCCTGTTAATCATTGGGCGAGGAGCGTTTAGTAAATAAACAAAGGGGGCTTCTGAGACTGTAGTTAGTGATTTTTGATCTGTGTGTTAGAGGTCATGTGGACTTTCACTCAGGTACTTTTATGCACATTTAAGTTATACTTAATAAACATTAATAAAAAATGTTATTTAGAAAGTCATTACTAAGCCAGCCACGGTTATTTCAGCACTCAGAGGTTGGTGTCACAAGACACAAGAGAATTATGAATTCCAGGCCAGCTCGGCTGCATAGCAAGACCTATGTCAACTGTACCTCTCAAAAAAAAAAAAAATAAAAATAAAACCAAAAACCACTATTATAATTGTATATGGAATAAAAAGCACCCATCTGGCAGTGAAGCCATGCAAATATAAGATGATGTCCAGCCATTACTACAAGACCACATCCCCCTGCCCCTCTCCCCAGTTTATTGCTGTCCCCAGCACCCTGCATCTGATTTAATGCATACATTGCTCCTTCAGCTACCTTGTCACTTCAGAAACTCCCAGGTTTTTCGTAGCTCAGCATCATCGTCTTTGAACACAACAAGGTTATGCAGAACCTGGTGGTAGGACTGGAAAAACTTGATCCTTGATATGTTTTCAGGCCTTCTAAACCCATCAGTGATTATGAATATGGTCTTTAGGCCCATCCGTTCTCTTAACTCTTCTTGTCCCATATCAACCTATGCTTCCACCATCTTCTGTTGCAGGAGGTGTCCACCGCCTAGAGTCTGTTGAAGAATATAATGAACTGATGGTACGAAATGGGGACCCCCGGATCAGGATGCTGGAGGTCTCCCGAGATGGCCGCAAGCACTCTCTTCCCCAGCTGCTGGATTCTACTGGGACATCACAGGTTAATCCTGGGGTGGTGGGACATCACAGGTTAATCCAGGGGTGGTGGGACATCACAGGTTAATCCTGGGGTGATGGGGCCTCTGCTTCACTCATAGCCACCATTGCTTGGTTAGAGATGAAAGTACATATTTCAAACCCCTGTGTCTCCATGATTGTATGTGTGTGTGTGTGTGTGGGGGGTCATGTGTGTGAAAGTGTATGCACACATTTCTTTTCAAAGACCCCTATAAGCCCCTGTTCAGAAGTGCTGACTGCTGATAAGGGCCATGCGTGTTTAGTCCTGGAGAGAGTAAGAGCCAGAGCACAGAGAGAATGTGGTATCTACCCAGAAAGATGACAAGGAAGCCAGCTCGATAGTTGAAGAAAGTAGGGAAATAATCTCTCAATAGATCTTCGTAACTTTTCATGCTGTGTGTTTTGGAACTAAGAATTACTCTCCACTGCCAGGAGACAATGGCGTCTCACGGTCTGTGGCAAACCAGCATTGCTTATTTGCTAGGAGTGTCCTGTGTGGGTCATTGTGAGCATGTGTGCCTATGCCATGCCTGGGGTCCTACCTGCTCTCCAG
Organism: Mus caroli; assembly: GCF_978045245.1. NCBI lineage: Eukaryota > Metazoa > Chordata > Mammalia > Rodentia > Muridae > Mus > Mus caroli. The sequence goes on from NW_028227271.1 coordinate 92,050,784, forward strand.
TAATGACACAAACAGCCAGGATCAGGGGCACCATGGAGGACTAAAGGAAGAGATTAGCATTACAGAGCCTGTTCCTGTCAGGAACTCTGGCTCTGCAACTCTGAATAGGGGTTCCTGCTCCTTGGTTATCTTGTCCCTGGACCACAGGGAACTAGGCAGCAGGCAACAACCAACTTGGACATAAGCTCAGTGTACTGGCTGGTTTTGTGTAAACTTGACACAGCTGGAGTTATCACAGAGAAAGGAGCTTCAGTAGAGGAAATGCCTCCATGAGATACAACTGTAAGGCATTTTCTCAATTAGTGATCAAGGGGGAGGGCCCCTTGTGGATGGTGCCATTTCTGGGTTGGTAGTCTTGGTTCTATAAGAGAGCAGGCTGAGCAAGCCAGGGGAAGCAAGCCAGTAAAGAACATCCCTCCATGGCCTCTGCATCAGCTCCTGCTTTCTGACCTGCTTGAGTTCCAGTCCTGACTTCCTTGGTGATGAGCAGCAGTATGGAAGCTCAATAAACCCTTTCCTCCCCAACTTGCTTCTTGGTCATGATGTTTGTGCAGGAATAGAAACCCTGACTAAGACACTCCACTTCCAGGGAAACTTAGGGTTCCTTGAGTTCTGGTGCCGTGACCCGTATGAGGGATCACTGGTGTTGTTCCCGAGGCTTAGCAGAAAAACAGGGCTGGAAGAGGAGGTTAGCAGCAGAGGGATCCCTAAGTGTCATACTCTGGGACTCATAGGAGCAGATCTAAGGGTATTGGACCTTACTTTTAATGTGTTACGACTGCTCTGTAGGTGGAACAACTGAAGCTCAAAATGGCTAAATCTTTTACTCAAGGTTATATAGTCAGAATCTGAGAAAAAGAAAAAGAAAAAAGGTTATAGTCCCTAATATCAAGATGAAGTATTTGTGGGGTTTGTCCTTGTTTTTTTCTGTTGCACTTTACGGTGTGTGTGTGTGTGTGTTTGGGGGCGGGGGTGTTCAAAGCAGGTGCTGACCAGGTTGTTATTTTGTGTCAGATTCACTCCAAGGCAGATTGAGGTAAGGGAAGCACTCGGAAAGCATCAGGCTAAAGATGTGACTAGGGTCTATCAGAACTCACCTAGACCAGCAACAGGAGGAGACAGTCAGGTCTGTGTCCTCCTCAGAATAACCCACCCGTCGGGAATGGGGGAAGGCCAGGAAGTGGTTGTAGAACCTCACTGTCTGGCTGCTTTACGGTGAGAGAGAAACCAGGGTTTTCTTTCTTCATGGCCGAGGCCCTCGCACGCACGAGGCAACTTCTCTTCTGTCTCCTGAGGAAACTTGCCCATATTTATATCCAGGCACACTGATGTCCGCCTTAGAGATCAGAAAGCTCATGCTGGGGTGGAAAGTCTTAGCAGAGAATTTTCCCTTCTTCAAATTGTCCTTCCTCTTCTCTTCAGACCTTTTTCTTCTCACCCAGGTGGGACTTCTCCTACCCGTCTTTTTTTTTTTTTTTTTTTCCTCCTCCACTAAAAGTGCTGCCCAGGTCCAGCTATCCAATAAAACTTTGTGTGTAGGTATACGGTTATGTCAGCATCATCCAAGATGGCAGCTCTAACTCGGCCTGTGAATGCAGCTGAGGAGCGCACTCTAATTTTAATGAGCCTTATTCCAAACATAGAGCCACTGGTGGCCAGTGGGTAGTGAATTAGATAGCTCAGGTCTATGAGGTGTAGAAGAACCCTTTAAACTCTTAAATGGCCACATGAAGCACTTGAGCCTTTGGCTTCCCAGAGAGAGGTGGGATGAAGTAGGGCTAGAGATTGGTGATCAGAGAAAGGGTTCCCCAAGGGGGTCATATGTGAACCCTTGTGTTTGAGGGTTGGCAAACCACAGGCTATGTCTGGCGCTCTCCACGGTGGTTTCAGTAAATGGGTAGTAACTCTGCCAAGCCCACATCATTTATTTCATGAGACCAAGTCTGGGCGGTCCATGTTACTGGCAGCTCTTCCATCAAACTGCACAGTATAACTTCGAAGCTGCCAAGGGATGCAGAACACCCGGGGCAGGAGAGAATGTCTCATTCCTGCATATGAATGAAGTGGACACAATCTGGGATAAGAACTATTTGGTGATGGTTCTTTTCTCATATTAAATATGAAATGGGTTTGGTTTTTTTTTTTCCACTTGTGCTATGATCGCGGCACCACAGAAGACATTTATTATTCTAAGAGAGTCAGAGAATTGAAGACATGCTTTAGCTGTTGTCAGTCATTGATTATGCTGTCGGGATGCCTTCTGCTGATACACACGTGAATGTTGTGGGCGAGGGCATGAAAGGGGCATTGGGGTCGGAGCCACTGGCAAGAAGGGGAAAGTGTGGCTTATGGGAAAGTATTTGATTTTTCCAAATATGAGGGATTAGAGCTGAAACGGTTGCAGACTCTCAGCAGGGTATTTTATGTGGAAAAACAGTTGCCTGGGTTTGTGGTTTGCAGTTTATAAGAAACATGGGCTTGCTGGTTTTGGGGGGATTTTGTTGTTCTGTTTTGTTTTTGTTTTTTGAATGAGTGAATTAAGCTTAAAATGTTGAGATGCTTTTAGAACATGATTTGGAACCTGGAGTCCCTGGGAAAGAGCTTCAAGCACAGCCCAGCCCCAGGGTGGTCACCTTTGTCCTCCTGACTCCATTCCAGGAGGACCTGTGACATATGGTTAAGGACAGAGTGACATAGGTGCTTGGGGTCGCTAAGCAGCTCTCTGTGACGGGGCAGGTATGGCATGCAAGGCACAGCAATGGGAGACTCTGCTCCATGTAGCATTTAGAGTAAACGTCTCTTAAGCCAGTGGGCCACAGATGGACCGGTGGGAAACTGCTCCCATGAAAGGCAGCTGAGGTTTTCAAAGTCTCTTCGTATGCCAGAGCCCACAGCGGGGTAAATGAGAATATCTGGTCTTGCTTGTGCTGGCTTTCAGGAATACCACATTGTGAAGAAGTCTACCCGTTCTCTGAGCACCACCCACGTGGAATCGCCGTGGAGGCTCATTCGGCCATCCGTTATTTCCATCATTGGACTATACAAAGAGAAAGGCAAGGTGGGTGATTTCCTAAAGGCGTTTTTGCCCTCCACGAGAGTGGCAGCATATTCCTGAAGCAGTCAGTCTTCATTTTTGGTTTGTTTTGGTTTTTACATTTAAAAAAGGAACGTGGAAAGGGATAATATATACTAGAGTGGAAGAAATGATCCCCCAATCTTTTTGCTTTTGTTCCCAAGTCTTTTCACCCTTTGAGAGAACTATACCACCCTTAGAGAGTGGTCCCACTATCATTTTTGAGTAACAGTCACGGCTTTGCCATTATACAAATGCACAGATAAGTGCTATTATGTAAATAATGAAATACCCACTTTGAAGTCATACAAAGTGGAAACATTGAAACAGATATGGCACCTGCAAGGAGTGAATGGGTTTGGAGAGCCATTCTGTCCTTCAGTAGGAAACTGTGACTCTTGGAGTCAAAGACTGTCAAATATTAGAAATTTCCAATGTGCATTCTAGATCCCTCCCTTAATATGACACGGGCCTAGCACACTACATCTAGATCTGAGGAGGGAAACAGGGAAGGTTAAGTTGAACTTTAAACTAGTCACCTACCTAAACTCCAACCTGAGGAGAAAAGATACCTCAGTCAGATACTACAATGGGAAGGGTTTTTGTAGTTAATTCTGCAGTGCCAGCCTGGACTCAACTACTTTGAACTGTCGTCTGCTTTGAATGCAGGGCCTTGGCTTTAGCATTGCTGGAGGGCGAGACTGCATTCGTGGCCAGATGGGAATTTTTGTCAAGACCATTTTCCCAAATGGATCAGCCGCAGAGGACGGCAGGCTCAAAGAAGGTAGGCAAGAGTCTCTTGGTGTGATCTGTAGTGACAGCCTGAGTTCCTTGAGAGTCTGTCCCCTTGCAAGATGTGACGGCACAGCAGCTAAAGTCATGGGGCCCTAGATCTTCCCTGAATCCAGCACTGAATCATGATCTTGGGCAGACCACATGACCCAAGCTTCACTTTCCTGGGGTGCTTGGAACAAACTTGGAATGTTAATGCCTATCTTGAAGCAAGTTTTTGTGGAGATTAAAAGAGATCATGTATGGGAAGTAGCTTGCTATTTCTGTTGCTGACTGAGGGTTGAAGTAACAATTTTGGGATTTTGGTTGCTTTTAAAAACACAGAAATCTTTTAAGAATATGTTTTCATTTTAATCCCAGGTACGGGATGTGGGGCTGCTTCCGACTGGCCACAGCTGCTGACTATGATTTGTCTCATGCTCTGGCAGAGGTGTGATTTTGCTGGCAACAGATAGTTTCTGCGATTGTGTGATGTTTGGAGTTCTGGGACTTTTGGGAGAGTATATAAATGCTAGGGCTAATGTTGGCTCACAGTAGTTAAGTAGTCGTACATACAGAAGAAACAAGAAGAACTTAGATAATCCTGCCTGTGTAGACCAAACTTGCCCCTAGGAATTTGATGCCCCTAACCAACTGGAAGCAGTCTAATGATAACGGTACCCCACTTCCCTTTTTTCTCTCCTATCTAGTGTTGTGGGGAGGGTGAAAGAGTGGAAAAGAGGTAGAGAAGGGCAGAAGAAAGAAGAAGCCACAAAGTAGCCAAAGTCCAACTACAGAAGGTGTTTACCCATACTACCCTCTCCGTGCTCAGCTCCTCTGCCTTAAAACTTCCGGAGAACTTGACAGCCCAGTCTTACTACAGCCTGATGGGAACACAGAGCACTGTAGTAGTGATTCCATGTCCTGCTGTTAAAATCTACACAATGTAGCTGGCTCCTAATGGAATACCTTCCCATTCTCCAAAGTGCTTACCATGTTATCAGACAGAAACACAACAGACAAGTGATTTGGAGTGCAGAGTAAAGTAACCCTGAGATTTTAAGTTAGATCTTTCCAAAGTTTTCAAATGTTTAACTACACCTTGTCTTTTATGGTACTTTAAGCATTGACAAAGCATGTCTGTGTACTTAAGTTGTTTCATTAACAGCATTATAAGCCCATTGAGTAGATATTTTGGAGTGATCCTTTTATACATGAGCAAACTAGCTCTCAGAAATGTTCAGCAACTAGAAATCTGCTTCTCTCTGTGTGTAGCCCTGGGTGGCCTCCAACTTCCTATGTAGACCAGGCTGGCCTCTAACTTAGAAAGATCTGCCAGCTTTTGCCTTTGTGCATGCTAGGATTGAATGTATGTATGCATTGCCACGCCCAGACGTTTTCGTTTCTTATAATAAAGAAATTCTTCTCACTGTGAGGGTTTACATATCTTACAAAATATTGATCTGGATTCTAAGAGTTTATTTTCATGACTCAAAATTGTCAGTAAACACTGACAATTATGAAAAAATTTATGTGAACATAACTTTACATAGCACTAATAAAGGCATGAATCCTGTTTTTTTCTTTTTTATTTTGTTCCTCCCTTTTAATATACTTTGTTTTTCTTATTTTTAAGTTACAATTACTTACTTTGGTGTGTTGGGTCACAGTGCATGTGTGGAGGTCAAAAAACAAAGTAGAGGAGTCAGTTCCTCATTCCCAGATGTGTGTCCCAGGACTCAAACTCATGTCATTAGGCTTGGCAGCAAGCTCTCTTAACCATGGAGCCATCCCACTGGCCCAGCATGTGTCTTTCATGAGGTGACTATGTCAGGATATTTTTAGTGACCTTTAGAAATGATACAACTGTCCAGTCGTGTTGGCTCAAGGTATAGTGTCCACTGGGTTATATGGGTTTACTTCCCTTTCTAAAACTGGACTCTAAAAAGTGTCCTGGTTTTAGGCGGAGCATGTAGAAGCCTCTGTGTAACGACCCGACCAGGCAGAATACTTCTTGGGCAAATTATTTATCTCTATCTCTCTGAGGAAAAGTTAACCCGCAGGTGCTGTTGGTGTCTGGTTTCAGAGCAGTGTAGAGACCCAGCAGAGCTCTCTTAGAATGGATGGGCCATGTGTTCACTTGATTGAAATTCATCCTGTGAAGTTGGTAGAACAAAGCAAAATAGAGGCAGAGAAATCAATCATTATGAAAGGTTAATAGTGGATGATTCTCCTAAATACTATTTTTTCATATGTGTTCATTTATGGGAAACATAAGTGGCTGGACTGGATTTCCAGCCTGTTGAGCGATATGCCTTAAAAGTGCTCCTATAAATTATAAGCTCGTGAATGATCACTTCAGGGCTTCTGTCCTTGAAGATACAACTTGCAGCCATAATTGAATCAGTGGTGATGGTGGGTGGTTTTTAAAGGGAAATCACATCACTCACAGTAGGACTGGTGCAGTTGCATTAAAGGGGAATGCATGGGGCATTGCCACATTTCTGCACTCATCTGGAGGGTTCCAGAATGCACAGCATGCTCCTGGATTGGCTGTCTGGAAAAGTGCATGCATGCAGTTTCCTGCTGATTTGCACTGTCTTGTTGTATGGAGTCTCTCCCCCATCCTGTACTGCCAGGCAGTCTCCGCCCCCCCTCCCCCGGACATCTTTTGATTTTTGTTGACCAGTTATTCCAAAACACAGCCCATGTCATTGAGTACAAATGAGAAGCGAGCTCCCAGAAGGCAACAGAACGTCCACATCCTCTGACATTCCCAGAAGACACTATAGCAGCATAGAAAATGACCAGATTGGATCTTGCCCGGGGTTGGAAATGAGAAGCTAGTGAGCTAGTTAGAGAGATGCAAGTGAGCTCTGCACACGCACTCCTCACAACTTAGCTTGCCCCTGCACTGCTCTGACATCAACCTGTAGTGATCTCTAAGGCCGAAGCCTGTAGTCTTGTCAGCCTAAAGATGGAGCCCAGGATGTGCCCCAATAAGACCAGACATCCAGACTATTTCTGGAGGTGGGGCTGTCAATTCTCAGTCGTTTCTCAGAAAGATCTCTCTCTCTACTTTTGAAACCCTATTCAATGGCGTGTTGATTCTCTGGACTTGCATAGCTTGTCTTTCTAGGGGAACAGCTTCCCAAGTTGTGTCTATGTCTGTATTTCCTTATGATTCTCAACTTAAAACCTGAAACCCTATTTGCAGTTAAATCTCTGAGCAGAAGGTATTTCTTGTCAAAAATACCAATGGTTAATAATAATCAGGTCTTCAAATTTTCCACAGTTGTTTTTAGTGATGGTAGTGGTTGGTTAGTTGGTATTTTATACTTGTTTTTTATTTGAGTATGTTTCTATTCTTAGATGATTTGGGATTTTGGGTAGTTTTGGTTCTGGTGATAGTGGCGGGTTTTGGTTAGTTGGTTATCATTTGGCTTTTGGTGGTGTTTTAGTTCAATCTTATTTTGTAGCCCAGGCTGGTTTTGAATTCACTTTGTTATCCCAGCTAGCTCTGATCCTCCTGACCCAGCCTGTCAAAAGCTGAGATGCAGTTGTGCCCTACCAAATCCAGCCCCATGGTTGTTTTTTATCAGATATTGATTATAGAATTATTGCTGAAGAATATGGTTTTTTTTCCAATTTGTATTTGTTACCTTATTTAGGGGACATTCCAAAGGGCTAAGTCACTTAAAATGGGTCCAAATCATAAAGCTTATATTTTGACAGTAGTAGTGCAGGGACTGTAGAGTATGCCAGGAAGAGTCTGGTAAATCAAAGCTTAACATACTTCTCCTGTTTGGCCACCAGGAGATGAAATCCTAGATGTGAATGGAATACCAATAAAGGGTTTGACGTTTCAAGAGGCTATTCACACCTTCAAGGTAACATGTCCCTGCAGATCTCACTAAGTCTCGCTCTCGTCCCCTTTGGGGTCCAGCCTCCTCGCTGTAAGAGCCATCTGACCGTGCCCACCTACCCACCTACTTGTTTTGCAGCAAATCCGAAGCGGGCTGTTCGTCCTCACGGTGCGGACTAAGCTGCTCAGCCCTAGCCTCACACCCTGCTCCACACCCACACACATGAGCAGATCTAGCTCCCCTAGCTTCAACAGCAGTGGGGGAGCCCCAGCAGGAGGAGGCCAAGATGAAGGCGGTTCTGCATCCCTGGGTCGGAAGGCTCCTGGGCCCAAAGACAGGATTGTCATGGAAGTCACACTCAACAAAGGTAATGCTGACTCTTCTCACTCCCTTTGCTTTCTCCTGGATAACAGGCTGAGGTGTGTGTGTGTGTGTGTGTGTGTGTGTGTGTGTGTGTGTGTGTGTTTAATCAGTCCTTTGGAACCACCCGCTGTCATCGACAGATGCTGTTCTCTAAGTGGCTGGGGTAGTCAAAAGGAGAGAGATGTTTAATCTTTTCTTTTTTTACAAAAGTGAGTGGAAGTCACCAGAAACACAGTCTTTAAAGCTCTCCCGGGATAATTCACTGTGCGCCAGAGACTCGTATTAAAAGGAGTAGCTCAAGTCTAGCATTCATAAAATTGTAAAGATTTAAAGAAGACAGTCCAGAGTAAGTTAACGCCAGGAACTTGAAATCGGGAATTCTCAGCAAATCCTGCTGCTTTTTCACATCTCTCTCCTTCCCCCTCTAGGACTTACTGTAGAAAGATGATCAATAATTATAAATAACCAAGAAATTAGTTGAGGGCTAAAAGGCTTTATATTCAGGATAAAAACAATAGTCATGCTCCAGCTATTCCCAGACAGTTTTGAGGAAGCTCCTTAGAATAAACAGAGCGTAGAACATTGCGTAACACAAAAAGTGGGATTTACATTCGGCATCTGGACCGAACTGAACGCTTATTGGTCTGAAGATCTATTAGCACTCTTAAATAGCCTGCACGTTTTCTGGTTACTGTGTGATGGTTGCTCTTGTTGTCTTTGTGCCGTACTTCTCACAGAGCCAAGAGTTGGGTTGGGCATCGGTGCCTGCTGCTTAGCCTTGGAAAACAGCCCTCCAGGTATATACATTCACAGCCTTGCCCCTGGATCGGTGGCCAAGATGGAGAGCAACCTGAGGTTAGTCACATCCCTGGCATTAGAAAATCCTGGTGTAGTCTTGAAGTTAATATCTGCTTACACAGACACAGACAGAGAGACATAGAAAAACATATAGCCTAGGCTGGCTTTGAATACACACACACACACACACACATGACCAAGCATGACCTTAAAGATCTGGTCCCCCTCCCTTTAATTCCCTAATGCTGGGATTGTAGTTATGCACCAATATGTCCATCTGCCCTACTTAATCTTTTCCTGTAGAATTCTACATCTTTGACTTTCTTTGTAATCATATAGAAGACTGACATAAATAGCATTTCCAAAGATGAAAAGTTCAGATGAATCAAATTTGGTTGAATTACAGGACTTTGAATCTCGTATTCTGTGATGATTCTCATTTTTAACTTGGCACAATCTAGAATCACCTGGAAGTCTCAGTGAGGAATTGTTTAGAGCAGGTTGGCCTGTGGCCATGTCTTCCAGGGATTATTTTACCTTACTTTAACTGTGGTGGGAAATCTGCCCACTGTGGGTGCCACCATTCTCTAGAACAGGATTCTGAATTGAAGAAGAGTGGAAATAGCAAATCAAGTACATGCTCTCAACTATAAATCTGACCAGAGCCTTCAAGCTCCTGTTGCCTTGACTTCCCCAGAGTGACAGAATATAACCTGGGATTATGAGCTACACACATCCTTTCTCATGCATTGTTTATGCCATGGTATTTTATCACAGCAACAGAAAACAAAATTAAAACTGCTTTCCTATCTACTTTGTTGTATTTGGACTCAGAAGTTCAGAAATTTGATGACATAGAAGAACTCTATGCAGATTATCTTTGGTTATTTCAATATACTTACTTTTTATTCATTTATGTAAACTTCATCCTATAAGCTGGAACTGCTTATAGGGGTTCAGCGGCGAGATGCAAAAGAGCCCAGAACCCACGAGCGTGTGGGAGGGAGATCTTATTAGGTTTTATGCTTTTATAATTGCTTTCACTGTCATTTGAGTGACTGTGACTGAAGTCACTGTCTCTTGTCAAAGGTCACGGACCATCAGATTTCTTGATTCAGAGAGTTGAGTGGTATCGTTAGCATTCCGAGTATACAAGAATTCTTAATATTCTCTTCTACAGTAATTGCAGTGGTTTGTGCCCCCCCCCCAATCTCACAAAAATGTGCACATTACACAAAGCACTTTGTCCAAACAGTATCACCTTTCTCCCCATAAGCGTCTGAGTCCTTTGGAACTTGAAGAATTGTCAAAACAGCATTCGTTGAGGTTGCCATCTTGGAGGCTGTGTTAATAGATTATATTACATTTTTCGTTCATCATCAGAGTCAATTTCCATATAAGAAAAACTTAGCAAATCATCCAAAGTACATTAAAGAAAATATACTTTTAGAACCCAAGGAAAAAAATATCCTCTAATGACATCCCAAGTTGATGTTTCTTTCTTGAATGGTTCCATATGCCTGGGGCCAGCCAAATGAACATTCCTCAAAACCCATGTAAAGGGTCTTTGTTCTTCCCTGCCAGGCGCTCTCCCGATAATTTCAAGTCAAAAGAGGCAACTTGTCCTAAATTTCTCATTCGTTCAAATTTGAAATATTTGTACAAATTCTTAGGTAACCTTGGAGGGCCAGATATTTCCTCCTTTGACTGTTACAGTAATCATTTCAAGATGGTAGGAAGAAAGAAGAAACTGGTACTGGTCAAGAGGCTAGCATGTGCTAATTAAACCACACAGACCTTAGATAACTCAGGTGTGCCAGAATAGAGTGGCCTCCGTGGGCCTCCTATTTGAAAGGAATACTTAAATGCATCTCAAGTGTTACTCTGTAGCCTCCTTTGTATAGGCTCTCGCATACAGTAGGTGCTCAATAAGTGCAACCTTTCCTTGTTATCTTTTTATCAGCCTTACTTACATTTACTATTCTGATAATGACCTCGGTCAACTTAAAATGTGACAGTTGTATGAGTATATTGCATCTTTTATAGGTGTTATAAAAATGAAAGAATGTCATTTGCTTCTTTGAAGTACGCAGAAAAGATTTTATATTCTAAACCCTTTCCTGAAAGAAAGCTGTTTTAGCTTTTTAAAATCTGACTGTCGCCACAATGTGTTATTATGTCTCTCTCTAGCCGGGGAGACCAAATCCTGGAAGTAAATTCTGTGAACGTGCGCCATGCGGCTTTAAGTAAAGTGCATGCCATCTTAAGTAAATGCCCCCCAGGACCCGTTCGCCTAGTCATCGGCCGACACCCTAACCCAAAGGTAGGTTTTCACCCTGCTTTGAATATGGGACAGTGGTTTGGCTGCTTGTCGGCCAAAGACAACTTTCATACGTGAGCCCGTCCACTTCAGTGAGAGAGTTCACTTGGTCAGGACTGGGTATCAGCCTGTGACTGAAGCACATGGGAAACAAATCTTGGATCTGGACTTCTTCATGGTCTAAAAAAAAATTTACTGGAAAATGTCAAGGTTATTTGATGAATTTAAAATCTGATCTCATGGAAAGTAGGACCCCCAAGTAACCACCATGGCTGTTTGGCTGCTGGTTAGATACTTAATACCTACATCAAGAAAAGCTGATCATGCCAAACTAGCTAACCTCTGCAGCCTGTTGCACTTTGAGATAAGAAGTCTTCAGGATGTCGCACCTGGGAGAGGGTTCGATGAATGAAATGACTGTCGTGGAAGTGTAAGAGTCAGAGTTTGAATCTCCAGAACCCACGAACAGCTTGATGTGATAGTTCACATCTGTAATCCCAGAAAGCCTATGGGGAGATGGGAGGCAGAGACATGAGAATCTCTGGAAGCTTGAGGACCAGCAAACTGTGTATGGAACAGGGAACAAGTAACCTTGCCTCAAGGTAGAAGGGGAAGAGAGATACCCCAAGCTGTCCTCTGGCTTCCACACATGTATTCACACTTACACACTTGCACACATACAGAGTACACACATACACACGCTAAAAAGAAAAGGAAAAAAAAATCTTTTGAGCCAGTCTTTTTGTTTTGCCCATATGATGGAAACTCTATCCTTTTTAAATTCAGTGCTAATTAATTTTTAAAGTGAATTGAGAGAATTTTAAACTTTATTCAGGTGAGAAGTAAAAAGATGTGTTGGGAGAGATGGCAGAGCAGTTAAGTGTACTTGCTATTCTTGCAAAGGGCCAGAGTTCAGTTCCCAGCACCCACATGGTAGCTTAGAACTACTGATCTCAAATACCCGGGTGGGGTGGGGGGATGGGGAATCTGATGCCCTGTTCTGGCTTTTGAGGGCACGAGGCACTTAAATGGTGCACGTGCATACGTGTAGGCAAGCACTCATACACATTAAATAAAAATATGTAAATCTTTTTTGTATGTAAATGAAAAAGATAAAAATATGTAGTTTAGTGGTAGAGTCATTGCCTGATGTGCTCAAGGCCGTGGGTTTAATCTCTTAACACCACAAAGGTAAACCTGTTAGCTAATTAAAATAACTGTGGCTAGCCTGGCAGTGGTGGTGCATGCCTTTAATCCCAGCACTTGGGAGGCAGAGGCAGAGGCAGGCAGATTTCTGAGTTCAAGGCCAGCCTGGTCTACAGAGTGAGTTCCAGGACAGCCAGGGCTACACAGAGAGAAACCCTGTCTCAAAAAATAAATAAATAAAAATAAACGTGGCTAATATTGTATTCCCACTGACTGTTGATGCATTCCTATCAAAGGTCAAGAGAGTAAAACTTTTGGGGACAGTTCCTTGTCCCCCAAGGAACAAATGTCTCCAGCTCTGAGAAGGACTTATTCATGTTTCACTGCAAAAGTAAAACCAAACCAAAACAAAAGAAAGCCAAAAAACCCTATTTGTCTTATTGGAGGGTTCTCAGCTCATACATTTAAATAAAAATAGGTTGAAATCTGGGTGTGTAAACCCACTTCCTCATTTGCACATGCTATCTGTGGATTTTGCTTTCATCAAAGTTGAGGAAAATATATAGGCCAACATTTCAAAGAAACTAGAACAGACAAATTATCAATTTTATTAGATATCATGAAAGATCCTATTTTTCTGTCTCAAGGGCCAAGTCCTCAAGACTGAATTTCTTAACCCATGCTAGGATCTTTTCCTCCAACTACGTACACAACTGTTCTCCAAACTCCCCAACAGCATAAACGCATACTGAAGGTCCCACCCCTCCCACTGCCCCTCCTCCCCACCGCACACTCCCAGTCACGAAGATTACTCACTTTGTCTGTAACTGGTTTTGTTTGTTCTGCTGAAGACACGGCCTTAAGGTGTGACAACTCTCTGGATCTGTGGATAGACCCATAGAAGAGGAAGGAGAAGAGCAGTCATGGACTGAAGCCAAGAGATCATAAAACTCCCTGAGGCTCAACCCGTTTTCTGGTTGTGAAGACGTATGTGTGTGTGTGTGTGTGTGTGTGTGTGTGTGTGTGTAGTCTTCAGTTAAGAATGAACAATTAAGCCACCTTTTCTGGCTTCATGTGTGACTTAGCAAGGGAGAAGAATGTTGGTTGGTAGCCCAGCCCCGGGTATTACCAGCCTTTGTGAACCTACTAAGGGAGGAAAGAGAGTTCTTTTGGAAACCTTGGGGATAACGCTAGCATGAGTGTTGAGGCTGGGAAACAGGCAGGCTCATGAGCATCTCTTGGAATGGAGAGCCTGCCCTTCTATGTATCCCGCCAGTCCATGTTCCAATCACAGTCCTGTCCTATGTGGAATTCATTACAATGGTTCATTGAGCTTCTCCTGGGTAGACGGCCATGGTAGCATCCCAGAGCTGCACAGGTAGATAAGACCACAGTCTCCTGAAAAGGGGCTCTTAATCTAAAGTCCATGGAGTCCTAGGAAGACTTCATAGATTATACCAATTTGGGAGTATTTGTGGGTTTGTGGGTGACAGTCACTTATATCAAACTTTCAGTCACCCATGCACCCAAAAAGCAACTTAGGTAAAGGGGTGAGGAGTTTAGACACAGGTAGAACTGAACTAGTTTAGAGATATCTCCTTCTGACTCCAAGAGATGCTTCTGTAATTAAAACCTAAGAGCTCATTAATAAAAAAATGAAAATCACTTTTTTCCACTGTTAATCCATAAAAGCTATCTGGTCATCTCCTCCCTGTACAGATGCTTTTAAATGTTTTAAGTAAATCTCGATAAGCTCAGTTCAACCCACTGTATAAAATGATTTTTGCTAGATGTATTACTGAATGTAAAAAAAATATTAGTTTCATTCCAAAATTATAACCAGATTTCATATAAACTCAAAAGGCTCAAAACATCAGCTCTTCCTGATACACAGCCCATGAGATGTAGTACCATTTTTGTTATTTCCTGGGTCCCAGGCTATTATGACGATTTTATGCCTATGAAGGCCACAGCAGCAGCTTCTTTTTTTGTTTGTTTGTTCATTTTTATTTTTCAAAACAGGGTTTCTCTGTGTAGCCCTGGCTGTCCTGGAACTCACCCTGTAGACCAGGCTAGCCTTGAACTCAGAAATCTGCCTGCCTCTGCCTCCCAAGTGCTGGGATTACATGTGCATTGAGTGGTTTGTAGTATTGGTCGTACCCTATGCAGATAAGCATTGAGAAAAATCCACGGCTTGGTGTAGGGGTGTGAAGACGGAGAAGACGCTAGAACAGAGTGCCCTGGTTGTTGTTGTTTGTTTGTTTGTTTGTTTGTTTTAGGGTTTTTCCAGATTACTTTATCTACACACACTCTTAGAAATGCCTTCCCTAATACACTTTTTAAAAAAATTTTTTTGATTTAGACTCTGTTGTGCTTGGTAGACTCTTTCTCCTCCTGTCCCTACCACAGTTCTTACTGGGTCACATTTAACATTTAACACCACATTGCTCTGTGATTCCGGCAAGTGAGAGCAGTTCTCAGCTCCTTCCCCCTCTTAGACTCCAATAGTCACCTTTCACCTCCACACACTGTCCAGCATGCTGTACTTGGCCTAACACCCGAGACCCCAGTGACATTCATACGTATAAGCTCCAGGCCTCAAGGCGTATCTGGCTTCCAGGGTGGGGATTTGTCCAGAGTCCTTCATCTCAGCCCAAAAGCTTTCTGCCAGCATGACCCATATCAAAACAATATTTCAGTGCAAAGCCTAATCACCCATATAGAGGGGTGGTCCAAGACCCCATTGAACACACAAATGTATTCCTTTTTTCCAGCCACAGTAAAATGGTCTGTGATATGCTGGAGTTGTGCCCAGCACAACTGCACTTCAGTAGTGGACCGACCTTCATGTTTCTTCCTAGGCAAACATGATGTTCTTAGTGGTCATATGATATTCTATTTTTCTTCTGGTCAAGATTCCATCTTGGATTTAATGTATTTTCGTACCACGTATTCGGTGCTCCGGGCCAGGAGGGCATTTTGATACAGAATATATGTGCCGCCTTAGTTTCCGAGTGGTTCCAAGAGAAACACCACAGAGTTTGCCTTTCTCCCGTTTCTCATGTGTAGAGCGGGGGCTGCCCAGCTGGGATATTGAAACTTTCTAGGTCTAGACAGCTAGGATGTGAACTTGGTAGGAGAGCGGCTCACGTGTGCTGAGTAGAATACGAAAGGGGCTTACGGAAGCTGGCTTTTCTCCCACTCAGAAAAACAGCTGCAAATACTGAAAGTCTGTTTTCAAGCAAAGCACTGTTGTTGATGCTGACATTTTCCCTGTCTCATGTATTCAGCTGTAGATTGCTTTCTGGAGGGGTGGGTGTGTATGTGCTAGCCCACGTGCATAAGTGTCTGTATTTTATTTCCTGTGAAGCCCACTCTAGCGTATTACATAAAGGCCATGGTGTGGTTGTGACTCGTCTACTAGGGTAAACCCTGTAATTATTTATTAACACAAAACCACATTCTGATCCAAATAGGATTTATGTTAAATATTATTTTTGTATACAAAATTACCATCCTAAGTTCAATATAGTCTTATTTTTGAGACAGAAACTAAGTGTTCTGATTATCTATTGAATTAGGATCACATTTTGGTAGATCTCACACTTTATAAAGAAAATTTCCCCATGAATAATGACAGTTGAGGATAATGCTTAGGGACCAAGGAAATAGCTTAGTGGGTAAGATGCTGGCTGTACAAGGACTGGGTTCAGAGTCCCAGCACACACATAAAAGACAGGGACAGCAGTAAACCCCATGCTGAATGGGCAGTGGAACCAGATGAGCCCTGTAATGAGGTCACTCAGCCTAGCCAATCATTGAGCTCTGGGTTCAGTGAGAGACCCTGTCTCAAACACAAGACAGAGGAAGACATAGAGCGTCAACATCTGGCCTCCACATGTGAACACACATGTACCTACTCACAGAAATACTTTTAAATCGAAATAAATTAACCTTTGGATAACAAAGGGGAAAGAATTCTGTGGATGTCCACTGTATTGATAAATCTGGTAGAAATCCAAAATTCATTTAAAAAAAAAAAAAACTTCATAGCAAAAGCCATCAGTAATGCTAAAGCCAAAGATGCCCAGATGTGGCCCGGGACTTCATACGCTAATCTTAATAAAAACTGAACGTACAAACACTATCACATTCTCAAACCGTCTCTATCCACACTCACTGAGGACAACAATCCCAGCAAAAAAATCTGACTCATTCCAATGTAACCAAGACTAGAGCATCCAGTTGTGGAGTACACAGCCCCTGAATGACTGACGGGGGGCCAGGGGGGAGGGGGACCACTTCTGTAGCCTTTTTTAATAAACAAAACAGAATCTGAAGCTATTCGTGAGGCGACTATCACAGAGATCCTAATAGCATACTCCGATTATCCCAGGCTCCTTGGGAGTACCAGTGTCTTGAAAGGTTCAGATTTCACAAGGTAGAACTTGGAAGGCAGAAGAAGGCAGATCTCTGTGAGTTCAAAGCCAGCCTGGTCTACATAGAGAGTTATTGGATAACCATAGCTACATAGTGAGATTTGTCTAGGGGGTGGGAGGTGAGGTAGGGAACACACTGAAGACATGTGGCAGCCAGGTCCTGGATGGCCAGAGTCAATCTTCCTATAAAACAAAGAAACTGGGACACAAGGATTCACAGCAGGTCTAAAAGAAGTTCAATGACGCGGCACCATATCTTGAACCCTCACCTTACCTTGCACATTCGCTTAGGAGGAGGGTGCACACTAATTTGCATTTTGGAGGAAAGTCCTTTCTTCTGCACAGGCTGGTCACACACTCTGCGAACTGGTTGCAGCTGTAGATACTTTTGAGTAGGACTTCAGGGGAACGGTGGTAGAGCAGCAGCCAACACTGAAATATGAAATGTGTGCTAGACACTCAACAGCACTGTAGTTCCTGCGTCTGCCAAAGGCACCATGGTGATGGGCAGCTTTGTTTTCAGAAGATTCGTAATTAAATGTTGATAAGCAAAAGACCATAGTGTCTGCCACTTGCAAATGATTTAGAGGAGGAGGAGGAGAAGAAGAAGAAATAATAATAACAATAACAATAATACTGTAAATGTGGCGAGAAGTTAACAATGAACTTAAAGCACTGAAGAGATGACCCAGGGGTTAAGAGTTCTGGTTGCTCTTGCAAAGGACCCAGGTTTGGTGTCAGGACACATCGGGCAGTTCACAACTGTAACTCGAGTTCTAAGGTATCCAGTGGCCTCTTCTGCCTTAAGGGTAGTCTGCATGTGCATAGGGGTACACCCATACACACACAGACCCACACAGACACACACAGACACACACAGACACACACGGACCCACACAGACACACACAGACACACACAGACCCACACAGACACACACAGACACACACAGACACAGACACACACAGACACACACACACAGACACACACACACAGACACACACACACAGACACACACAGACACACACAGACACACACACACACAGACACACACAGACACACACATGCATGCGGGCAAAACATCCATATGCATAAAATAAATCTTAAGAAATAGTAAATTTCACTTCATCTTTGACAAGGGAGCTAAAACCATCCAGTGGAAAAAAGACAGCATTTTCAACAAATGGTGCTGACACAAGTGGTGGTTATCATGTAGAAGAATGCAAATCGATCCATTCCTATCTCCTTGTACAAAGCTCAAGTCTAAGTGGATCAAAGAACTCAACATAAAACCAGAGACACTGAAATTTATAGAGGAGAAAGTGGGGAAAAGCCTCGAACATATGGGCACGGGGAAAAATTCCTAAACAGAACAGCAATGGCTTGTGCTGTAAGATCAAGAATTGACAAATGGGACCTCATGAAATTGCAAAGCTTCTGTACGGCAAAGGACACCGTCAATAAGATAAAAAGGCTACCAACAGATTGGGAAAGGATTTTTACCAATCCTAAATCTGATAGGGGACTAATATCCAATATATATATACAAAGAGCTCAAGAAGCTGGACTCCAGAAATTCAAACAACCCCATTAAAAAATGGGGTACAGAGCTAAACAAAGAATTTTCAACTGAGGAATACTGAATGGCTGAGAAGTACATGAAAAATTGTTCAACATCCTTAATCATCAGGGAAATGCAAATCAAAACAACCCTGAGATTCCACCCCACACCAGTCAGAATGGCTAAGATCAAAAATTCAGGTGACAGCAGATGCTGGCAAGGATGTGGAGAAAGAGGAACACTCCTCCATTGTTGGTGGGATTGCAAGCTTGTACAACCACTCTGGAAATCAGTCTGGCAGTTCCTCAGAAAATTGGACATAGTACTACCGGAAGATCCATCAATACCTCTCCTGGACATATACCCAGAATATGTTCCAACTGGTAATAAGGACACATGCTCCACTATGTTCATAGCAGCCTTATTTATAATAGCCAGAAGCTGGAAAGAACCCAGATGTCCCTCAACAGAGGAATGGATACAGAAAATGTGGTATATTTACACAATGGAGTACTACTCAGCTATTAAAAACAATGAATTTATGAAATTCTTGGGCAAATGGATATATCTGGAGGATATTATCCTGAGTGAGGTAACCCAATCACAAAAGAAGTCACTTGATATGCACTCACTGATAAGTGGATATTAGCCCAGAAACTTAGAATACCCAAGATACAGTTTGCAAAACACAAGAATATCAAGAAGAAGGAAAACCAACGTGTGGATACTTCATTCCTCATTAGAATAGGGAACAAAATAGCTATGGAAGGAGTTACAAAGTTTGAAGCTAAGACAAAAGGATAGACCATCGGGAGACTACTCCACCCTGGGATCCATCCCATAATCAGCCTCCAAACGCTGTCACCAGTGCATAGACTAGCA